>NW_026057578.1:5464485-5641504 GCF_023721935.1 Panthera uncia | reverse complement strand
GAAGGAAGGAAGGAAGGAAGGAAGGAAGGAAGGAAGGAAGGAAGGAAGAAGGGTGGGAGGGAGGGAAGGGAGGGAGGAAGGAAGGAAGGAAGGAAGGAAGGAAGGTCCAAGCAAGACCAGTCAAGCCCCTAAATCTAATTTCCAACTTACAGGAAATACCAGGGACAGAAAAACATGTTAAATGACACCACAGGGGTGCGATCCACAAACTGTTAATTGCGTGAAACACTCTGGGACAAAACTCGGTATCTTCAACAAATAAATGGCAAGGAAGGAAAGCGGGGGGGGGGGGGGGGGAGGTGTAGAATTAAGGAAATTTAAGAGCTGTATCAGCCAACAGCCATGAAGGGATGGGCCTTATCTGCACCTTGATGAGAAGAAACTATAAAAACAATTCGTGGAATAACTGGGGACATTTTAGCAGTGACAGAATATTAGGAAGTATTAAAGGATGATTGTAAAATATGCTCTTTTTGGTATGAAAATGGGATTATGGTTTTTTTTTTTTTTTAGTTTTTAAATGTTTATTATTTTTGAGACAGAGAGAGAAAGAGAGAGAGAGGGAGAGAGCCAGTGCACTTGAGCGGGGGAGGGCCAGAGAGAGAAGGAGACACAGAATCCGAAGCAGGCTGCAGGCTCCAAGCTGTCAGCACAGAGCCCGACGCAGGGCTCGAACCCACGAACCATGAGACCGTGACCTGAGCAGAAGTCAGATGCTTAACCAACTGAGCCACCCAGTCACCCCAGGATTATAGTTATTTTTAAAAGAGTCCTTATTTTTTAGAGATGCGCGTTCAAATACTTAAGATGAAATAATACGACGCCTAGGATTTGCTTCCAAATAATCTGGAGGGAGGGTTGGGAAGGGGGTGGACGTAGATGGAAAGGTTTGGCCAGAGTCACAGAAGCTCATGCTGGGTCCCTGGGGGTACATATTACAGCACACTCTCTTTCTCAAACAAACAACTTCCAGGCCTTCATCAGTAAGATAACCCACAGGCTCACGAATATTTTGCTGATCTTATTGGCATCATCTTCCTTGTATTGATCGGCTTTACATCATATATCCTGTTCTATAATCACCCTGCCTACGAAAAATGAATGAATCCGTTCATCAGCACCAAATGACCTCGACTTTGAGGCAATAGGATATAGCAGCTCACAGCACAGACACTGTTCTTGTCAGATCAGAGCTTTGTCAGATGCCTCTCTGTGAAGCCAGGAGTTCGGATTGTACTTCTTTGAGCCTCGACTTTCTCCCCATACAATGAAAGGCAGGAAATGAGATTTCGTGCATGGAGTTCGGCTCAGGGTCTGAGCATCAGCAAACCGCAGTTATTATTATGGCCGGTGGCAGAATCCCAGGAGAATGTAGCGTCTTATTCATATAAAAAAGGATGCTTATGTGGGCATGTGCAGAAAGATGTACAGAAATACTACAAGTAGATAACAGACAGAATCCCGCAAGGCGTCATTCATTCATTCGCTCCACAAATACTGCTGAGTGCCTTCTGTGTGCTGGGCACAGTGGAACTGTGGGGTACCGGATGGGCTCAGTCCCTGGGGTTGACAGGGTAGAGGAATGCAGGCATGTGGAGACAGGGGGCACCAAGGGTCAAGACTTGGGGGTGGTCCAGGGAGATCCAGACGGACATCTGAAGGATACAGGAGAATTAGCAAAGCTGGCTTTAGGGGAGGGAGGGCGGAGAGTAGGAGAGAAAGAAGACAAAACATTCCAAACTGCTAGAGAGCATGTGCAAAGGCCCCGGGGCGAGAAGGAATCCTTCCAGGGTCCGGAGGATGGCAGAGTGCAGAGTAGGACAAATGAAGGTAAGGCAGTGAGTAGATGCTGGGAGAGGGGCTGCCTTTCACTTTCATCTCATACCTTCAGGCTCTGCGCGGGGGCAGTATTGTAGCCAACGAGGTTTATCCGAGGCGCAATTATTGCTAATTGAAAACGCTTCTCATTTTGTAATTTCTGAATTATGTAAATATTTTACGAAAAGCATATATCTTTCTTATAATTTTTTAAAAGCGAAAAAAACCCCATACATACAAAATAAAAACACCTGATAAAGCCCCCCAAATAAAGACATTATTGTGGAATTTACCTTTTTTTTCCCTCAACACTCTATATGATGTTAAAATCCACTTACAGCTGCTGAAGAAGCCACCTTGCTTAAACGTAACAAGTGGGGCATCGTCTCCTGTCCAGTTTGCTAGAAAGGCCTCCCCATCCTTCCCTACAATCATTGTGCCTAACTTGAATAATGCTCCTTTCCAGCCCACTCGGAGGTTCTGGCCCTCAGACAAGCTTCCGGATGTCAGGTTGGGTTCGGAGGAAAGGCCCACTAGTAGGGTGTAGGGGGAAAGCTTTTCATTTTCCCAAGAGCAGCTTGAGTGCGGCTTTGTGACCCTTCTCTGTCCCTGTGCCAAGCACAGCTGGCCAGCAGGTAGGCAGAATCCCATACCAAGACTGCCCCGCAAAGCGCAAAGGGCATTTGCCAAGTTTCATTTGCGATCCGTTGCCAGGGGCGGAATCGGTTTTTCTGGTTTCCTCGCAGGGCCCCGGGGCTGGGCTAGTTGACTTTGATGTGAAGGTGGTGGGCACAGGGCAAGTCGCCTGAGTGCAGGCTGGATACCTGAAAGCCTCCTGCAAAGACAGCTAACGCCTCCCGCTTTGGTCTGCCGCGGTGGGAACACAGCGAGGCCTTTCAAGTCTGCCCCTTGTGGCTTCTCCCTGCAGGAATGCCAAGTTTATTACGGGTTGTTCCCTTCTCGGTGTCGATCCCCTCCCCTCCCCGTGCCCCTGCCCAGCTCAGGACTTTTCATAGATCTGGTGAGGCCGCCGGCTCCTGGCTGAGCCTAGCGCTCTGTGATACAGAACGGCCTGTCCTCGCGAGAGCCAGAGACAGCTGGACAGATGGTTCTAGTCCCAGGAGAGAGGCACTTCCCAGCAGACAAGCCTAGCTGGTGTCACTGACTTGCCCTCTCCCTTCAAAGGCCTTTTGTTTCTTCCTCGTTGGGGATGATAAATTAGAGTGGCACCGCCCTCATCCCAAAGTGGAGAGAACTGAGGCCAGAGGGGTAATTCTATCACCAGAGAAGCCTCTACAAATTACACTACACATTCCCCAGCCAGACCTGTAGTGGTGCCTCCTGTCCCCATGATACAAAGCTTGAATCCGGGGTCACGATTTCGCTCTCACCCCTGTTACATACCAGAGTGCAATCTTGCACCAGCTGATGGCTCCCCAAGCCTCGGTTTCTTCCTCGGTGAAATGGGGGTAATGATTTTTACCTCTTAGCGTTGTTGATTTCAACACACCCTGCCAACTTGATTACTCAAGCCTTCACTTATCTATCCCCTCCTTAGATGGTGAGCTCCCAAAGGGCAAGGACTCTGCCTGCCTTGTTCACAGCAGTGTCCTCATTCCGACAATTCCTAGCTCAGGGCAGGCAGTAAGGAAGTATTTGTGATAATAATAATAACAAAGGCCCTCAGTTCAGTGCCCATTATGAACAGAGGGGGTTCATTGTCATTTCTGACAGCAAAGCAGTTTTTAGTTTCAAAACTATCAAATACCCAGCAAGTGAGGGAATAAAGTGGTTTTCTGGAGCGGGCCTGCTGTCAGGTGGCTCTTCCGTGGCAAAGCCCTCAGGCTCCCATCCATGTAGGACCAGGCCCCCAGAGGCCTGGGACCTACCTTGCTTTAGGGTCTCTCCCCACTGTCCTCTCTCTCAAGGGCACCATTCCCCCTGAAGCAAGAGTCCTTCTCTGGGGCTTTGGAATTCCTATCTTCTGCTCAAAGGTTTCAAGAGAGGGTGGGGGGCTGGGGGGGGGGGGGAGAGACACAACTCACCAATCTCCAATCTGCCAGGCAAGGGTGTGGTCCAATGTGAGGATTGCTAGATGAAATACTGGATGTCGGAAAACTTTTAGTAAGAGTATGTCCCAAAGATGGCATGGGACCTAGCTATCCTTTAAAAAAAAAAAAAAAAGTATTTGTTGTTTATCTGAAATTCAAATTTAACGGAGCGGCCTGTATTTCAATTTGCTAAACCTGGCGATCCTTGCAAGTGATCAAGCTGGGATGTTACCATAGCCCGACTGAGCTGTGAACCTCACTTCCTCCTCGCCTGCTAAAGCGCCATGACCACATCAGGAACCTCCTGGGACGGTTAGGAGAATTAAGAAAGAGGCCGCTCTATGAATGTTGGTAAGGCCAGGAGATTTGTTTGCCCTGATCACAGCTGAACCCAGTGCCTAGCACCGCATCTGGTGTACAGGTGGATCACCAGAACTATGTCTTTTAATGAAAAACTGCTGGTACGATTTTCCCTAGATACCACCCTCCCCCCAAATAACCCATAAATCCATTTCAAGGAAAACCGGGTCCCACAGTCCAAACATGGGTCCCTACCGGGCCCATCACTTTGCCTCCCGAGGTGGGACCGCACCCGATCGAGCCCTGCTCAGCTGCGAATTCAAGTCGGTGAGAGTCGTCATGCGCAGGCGAGAGTCGTTACACGCCTGCCTGGGCAGTGCGCATGCGCAGTCGCAGCCAGAAAGCCGACGAAGGGCTCGCGCCGCCAGGGAGCATGCGCAGCAAGCAGCAGGGAGGGCCGTCGCGGGCGCTGGTGGGGTTCCTGCGCTTGGCGCTTCCTGTCGCTGTCGGCCCCCATGGCCTTTGCGCCGGTGGGGCCTGAGGCCTCGTTCTTCGAGGTTTTGGACCAACACAGGGCTTCGCTGCTGGCCGCCCTGAGGAGAGGCGGTGGGGAGCCCGCGGACAGGGGGACGCGCCTGGCCTCGAGGTAGAAGGGCTCCTTGCGGGGCGCGCAGGCCGGGCGGTTAGCAGCGGGGTCCGCGGGGGTCCCCAGTCGCCCCGGGGTGGGGGCGTGAGGCGCTCCGGGGGGACGTGGCTGGGGCCCCTTCCCTTCTCCCTTGAGATGCTGAGGTGTTGAGGCCACAGGACGACGTCCTTCACAGGCCACCCATGAACCCTGACGGAAGCGCTCCATCTCCTCCGCTCTCGGCTCTCACTTTGAACTCAAAAAGCCTCGTGACAGAGCCCCTCCCCCCTTGTTTTCTAGAATGTTCGCCATCTAGAATGTTCCAGGAGCGTCCCCACAGCCAGGCTCGCAGGTTTCCTAAGATTCTCTGCAGTCGGGGAGTTTAGGCTGACCTAAACTTTGGCTTTGTCTTTGTTAGAAAAAAAAAAATTTTTTTTTTTTTTTATTGGAGAGCATTTTAACCTAAAAAGCTTTCAGGATTGTGGGGGTGGAGGCGGGGGTGGGGAAGAGAAAGGGAACATGAATGTTGGGAGTTGCCGCTCGCTTAGGGGGTTGTAGCAAAGTGAAGGAGAAGGGGTTTACCCTACGACAAGGATTTACTTAACTTGGAAGTGGAGGGGATGTTCGCGCCTCAATGAAAACCAAAGCAGTTGGCGGCTTGGCTTAGTTGGTTAGGGTGAGATGTTGATGAAATCATTACGGAGCGTCTCCAGCTACTCAACTTGGAATGAACTATAGAGACTATGTTCTGGATCGTTTTTGCCTAAAGTGCCCTGTTGTTCTTTTCCTAGGTCGGCTTTTGTGGTTTATCGGCAAAGTTTGTTTTGTTTTTGTTTTTCGGCGTTTGCTTGTTTTGAGAGGAGGGGGAGGGGCAGAGAGAGAGGGAGAGAGAGTCCCGAGCAGGCTCGACGCTGGCAACGCAGATCCCACCGCCCGGGTAGATCCCATGAAGCATGAGGTTACCGCCCCAGCCGAAATCAAGAGTCAGAGTCTTAACCCACTGAGCCGTCCAGGCCCCCCTCCGCAAAGTTTTTCAGCCTAAACAAATTACCGGCGTATTTTTAAGACTAAGCCGACTACCAGAAGCAAAACAGAACAAAACAAAACGAACAACAACAGAAGTGGAATACCTACAAGCAAACCAATTTTTATGAAACTAGTTTGGGAGAGAAGTGATGAGGGTGAGGGGAAGGAGGGCACGGAAGTCCCGTGTTTACGGTTCCGATGTAAAGTAATCTAATTGTATTTTCAGGTTTGTCACAGCGTTAATCTTGCAACTTTTTTTTTTTTCCCCCAAACTGGAAAAATGAATCAGATATGTGAGTCCGTTTTTCTCTCCCCATTAGAAAATACTGATTCTTTTGAAACTTACTTTCTGATTTGTGCATTTTCAAAGCAAGCTCTGACGTTTCTGTGGAAACTAGAACATTCTACATTTTGCCCATTTTCTACATTTAATTTGATCTCCCTTCTTAGGCAGCACGCTAATGGTATTTATAACCGAACGACATTTTTTGAAGCTGATGGCTTGTGAAATTAAAAGTCAGCTCACAGAAAACTGGGCTAAGTCTTAATATTTTGCTGTAAAGTGGTGTAATGGTTTTGCCAAGTCTTTTCATGGTAGTGATTAAACTTTTTTCTCATTCTATCACTAAAATTCAAAAGGGCAGATTTAAGGCATGAGATCAATCGGGGCGATGTGCTACAACAAATACTGCTTTTGGAATGTTTTTGCATTGCATTTTTTGGGGAAGAGATTCAACTCAAAGCCAATATTCCATCATTTTTAATTAAAACAGTTATCAGCAGTATTTCAAGCCAACAAGTTTGGATTTAAGTAGGTTAATATGACGAGATGTAAAATATATTTATAAATTCTATTGTCTAGTCATTAACACTGTCTAAAAGGGAGATTTTAGTTCAATTGTAACTATTTGGGAAGTAAAATTACAAGCAAATGAAATTTCTCTGTAAGTAACTGCTATCCATACAGTTGTTTTAATGCAATGCTGATGTCAAAAGCGAGAGAGAGTGGTATAGAGGGGAAATTACCTAGTCTTAAAAAACAATCAAGGAGACAAGAACTTACTTTAGTGTTGATCTGGGGGAATGGTACATGTTGTAAAAGGCCTAATTTAGAATTAAGATTGAATCATAATGTGTTTCTTGTTTCAGTTCTGAGGTTCTTGCATCTATAGAAAGTGTTATTCAAGACGTCATCACCAGCCTGGCAAGAAATAAAGCTCCCGTGTTCACAATAGACAACAGATCAAGCTGGGAAAATATAAAGTGGGCATGTTGCCTTTTTAATTTTTAAATACAGTTATCTATGTCATTATTTTAATTTACTCGAGTTAGAGTCCTAGTCCGATTTCATTCTTCTTACCGCCTTTACCCTTTCTGGAAGGATTTAAGGGTGCTTACAAAAACACGTACGTCGTAGGCAGGTCATTTAAACCAGAAGTGGATGTGGAAGGTAAGGCAAAGGGAAGCAATGCTAGGAACCGTGAAGGAAGCACCAAAAGAGGCTAGAAGTCGAAACGCATATGATGAAGTCTTACAGTCCTGCTAAAAATAGGCTCCAAACTTGGATCTAAGCTTTTCTAGCACTCAAAGCGGGGAAACACCACCGGGGGGATTCTGCAAAAATACTGTAAAAGTGAACTGCTTGCTCAGGGGAGCTACAACCAATCCTGATACTGAAATGAAAATAAATGTATCTGGAACATAGAGCACACTTCTGAGGCTCTTCCTCCTGGTTGATCTCCCCCCTGCTAAGTCATGTGTCCGAGAGGTTAAAATGAGCAAACAACTTTGTCAAAGCCTTCTGACCTACTCACATAGCTTGTTTTTTTTCCAGGGGCTCAGCCTGTAGAATCTAAATAGCAAAAAGCACTGTGGTAGCTCTCATAAGGGTTACAGAAACAGAATAAAAGTAATTTGGGGTCCCCTTACTCACTAAATGCTCTTTTACAGTCAGTAATTAATACAAACTGTAAACTTCTGAATCGCATTCTACATCATTTTGCAAGATAGGCTTCATCGAGTCCAGAAGCAGCGGAGACCTGGCCTATTTGCCTGGTGCCCTTCTGCCACCTTTAGGACAGGCCTGGGAGTTCAGTGTAACCACCTAACACAAATTGTCATTTCATTTAGTGTAACTTTGGAGATAAATCAGGAATACAATATTTCAAAACTTGTTAAATTGAGCAAAATTATTAAATGGGCAAAATAAGCAAAAATGCTAATAAAATTGTGAAATATTTGATAATAGTTTACATACAGTTGATGTCTTCCCAGGAAAGAAATAACACACATTATACTTAAAGGTACTTAATTCACGTATTTTAAACACTTTATTTTAGTACCTCTGTGTGTCGCAAAGCTAATTACCTAATTAACACCTGGAATTATCTAAGGTTATAAATGAAGTTGTCCTAAAGCTTCTGCTGAGAAGAAATAAAGATTTAGATTATGTGCGGAAGAGGACACTAAGTGTATGTTGTTTGGTGATTAGAAGTTAATTATTTTTTTTTTTTGTTTTATTACCTTTCAACAAAATGACAGGTTTGAAGATTCTGTGGGTCTTCAGATGGTCCCTCATTGTACTAGGAGAAAAATCAAAAGTGATTCACCAAAATCAGTTAAAAATTTTGGTAAATTAATCTTTCTTAGCTTTTAGGAATAAATAAGTTTGGTTGTTTTCTGGGTTTCAGTTGTTCCTAGTTGAATAATTTTAGTTGTTCTTTCATAGACCACCCTTACACCTGAAGTATAGTTACCGGAGCTTGCATTGTCAATAACCATGGAAATAGATTATAATTTCCAAATAGATTTGCAAGGTACATGAATCAGTGAAAAAGTGTTCTCTTGGTTTTGCTGTTCAGAGAGCAATTCATTTTATCTGATCCTTCAGGAAATTATTATTCTGTATTCAATACTTCTATTTTGGAATGACAGTTTTTTTAATGTCATGGATAGTAACGGGGGCAGTTGAAATCTTTGATAGCAGTATGTTTTGAATTAATAAGAGAAATGATGAGTAACTTGTTTGTTGCATCTTATCTTGCAGCTCTCATTCTTAAAATATTGTCCATAATTTATAAATTGGTACAGAGCAACACTTACGCAACCAAAAGGTAAATACTTGTTTTGGTAAATTGCTAAGACACAATGTGAGAGTTAGTTTAGATTAACTCCTATTATGTTTTGAAATGGTACATAAAAGCCACAGTCTACTGTGGGTAAAAAATTACTTTCTTTATATGTTGTGTTTCATCCAATTAAAGCTTCCTACAAATAATACTCCAATACTGCAAAGAGAACATGGCTAATTAAAAATATATATTTAATTTTCATAGAGACATATATTATACCGACAGCCAACTTTTTGGTAACCAGACGGTTGTGGACAATATTATCAATGACATTTCTTGTATGTTAAAAGTGCCGAGGATGAGTCTACATATAGTAAGTACCATTAAATACAAAACTGTTTTTTTTAAATAGAAGATTTGCGGGGCACTGGGTGGCTCAGTTGGTTAAGCGTCCAGCTCTTGGTATCAGCTCAGGTCATGATCTCACTGTTTGTGGGATCGAGCCCCATGTCAGGCTCTGTGCTGACAGCATGGAACCTGTTTGGGATTCTCTCTCTCCCTCTCTCGCTGTCCCTCCCCCTCTCAAAATAAGTAAATAAACTTAAAAAAATATAAGTTTGTGTAAAATTATAATAGAAAAATAAATGTAATCTGTGCCTTTTTCTGATATTATTTGGTACTACATTTTTCTCACTATGAATTTAAATGATCGACTCTCAATATATTTCCTTGGATGAATGGACCAAAACAGGTGAATTACTAAATATTTTTTATTCCTAAACACCTTATGTATTTTCTCCTTCACGTCTTAAATTCCAATCGGAGCTAAAACACATGTAGTCAGGTGGGTGAGCATGAGGATTGACTTAGCAGTATAAAGTATGTTAGTGAAAAAGTGTTCAAGTATGGCTATTATTTTTTCAGTCATCCACATCAAAAGGTTTAATTGCTGGCAACTTAAGGTATATGGAGGAAGACGGAACCAAAGTGCACTGTACCTGTGGTACAACAGTAAGCATATTGATGTTTTCACATGCTTTAACTCCCTTGCAGATCCTTGTTTTTGAAATGTGCTTTATTTCCTGCTTTCTTATGTAGTTTGGAGTTTAAGATTTTCAAATAAAACTGAATGGTGAGTAGGCATATGCTTTCTGGGCCTGCACATTACATAGTTTCAGAATACGCCAATTGTCCAATGTCATAGTGAAATAAACAAAGATATGCTTTCCTTCAAAAAAAAAAAAAACGTACCTTTGTTTTCAGGTAGAACGTAGCTTGGCTATCTTAGCATGATTCTTTATGTAATCTTTACACAGTTTTCTGGTTCTGAAATTGATACCTTTAATGCTAAACTGTTTGTTAGGCTTGGGCACCTAGAAAGCCCACAGCACTAGCATGCACAGCAGTCTAGAAACACACAAGACGACACTCATGGCCTCTAAGAGAAGGAGGCCTTAAATTTCATCCCTTTCTGCTGCCTAAGCCGGATCTCCACAAAGCTTCCAAGAGATTCTCACCTGCAAGGAAGTAGTTTGAGTGGCGTGTCTGTTTTCTTACTGAGGAGTATATCTGTTTCCTACTGTTTCTTTTCTGAGGAGTAAACCTCTGATGCCTGGTATATCCAGAGGAAAATGAAAATGTAGGGCTTCTGTGATAAATTTTTTGAATGTGGTTATACTTGCTTTTTATTTAAAATAAAAGCTATCTTGTTTTGTTATTTAGGCTGTTGCCGTGCCATCTAATATTCAAGGTATTCGAAGTATCCTTTGAGTGGGGAAACTAGTTAAGCTCATAGGGCATTCATTCATTCATTCATTCGATAGACCAAGCCTTCATAATGTGTAACCATCAAGCTAGACCCTATCGTGGTCAAGACGAACACACATGGTTTCTGCTTTACGATTCTTGTAGGAGCTCCCCAACTAGTAGGAGAGACAGATATCTAGATACGTGAATCGGCCTATATAGTTGAGGGTAAAAAGGAAAATACTGTATCTATAGCTGCTTTTGAATGGATTTATGTGGCATCATCATTTAGTTGGTGATTAAATTGCAATACTCCTGCCTTCAAATTATCAGCCTTAACGTCACAGATATAATGACAGATGCAAAATTTCTGTTAATTGTGGAAAAAGATGCGACCTTTCAGCGACTCCTGGATGACAACTTTTGCAACAGGATGTCTCCGTGCATTATGGTTACGGTATGTTACCTACCTTGACCTCGATTCCAAGGCTAGCACGCTACTTTGGGGATTGGCCGGAGGGGTTTATGGCATCTGTGCAGCTTGCTCAACGTTCTGTCAGCAATATGGTGTATCTTTTATGGTTGTAGAGTAAAAATTTCCAAGGTGTTTATTTTTTTTTCATTTTTTAAAAGATTTTTTAAATGTTTATTTCTGAGAGAGACAGAGCGTGAGTGGGGGAGGGACAGAGAGAGAGGGAGACACAGACTCCGAAGCAGGCTCCAGGCTCCGAGCCGTCAGCCCGGAGCCCCACGTGGGGCTGGAACGCACCAACCGTGAGATCGTGACCTGAGCCACCCAGGTGCACCCCAGTGTGTTTATTTAAGCGTCCTCAAATCTGACTAAAATCAAGGTGGTGCTCCCAATTCTTAAATACCAGCAATTTTCCAATATCGCAGTGAGTTTACACAGGCTCTCAGTCACCCACTCGCCATTCCCCTACCACCGCGGTGTCAGCTGTGATACGGTAACACTGGGGCTGTGGGGAGGAGAGGACTGAACGCACAAGAGCTGCTCTGTTCTGCCTCCCGTGGGTTTGTGTATCATGTAATTGCATTAATTCCATCAAAGGGAGCCTGATTCTGTGTACATATATATACGCGCCCAAAACGGCCAAGAACGCAGAAGTATACGTTGAGATGACACACAGGCGGCCACAGGCATCAGTCAGCAGAGGGGGGTAAGCTTTCTGCTACAGGGTAGTGTGGGAGAAGTTGATGAAACTGGGATAATCAGGGCCCCCCGGGTGGCTCAGCCAGTTGAGTGTTCAACTCTTGAGTTCAGCTCAGGCCATGATCTCGGGGTTCTTGGGTTCGAGCCCTGTGTAGGGCTCTGTGCTGACAGTGCAGAGCCTGCTTAGGATTCTCTCTCTCTCTCTCTCTCTCTCTCTCTCTGACTCTCCCCTGCTCACTTTCTCTCTCTCTCTCAAAAATGAGTCAACTTAAAAAAAAAACAAAACTGGCGTAATCCGCGACACCTGCTGGACCAAGGCAGCGTGAGGCGTGTGCAGCGCTGCCTCCCCGTGTCCCTGTTGTTACCTGTTTCGGCTACTTGCCATCTCGAATAGTTTTTGCCATCTCGAATGAGACAGCAGCGAACATCTTTATAGGCGTCCGACTTGTTGTTATTCCCGTTTCTGCCGAAACGTTGCCTTAGGATTATTTCCCAGGACTGGGATAGTAGAGTCATAGTTATGAATGTACGTGGGCCTTTTTCCCTCTGTTGTGTAGACTGCATTTTTTTCAGTCTACACCAGTCTTCCACCTGAAATTTAAAGTACTCTAACTTTTTAACTTCTAAAGTATTAATAGAATAAGGAAAAGATTTTGTCATTTTCTTCTGCTGGAACTAAAGTTGCGTCATTCCAATCTTGCTTTTAGGGAAAGGGGGTACCTGATCTGAACACGAGACTTTTAGTCAAGAAGCTGTGGGATACGTTTCACATTCCTGTCTTCACTCTTGTGGATGCCGACCCACACGGTGACTTATCGTTGGGGATGATTGGAAGCAGTTGTCTTAACTAAATCCTGTTTACAGTATTCATAGTTGTGCTCTTCTGCTCTTAGAACACTTCCGTAGATTTCTGTAAAAGAATATGGTTATTAGATTAAAATTAATGACTCTAATCACGTGAGGCAATTTCTTGCTATTTTTGCCATAGGAAGCCAAACCATAAGTTTTTTATTGGTAGTATCTGTGAAAATAAGAATTACAGATGTTACATATAGCGTTGATGATGATCTAACCTGCAATATACAAAGAAACTAATTGTAAAGGTAACTTTCTTTTAACAGGCATAGAAATAATGTGCATCTATAAGTATGGCTCTATGGTGAGTAGAGAGAAGTATTTTTCCTCTCCTACTGTTGAGGTAGTTCATAGTCATCAGAGTGATTGTTGTATCCACATATTGGCCCCTTGTTAGCTGAGGACCCCCAAAATGTACAGGGGAGCTACTCTCCTAGTCTGAGGCCATTCTGTTTCAGTGGCCGTGATTCCAGCTTCTGGCATGCCAAACGTGACCACAGATGACAGAATGGGATTAGCTGTGGGCAAGAGGCATTATTATCTTCCGCTCTCCCAGCCTGTTCTAGTGACTGCGGGGCCTCACCGTAACAACAACGTCTCATTGCCAGATAAACTCTGGAAGTTATATACAGCCTTGAATTCTGACGTTGCCCGTTCCCTTCACTCCCACCAGATGGTAAAATGAAAACATTTCCAAATTCCACCCCCGGAGTCCCCAGCTACCATATATCAGTGGTTCTCAATGTACGGTCCCAGACAAGCAGTGTTAGCATTACCGGGGAACTTGCTAGAAATGCGTATCTCGGTCCCCATCCAGGCCTCCTGAATTGGAATGTCTAGGGTTGGGCCCCAAGTGATTCTGTTGCATGATAAAGTTTGGGAACCACTGGTATGCACGTGGAGTATCCCTGACGTATATGACCTACATATTGACATAAAAGGGATAGTGAAGCAAGATGTTAAAATATAGAACCACAAACAACAATAAATGCAGGTCAGAGAGGTTATTTATGGTTTCACTTTATATAAAACCAATGTGGAAATACTAGAGCAGTTTTAAAACCTTCACTGAAAGCCCAGTTTAGCAAAACTCTTGGTGATTTCCTTAGTTCCATAGGCTCAGGGCATGTGAAGTCTTTAGTACTCGTCTTTCTTAATGTGTAAAAAATTAGGCTGCACGAACAAGTATGCTAGCTGTCTGCATTTTAGCCTCACCCAATGTACTTTTGTTCTTTATTTTAGGCGATGTCTTTTGAAGCCCATAATCTCACAGTTCCAGCTATTAGATGGCTTGGTCTCCTCCCTTCTGATATTAAACGGTTAGATGGTTTTAGTAAAATCAGGGTGTTTGAAATGATGACTCATCATAATATGTAACAACGAGCCTAAAAAGCCACTACGAGGGAAAGCTCTTCGTGTGTCGTCTTTATGTTGTTCACTGTGACTCAGGGTTAGAGAATCAGGAGTTAAAGTCACCATGTCTGTTTCAATTTCTAAAACTTCAATGAATTTGGTTAATTGAACTCTCAGCTGGAACGTATTTTTTGTTTTACCTTTACGGTTAAGAGATTTTGTGGCATTTTTATACTCAAAGTAGAAGACATCGCATGTAGTTAAATGGTAATAATTGACAACATCATTGGTTGCACCTGAATCCATTTTACCATAGATGTAAATTTTTTAATTTCATGAGAAAATCTCATTTTAAGATTACTTAAAGTTTGGGAGCCTCAATTTTGGCGAGTTGAACATAACACGTTCACTATAGGAAAAATGTCATTATGTAACAAGATAAAAATCACCTACAGATGAACGGTGTTCGTTCATCTGTACGTTATTATTCACCCTTGTACGTTATTATTGCTCTCTGTACATAGCCCTCACTTTTTCACAAAAATGGGATCATACCCTGTTATTTTGTAATCTGCTCTCCTCACACAACAACACAATGAAATCACTTTTCCGTATCAAGAAATACAGTTCCGTGACCTCATTTTAACGTCCTCCGTTACTGAGTTCCAATTCTGGATGGACCAGTGTTTATTCAGCCAGTGCCTCATAGTCAGACGTTTGGGTGGTTTCCAAATAATCTGATAAATAGTGCTTTGATGGACCCTGCTGTAACTGAATCTCTGCCCACATCTTTAATTAGTCCCTTACTCCCGAAGGCTGAATTCCCAGAATTGCTGGGTCAAAGGGTATGCACATTTTTAAGACGTTGACTGCCCTCTGGATAGGTTAATTGTTTTCCCTGGAGAGTAAGAGCCCGCCTGTCCCTCAGCATAGGACATCATCACTGTTATTCATCTCTGCTTAATGTGATATTTAAAAATATTTTGTTGTTTTAATTGGCCGGCATGAATGAACTTGAGAACATGTTTATCGGATTTCTTTAAGCAGTGAGCAAACCTTGGTAACTGCTCCTTATTTCCTAAGTTTGGAACACGAACAGGTTTTGGGTGATTGCCACTTCTTCAAAAATGAGGGCATAAAACATTCAGTTTTTGATTTTTGAATAGTTACGTTCCAGTGACTCAGAGTTTTGTTCAGTTTGGTGTACGTGTATGGTCAAAATCCCTTCGGGGTGATCTGCCTGTATGAAAAGCTTTCCTAACAAATTCGGGACCAACGATCTGATAATTACTAAGGTGAAGGGCCTTGCAGAAACTGTAGCTGCGGCTCCTAAATTCCATCAGTGCCCTCAAAGCCACTCTAAATAAATGTACAACGAAGTAAGGGGAAAGATGTGATAGCTATGTAAACAGCTTCATGGGAAATCCTCTAGGCCCCCCTTTCTAATCAAATTGTCACCCTATCCGGGAGCTGCCACTGGCAACTGATCATAATTGTGGGGACATTGAGAACGACTGTTTGAAACTGGAGCTCTTCTGGGAAATCCAGGATTTGTCACTTCAAAAGTTAGTCTATACCATAAATCCTGGACTCCTCATGTTCTGTTTTTAAAACACACACCGAGAAAAAAAATTACAACCTGCTTCTCGAAAATTTAAAACTAGATATGCGCGCGCGCGCGTGTGTGTGCACACATGTGAAAAGAAGTGAGTGATAGACTAACTTCCTTGGCCCAGAAAATTCTCGATGAATGGCAAAGAATGAAGCGCTCAGTGGAGCCTAAGATCCCACAGTGAATCTTGCTGCTGGCCACACACATTAAATAGCTCACCGCTTCAAGGCCGTAGTGCTCTGGGAGCCACACTGGTGTCCACACGCTTGATGTGAGAGCACTGTTGGCATTAGTGTCTGTAACCAATGTCTGTGTTCTTCTTCTCACTGTCGTGTGAGTGTGATGTGAAGAAAAACAATTTAGAGCAGACTTCCACTGTGAACCCGAATACTTGCTGGTCTGGGACGTGCCAGATCCCCCCAAATTCTGAATTTAAAATAACTTGCTTATCTGTTATTTTAGAGTTTCTTGAAATAGTATAATAAATACAAACAAATATGTGTTCTTCAAGTTATAGGAACACTTTGTTTTTGCTGATTTTTTTCATATATTTTTCCAGATTAAATATACCTAGAGATACTTTAATTCCACTGACAAAACGGGACCAGATGAAACTGGACAGTGTCCTGAAAAGACCTTATGTTACTTGCCAACCATTTTGGAGAAAAGAAGTAGGTTTTTTTTTTTTTCTAAAATTCAAGTGTTGTATGTTTTATTGCCTTTAACTTCCATAGTGGCTATTCACATAGTATTTTGAAAATATCCTCCTTGAAATTTTATATTACCAACAACTAGCATAGGTGTTGTGTGGCGGTAAATGGTTGTTGAAACACTGAATTAGGAATGCCAATAGAGAAGATCAGCTGGATGGAGCTGATCTATTTATCCTCATCATAGTTGTATACCCATTGTCTATGGCTTTACCATAGCTTATGGGGATGTGGGGGAAGAAGAGAAAGAAATCAGAAAGACCCCAGACCATTCCTAGTTATCACACACAGCCATACTGGGTATTCTTCTGACATTTTTTGCTGTGACAGCTCTGGAATATTCTGGCTGATTCGAAAGCTATTGCTCACGGTTTTGGAGAATAAAACAAGTCTAGACTTACTAGTTTGAGTCAACAGAAGTGTCACACGGGACCCTGTTACGGCTGTACTTTACTTTTATTGGCAGATGGAAATAATGGCGGACTCTAAAATGAAGGCAGAAATTCAAGCTTTGACCTTCCTTTCATCAGATTACCTTTCCAGAGTGTACTTACCTAACAAATTAAAATTTGGAGGATGGATATAAAACGTATCACAATATACCTTGTGATTCCAAGAGGCTTTTCATTAGTTTTCAGTAGTAGATACTGTTGTGGAAAGAATGTATATTCTTAACTCTGTAGAGGTAAAAGAATTTTACGTTAGTTATATTTTTTGTCAAAACAGTTTTCTCTAGAAGTCTTTGTTTTGGCCTTCTCTGTAGAGATTGAGTTCTATCTTATGTTCTAAAGTAAATTATAAAAGAAATAGTAGAAGTTATTTTGACTTTTAAGTTTTACTTGAAAAAAAATGTGTACATGTCATCAAGGTCTACAGAAATACCTTACTTACTTTCTACAGTACGACTAATGTTAAGGCACGAAGTATCTTTTCAGTATCAAAACAAATAATAACCTAGATTTGAGAGGTTGCAGATGAATCACAGTGTCCGGCATTTCCTTTTTAGCTGCTTTTGGTTTTGTTTTGTTTTGTTTTTTCTTTTTCCTTCCTGGTGTAGGGGCTGTAGCCCATTCATTCACTTGTGAAAGTGGTAAAATTTATTATGAATAAATATTTGGGTTGATGCAGACCGAAGCACTTAATCTCGTTTCTGAGTATGCCTCTTATTAGTAATAATTTGTTTGAAGATTTCTCCAGGGCTTTATCCGTTCTCACCCCAAATCAAGTCCCCTGGCTTCCTCTCTAGTCCGTGTTTATGAAACATAGAACATGTTCGAGATTTGCAGAAGCCTCGAATTTTAATAAGGTCTTTCTGTGACAGTAAAGATTTGATCTTCTCCCCTCCTAACCCTATCTTAATTTTTCCAGAGTTGGGTTTTATGGCTTTATTCTCTACTTTCGGCAAGCTTTTCCCTGTATTGAAGAACTGCTTGTAATTATAAGCGAGAATATAGATTCATAGGAGAACAGAAATGTTGGTGATTTTATCGAGTGATGACGTTTCATCGATGATAGTAGTGGATACCATTTCTGAGAACTTACATGTGCTGATCACTGCTTACACGTGATCTTACTTAAGGCTTCCAAGAGCCCCGTCACGTCTGTAGTTAATTACATCTGCAGCTTACAGGTGAGAACACGGGGGATGTTGCTTCTCCCGGGACACGTAGCCAGGACATGGCAGAGAGGGGACAGTGACACTGCTTACCTCGAGAGTAGGACCAGCTACCGAATGTGTGGGGCCCGGGGCAAAATGTAATTGTAGGGTCCTCGTTCAAAAGTTAGCAGCAGGGAATTAAAGGGCCCTTGGGGCCCGCGTGACTGCACACCCACGAAGCTGGCCCTACCCAAGAGGTTCTGGTACATATTAAATGAGGTAATATAATAAGAAAATTAAGTACTTGTATAGCACTTACGCACCAGGTGTTTTCCTAGGTGCTTTTGAACATTAACGTCATCTTCACAGAAACTCTATGAGCTAGGGACTTTCATCAGCCCCCCTTACAGATAAGAGAACAAAGGTACAGAGATGCTAATAGCCTTTCCCAAAGTCACACGGCTACTAAGCAGCGGAGCTGGGACTCGAGGCTCCTGCTCTCATCACGACACCGGTACACGTGAAGGGCTCCGCGTGTGGAGCACGAGTGTGCACACTGCTCGGAGAAGGTCCACAGTTCTCGTTGGCTGGGGGCCGAGTCAGGTCCTCCTGATGCCAAGCCTGTAGTGTCAAAAATTATGTGATTTTCCGTGGTCGCCTCAGAACCAGGTATGTCATTTTGAGAATATTCTGTGAGGCTACCAAATTGCCTTGTGAGACTATCGCGAATTGTAAAGACACTTCTATAACTCACAAATTTTTCTTCGAATTTACACCCTACTTCCTTCCTTTACATCTCCTATCGCTGAACTTTGACATGTCGTGTAAAGGAGAACATTACTAACCTAGAAATACATGGTCAAGCTGCACGATGTCTGGATTCGTTCGGATAGACTATCAAATGGAAAGGAATGAAACATCTACAGTAGTCTAATTAAAGTTTGAAAATAGGGGCGCCTGGGCGGCTCAGTCGATTAAGTGGACAACTCCTGATGTCGGCGCAGGCCGTGATCTTGCGGTTTGTGAGGTGGAGCCCCAGGTCGGGCTCCACGCCGACAGTGCGGAGCCTGCTTGGGATTCTCTCTTTCTCTCTCTGCCTTTCCCTCTGCCCTTTCCCTGCACATGCACATGCGTGCCCTCTCTCTCTCAAAATAAGTAAACTTTAAAAAAGTTGGAAAATAAATTTGAAAGGGGCTTGCGGATACATTCAGTTTAGACAATTACAGTCATTTCAAGTTTATGATTGGAAATTTACTTAAAATACTTTTCAGTTATTTGGGAAAAGAAAATGGGAGGAGAGAATATTGCAGTTTCTGCAGAAGAAGCAAAATCATTCTGGGATTTCCATCTATGACTTCCTTCCTTTCATGAGAGCGTCTCGGTTGAACTGTTGGATGTAGACACCTGCTTATTGGTGCCGAAAAGAACGGTTGCTCTCAAAGCTAAACCACATGTACATGTGCACTAGGAGATATTTGCAACAGAATGTTTTTGTAGTAAAGTATCGAGAAACATTACTTCTGTTTGGACTTTTGTGCACCGGTAAAATCTGTTACCCGGGGGAACAATCCTGTAAACACGAGCCAAGGGCGTCCTCTGCTGGCAGAAACTCTACTGTTCTCTCAGATCCTTCCACTCTTTTGGATGGATGTTTCTTTAAAATATCTTCAAGCCAGCGTTTGAAGGAATGGAGCAGAAGAGTCTGAGACGCGACAAAAGACGTTGGGGAAACCACGAAGATTCCTGTGTGAGACTGAGTACTACTTGACAAAAATTCATTCTGTGTCATCAGCTCTGGATGCTTCCGATTCCTTGTGAAGCTGCACTTTGTGCTTCTTGGCAACCGAGCTGTTTACAAAACCTTAAACAACACATTAGAACTTTGTAATCAGGGGCGCCTGGGTGGCTCAGCCGGTCAAGCGTCCAACTTCGACTCCGGTCAGGATCTTGCGGTTCTCGAGTTCTGGCCCCCCCGTCGGGCTCTGTGCTGACAGTTCGGAGCCTGGAGCCCGCTTCGGATTCTGGGTCTCCCTCTCTCTCTGCCCCTCCTGCCTGCGCGTGCGAGCTCTCTCTCAAAAATAAACAAACGTGAAAAAAAATTCGTAATTAAATTTCAACATTAAAGGTCACCTTAAATGAAAAGGAAGGGATACTAAAATTATAAGCCTGTTTAGTCTGTATTCACCTAGAAATGTAATCTAAACTGTGCGGTCCTTCATAAAGCCTGTCTTGCATAATAACCGCCCAAGTGTTTACCAATGTGAATGATAGCCGTAGCTGAAATTTAATGTTAATTGTTTTATTTTTAATGATGTTTTGCCTACACTTTATGGCTCGATAATTCTATCCCTGCTTTTAGGTTGTTTTGATCCCCCTTCCTGTTGCCAGTGGAAAAGATGCCACTGCTAGTGGCAGTGATTTGCTGCCATCTGCCATCTGCCATCTGCCGAGTCGGATTTGGGGGGCACGCGGCTTGCATCTCACTCCCCCTTCTACTCGCTTCTTGTGTGGCTGGCCTTGGTTTTGTCAACGGCGAATTGGAGATAACAAGAATAATATCCCCGTAGTCTCATTGTGAGGACTAAATGAGAGAACTCCTGTAAACTGTTGGAATGACACTTTAGAAAAGTCAAGGAACGTTCGCTGTTGCTACATTCGCGAGCACGTGCTTTTATTCTTCCCCGGGGGGTCGATGCAAAAGCAGCTTGTCAATTAGTCCCCCCGAAACAGCAGAAAGATCGTTTTAAAAATATGATGAAGCACCAGGATTGTGCAAGACTCTGTATCATGATAGAGGTTTCTGGAGTATTCCTCAGGTGTGGGAAATATAATTCAACAAACGCTGATTTCACGCCAGCTGTGTGTAAGACACTGAGAGGTTGGTGCTGCAAAGGATACGCACGGGAGTAAGACACAGTTTAAAGTCTAGCAAGCAAGATGAGGCAAATGCCTGCCGTCTTATGAGGCAGAATATGAGAAGCAGTCTTCAAGAAGCGATGGTATGAGATGAGCCATTTGGGAAAGAATGAGGAAAGGTGTCCTTGAGGAGGGAGTACTTGTCAGAGACGATTCCAAGATTATGCTGGGGGACTTCGGTACCGGACAGGCTTCACTGGCTCTGCTGCTTAACGGCTGTATGACGTCTTGACAAGGAGGTTGCTTCGCTCAGCCTCGCTTTCCTTTCTATAAAATGGGATTACAGTACTTACTTTATAGGGCTGCTCTGGAAATTATAGGAGATAAAGAGCTCTTATTATTATCACGATCTAGACTAGAGGTTCTCAATCTTGCCTGCTCCTTAGGATCACTTGGGGAGCTTATAAAAACGATTAACCCCCTGTGCCACCACAGATCAACTAAATCAGAAATCTCTGAGAGGGAGGCCCAGGCAGCACAGCTTTACAAAAGGTACCCCAAATGACTCCGAATACCTCATCTAGACTCGGTGCGGCCAGCTCAGCTGGGAATTTGCTCGGCACCCCCTGGACCTTTCTCGATCTGCATTTTATAAAAAGGTCTTGCGGGTCTGAAAGTCCCCTGCAGATATTAAGGCTCCTGGTTCGCAGACCACACTGAATAGCAGAGGAGAAGGTTCAGTGTATGTCCCACAGAGTCAGGAGATCCCTCTCCTTTTCCTTCAGAAATTCAGCCACCAGCTGAAATCTTTGGAGTTGGCACGCGTCCATGTGTGTGTCCTAACAACCCCTTAGCATTCTTATGGAATCTTACACTTGGCAAAAGTCTTTCATGTGTGTTACTTCATTCGACCCCAATTAAGAACTTTCCTGAAGTCAGGCATCGTTATGCCAATTTTACAAAAGGAAACTGAGGCCCAAAGAGCCCCGGACGGCAGACAGGAGACCAGGGCAGGGCCCCCGGCTGGCGGACTTCACCGCAGCCCGAGGCAGCATTCCATCAGCTTCTCCGAGGATGGCCTTGGACTTGAATTGGCGGCAATCGGAATTCTGCTAGACATTTAATTCTCGAGAGAAAATACTAACTATCCTCCGCGGGCGGGAGCGGCAGCGGCGAATTTATTAAAACGGTTGCTTGGCAACTTGCAGGCGGGCCACACCAACTTACGACCAATCCGCAAATTGCTGGCACGGGGACTGCTTCTCGGCGTCAATAACGCTTCTGCGCATGTGTCATCGTCTCGCGAGAGGGGGAAGGCTTTCTCTTTCTTCGCTGCCTTCCGGGCGACACAGGAAGTGGCCCCGGGGCGCAGGCGCAGTGGCTCCGCGGTAATTGGGGCAGTTTCCTCCACCAGCGTGAGGGTGTTTCGGCCTTGGGGTTTTCTGTTCGCGCCACCTCGCCTTCGCCTCCTCCTCGCCCGGGTGGGCTCGCAGGCCCCCGAGTTCCTCCCGCTCCCCGCCACCTGCCCCCCCCCGTCGCGGCGCGACTCAGGTAGGCCCCGTGCCGCCTCCCTCGCTCCCCGCGGCCATGGCGCCTCCGAGGCCGGGTCCCCCGGCGGAGTGAGCCCCGCAGCGAGGTGCCGGGGCGCGAGCCGGCCGGTTAGCTGGCTTCGTTACCGGCCCCTGGGAGGGACGCCAGAGCTGGAAGGGGCCTTGGAGTCATCTCGGGCCTAACCCCCTCGTCCCTCTTGTGGGGAAACTGAGGCACTGGGAAGGGTCGCGGAGTTGATGGCAGCGTCTGTCGCCTCTGCCCGCCCCGGTTACAGGTCTGGCTTATCAGATGCATGCTACCTCCTCGGAGGAGCCTTCCCCGACCAGTGTAGAAGGGCATCCATCCCCATTAGTCTTCTCCCGCCTTAACCTCTCTTCGTTGCACCGACCACTGTCTGAAACTGATCTCTTTGTTTCCGGCCTTCTCTGCCAAGTGTTTGCTGTACACGCGGAGACACGCGTCCCCCAGGCCAGTATCTGTTCAGTCCCAGCCGCCCGGCCCAAGGCACTGTGCTGACGGTCAGGCGTGTGCCAGGGAAGAATCCGGACAGCCCTCTGTCCTCCCGGAGCTGACCTTCTCTCGGGGAAGAGCCTGGTTGCAAACAGTATCAGACCCTGACAGGTGCCGTCCAGAAAACAGGGTGATGTCGTCCGAGGTTGGAGATGTCAGATGAGGAAAACGGGGACGCCTCTGAGGAGGTGACCTTTTGGCAACAGACAGGTCTAGCAGCCTTTACTGTAACCCTTTTAAAGCGGACCTTTCCGATGAGTTTGGGAAGTTGGCCACGGTTGTGTCAACATCACCACAGTCCAGTTTTAGAACGTTTCCATCGCCCCCCAAAAGTGCTCGGGAGACAGCTTTTGAATTGGGGGTCTGAAGGTTCAGCCTGAGACGTCGGGGGGATGGGGGAGGGCGAGTCACCCCAGGCGGAAGGAACAGGTGGCAGCAATGTTCCAAGGCCGGGTGGACCTTGCTGTGTCCACGCGCAGGAAGGGCGTCAGCAGAGCCAGCCCGGCTGGAGCGCAGCGGGTGGCGCAGGCGGGGAGATGCGGTTGCGTTGGACGCGTGTCCTCCGAACTGGAGGGGTCCCAGCGTCCTGGATGACACGCGGTCCCCGTGGCCTGGTTCATACTTGCATGACCCCTGCTCCTTCCCTGGGTTCCACGTGGCAGAAGCGTTCTCTCCCAACTTGAGAGCTGCAGAGACGGAAGGAACAGAGAATTTTCAGGCGCCGTGCGTGTGTGCGCGCGACCTCCCTTGTTTTTCGCGGTTCTGTGAAGTGGGTATTCGTGGCTCTGTTTTCGGGGCTGAGGAAATCGAGGCTAAGCCACCTGCCCCAAGCCGTGTAGCCACTGGTTCCTGGACTCCGACTGCAGAAGCCTTGTGATTCCTTTGTTCTCATGCACTGAGCTGGTGTTGCCCGGGCACTGCTCACGTTTAACGTCCTCTCTCAGAGTTGTTCTCAGGTGCCGACGGGATCATAGCTGTTGCTTTGACCAGGTCGCTGGGCGCCCACTTTCTTCATGAAGTCGGGAAGCCCACATGCCTTTCCAGAATCCCTGGCGGCCTCCCCATTCTGTGTTGTCCAAGATGTAATACCAGGCCTTTGGGTACTCGAGCAGACCCGATGGAGTACTGTTTAAAACTTCTTGTACGGAGAAGTTGCTGAACTTTGCCGGGACTGGTTGCTTGTCTTAGGGACTTCGTTCGGAGATGCTGACCTAAAGCAGCGTAGAAGTTAGTAAGAAGAGACGAAACTCCCACTGAGTGGTGACCTGAAGAATGGGGCCTTTCGCTGGTTTACTGTTGTGTTCCTGGTGCCAAGGGCAGCGTCTCAAACTACGTGAGACAGGGGTGAACTTATTTTCTGGCTGGTGACTGAAAAGCACTCGGCCGTAGTGTATTGGTTTACTAACGGTGGCAAACGTGCGAGGGAAACGGGGAAGCTGGCTGTGCGGTGTGTGGGAACTCTGTCTTGACAATTCCCTGTAAGTCAAAAACAGTCCTAAAGTAGAAAGTTCATCTTTAAAAAGTACCTGCTTATCACGTTTAGATGTCTTGAGAAGAGAGCAACTCATTTAGAGTCTTCTTTTTCTTCTGTGGCTGAATTAGCTTTAAGTTAGCTCTCAGTGATCTTGATTCCTGAAGGAAGGACCCGTCCTTAACGTTTTCCGTTACTTTTCAGGGCCAAAATGAGTCTGTTCGGAACAACCTCGGGTTTCGGAACCAGTGGGACCAGCATGTTTGGCAGCACAAGCACAGATAACCACAACCCCATGAAGGTACCGCGGAAAGCTTCACAGCACTTGGAGGAAATCACGCGCCAGGGCCTCCCCGAGTGAGAGACACTGAAGTGGTGTGGGAGCCTCCTTTGGGGCGAAAGCTCTGGAACTCTGTCTAGCCCACTTTCTCCAACTTGGGAGCACGGCAGCTGTGTCCACTGCACAAGTGTCCCGGGCACCCTAACTTCCCCCATCTCTTAAGTCACCGCGGTGCTTGTTAAAACTGTGGGTTCCCAGGGCCCAGCCCACGACTGTTGAGTTAGAATTTCCTGTGGGGTGGGGACAGGCGATGACTTTGATCTAGCTCTTTGAGGCCACAGTGAACCAGTGGGCCATCGCTTGGAAGATATCATGATGGGCATTCCATAGAGAGTGCTGGGTCTGGTCCCTCCCATCTTTGCTGGTCCTTCCCCTGGCTTCCCCTTTGGGATCCAAGTAAGAGAGGTCCAGTTCATTTAGTTCTTGAACACAAGGAAAGTCTACCCTGAGTGCTTAGTGAGAAAGAAAACAATTTTGAATGAAATTAATGATGCATACTTTGTAACACTGGCTTTTTCCCCCCAGGATATTGAAGTAACATCCTCTCCTGATGATAGCATTGGTTGTCTATCTTTTAGCCCACCAACCTTGCCCGGGAACTTTCTTATTGCAGGATCGTGGGCTAATGATGTAAGTGCTCCTTACGTGCATGTTCTAGAAGTCCTCTCTCTTTGTATGGACAGGGTTAGCTTTCCTTTTGGCTCCATTCTTTCCCAAGTGAATGAAGCGAATGAAGAAAGAAATCGGTTAGAGGGTGTGACCCTTCTGAGTGCACTGACATCATCTGTTACCCTGATTTTTGTTAAGAAAGCACGATCATAGGCATCACTCAAAACTTCCTCCTCTGGGGGGGCCTGGCCGACTCAGTCAGTGGAGCACATGTCTCCTGATCTCAGGGTTGTGAGCTCCAGCCCTGCGTTGGGTGTGGAGATTACGTACGTACATATACATACGTACGTACATACATACGACCTTAAAAAAATTTCCTACCTTAGTTCAGTAACTTGACGTGGATTCCCAGATCAGATGTAGTGTCGTTGAGAATGACTGTTACCCGTGGTAGTATACGTAAATTTCTTTTCTTATCCTGAAATGTTCTTAAGGCGTACGTTAAGCTTGTTTAACTTCGGGTAAAGCACAGATCGTGCGTAGGTGTTACACTTAGCCTGTGGTGTACAAGAAGAAAGGCAAAAAAATCGCAGTACACAGAAAGAGAAAAACTCTGGTAGAAACATAAGCAAAGGATGTGAAGAGGCACTTCACAGAAGGAGTGCAGGTGGCCCCTTGGTGTGGACTGGAGCCATCCAACCACACTCCTGAGCAGACGAGTTCAGACTTAGGTGATAGACTGCGTCACGTTACCGAAAATTAAAAGCAGAAAAGCGTAACGCTTGGTCCCGGCAAAGATAAGCCGAAACCGTACATGTACCTCTGCTGAGTACGTAGATTGCTACGGGGCTCCTGAAAGGTAATCGGCCATACCTGTGAGAAGTCCTTAAGTTTGTACGTTGCATCTTAGTGCTTCCCCTGTGGGGCATGAGGAACGTCCCCAGGCTGTCTCTTGCAGACTCTCCAGCGGTCTCTTCACTGTCCTCCCCGTCTTATGAAGCAGCTCGTGAGCTCAGGAGAACAACTGGCCCAGGGCCCACACGTAAGGGAGGGGCGAGGCGGGGCTGCCGACCCGCGCAATGTGGCCCAGGGTCTAGGCTCCTGGCCGCTACCCGATACCGCCTCATTTTAAGAAGTCTCCGTGCTAGTCCACTCATAATGGTATTCTGTGGTATGTTTGTATGCTGGGTTGCCATTTTAAAAGTTTTGGAAAAGATTTTTCGGCAGCAGGGAGGCAGTGGGGCGGCAGGGGGATGAAGAGAGGAGAACAGCAAGGGGAGGAAGGTAGCCATGGCTGAGCAGGTTTGGTTTCTACATGTAGTCTCTGGAAAGACTTCAAATGAGTCACTAAAAAACGTCAGAAGAACGTGTAATGGCAACTAATGATGCAAGGGAGAAAAGTGCTGACGAGAGTGAAGGTACTCTGTAATCTAGTTTTTTTTTGTTTTTTTTTTTTATGTATATTTTTTTAACGTTTTATTTTTATTTTTGAGACAGAGACAGAGCATGAACGGGGGAGGGGCAGAGAGAGAGAGGGAGACAAGAATCCGAAACAGGCTCCAGGCTCTGAGCGGTCAGCCCAGAGCCCTACGCGGGGCTCAAACTCATGGACCGCAAGATAGTGACCTGAGCTGAAGTTGGACGCTTAACCGACTGAGCCACCCAGGCGCCCCTGTAATCTAGTTTCTTGAAGACAATGTGTGCATAGAAAGACAAAGCACAACAAACTTTTTTTTTTTTTTTTTTTTTTTAATGTTTATTTTGAGAGACAGAGCACAAGCTGGGGCGGGGCAGAGCGAGAGAATCCCAAGCAGGCTCTGCACTGTCAGCACAGAGCCCGACTCCGGGCTTGATCCTGCGAACCATGAAATCGTGACCTGAGCCAAAATAGACAGTCAGATGCTTAACCGAGGAAGCTACCCAGGCGCCCCTCAATTGCTTTGTTGTTAAAGTCAATGAGGTTGACAGGAGACGTTTCCGTATGTGTAAGTTGCCCCCATTCCTTATCAGGTGTTAGCTGCGTGCAGCGTGCCATGGCTTGCTGTTTGTGCTCATTTGTCGTATCGCTTCAGGTTCGCTGCTGGGAAGTTCAAGATAGCGGACAGACGATCCCAAAAGCCCAGCAGATGCATACGGGGCCGGTGTTAGATGTCTGCTGGAGTGATGTGAGTCTCATTCAAGTTTTCGTGTTTTCTGCAGCGTAAAATCATGTGTAATCCAGAGTTTGTGTTTCAACTTTTATATAACCCAAACCACACATAGCGTGTATCTGTACACATTGTCGGAAATTCTGAGTTTCTGAATGTGTTGATGTTCCTAAAGTGGTCCGTTAATGTTAGCTTTAGTTAATCTGAAAGCTTTTCTTGCATAAAAACTTCATTATTTTAGGGGTGCCTGGGTGGCTCAGTCGGTTGAGTGTCTGACTTCAGCTCGGTTCATGATCTTGCAGTCTGTGAGTTCGAGCCCCGCTTTGGGCTCTGTGCTGACAGCTCGGAGCCCGGAGCCTGCTTCCGATTCTGTGTCTCCCTTTCTCTCTGCCCCTCCCCTGTTCGCACTGTGTCTATCTCTTTCAGAGGTAAATAAACATTTTAAAAAATTAAAAAAACAAAAAAGCACAACTTCATCATTTTATTGACACGGTACCTTGGGCAAAGGGTTAAATAATTTCTGGAAACCTTTTTTTACCCTTATGCCATAAATTTATGTTGTTTTAAAATTGGAAATTTAGTATCTCAGAAAATAAATGCTAGAGAAAAAAAATAATATCTTTCTATTAACAGACATTTGAAGTCTTTTTTAGGGTTTTAGAATTCTGTTTTTCCTTCCAAATCTTGAACATCAGTCATATAAACAAATATGTCCAAGTTAATGTGGCTCTGAGCTTCTGCTGTGGATTGGGGAGAGTCTAAATGGAGACATCTTTCACAAGGCCCAGCAGAGAAGGGAAGGTGGGTGTGGCGGGCCGCAGCTGCGGAGAGGCCGGTCCCCTGGGTAGAGGAGGGGCTGGGGCACTGACAGCTCAGCCTTTCTCTCCCGCCACCGCTGTGGCCCGGTTGGCTGAGCTCAGCGGAGGCAAGCAAACAGGGGCCTGACTGACGGGCAGACAGATGTACCCCCATGCTGGGGAGGCTAGGCCTTCCGGCCCCTCCCAGGCCTTCTGTGTCATTTGTTCGGTCAGATTCATTAGGTATGATTTGCAGACGATGAAACGGAACCTTTTTAGCGTGTAATTCTGTCAGTTTTTGAGACTGCAGAGACTTGTGGTCGAAAAACAGAACATCAGCCCCCAGAACCCCCCCCCCCCCCCCGCCCTTATGTGGTACGTCCTCCTCCGATCCCAGCCCCTGGAAACCACTGGTGTGGTTTTGGTGCCCGTGGCTCTCCCCGTGCCGGGTCGCGCAGACAGCCCCGCCCCGCGGTGCCCCTTCAGTCCGCGTGGTGCCTTTGAGCCCCGTGCAGGTGGTCGTGCCAGTGGTTTGGCCCACTGCGTGGCCGGGTCATCGTTTGCTCACCCAGCCACCAGGAGAAGGATGTTTGGGTTGTTGCCCATTTTGGTCAGGAATCAGGCTGCTGTAAACACTTGGGTCCTGGAATTGCCACGAACAAAAGTTTTCATTTCTCCTGGGTAGATAATGGATTACTGGGTCGTATGGTGAGTATATGTTTTATGAGAAATTGCCAGTTACTCCTGTTTTATGTGGTCATTTTTAAGTGACGTGATCTTACTTAGTTTCTAACTAAGAAAGGAGTCTGCTACTCATCAATATTTCGGGATGGTTCAGGAGCCAGACTTGCTCCTGTTCTCATCATTAACTGTGATGGTCTTCTCTGAGCATTTTTGTCATCTGAAGGTGTTTTCTTGACATCTCTGATTGGGTTAGTATGAGACTGATAATAGATCTGTGAAAACAATTTGAAAAGATGCATTTTTTACAGATACAACTTATTGTTTTTTAAGTTTGTTTTGAGAGAGAGAAAGAGAGAGAGTGAGCACACGTGCAGGGGAGGGGCAGAGAAAAACAGAATCCCAGGGAAGGGGGGCGTGGCGCCTGAGTGGCTCAGTCGGTTGAGTGTCCGGCTCAGGTCATGATCTAACGGTTTCATGAGTTTGAGCCCCATGAGTTCACGCCTCGCATTGGTCTCTCTGCTGTTGGCCTGTCAGCTCAGAGCCCCCTTGGGATCCTCTGTCCCCTCTCTGCCCCTCCCCTGCTCACGCGCATGCTCTCTCTTTCTCTCCAAAAAAAAAACCCCGAAAACTCAGGCAGGCTGTGCGGTGTCTGCACAGAGCCTGACGTGGGGCTCGAACTCATGAACTGTGAGATCGTGACCTGAACTGAAATCAAGAGTCTGACACTAAACCCACTGAGCCACCCAGGGGCCCCACAACTTATTTTTAATTTGCACGTGGAAAAGTAATAACTTGAGTAAATTTAAAATACTTGATTTATTTTGCGGGTCTTTTTTTCTGATTTGGTGATGGATCAGAATGTAAAGTTTCTTACAAACTAGGTAAGAAGTAAAATGAACTGGTAGAGGATGTATTGAGTGGCTTCGGGATATATAAAAACGAGAACAGCTTATTTCCTTTCTCCCGAGTCGTGCGTCATCTGCTGGAGGGATTGAGCACCGTAACGAAGGGTTCTGAGTTCTGAGAAGGTGTGCTGGTGCTGGGTAGTGGGGAACACAGAAAGCAACTGTAAATTTTGGGGAGGGGGCCGTGAAGGCTCCACTGAAGAGACAAGAGTTAGAGAAACGAACTGCACGCAGGCCTCTAGTTTTTTGAGCATTGTGTCACCCAGTCCAGGCCTAGGTTCAAATTTGGGCTCTACTCTTCAGTGTTTTCAGTTTGGCAGGTTACCTGATCTCTCCATCTGTTTCCTCGTTTGTAAAATGAAGGTGATAATAATTACGACGGGTCATATTTAATTCAGCAGATAACTATCAGGCTCCTCTAGTCAGCTAAAGCCATGGGGGGGATAGAGTGGAAAACAAAGTAGGCCAGGTAGGCAAATACCGTATTCATGGAATTTCTGGTCTCTTAGGACAGACCTGTAGAAACAAGTAAGAATTCCAGGTGGCAGAACTTGTGACAGCTAGACTACACGTACGTAAAGCGACGGGCACGGTGTTAGACGACGGGCTTGCCTGAGGGAACGTAGTGAGTGGCGGAGTCTGGGCCCAGACCCAGACCTTCCTGGCTCCAGAGCCCATGCGCTTGACCGCCTGCCTCATAGGCCTACAGGAAGGGAAATGGGCCAGCGTGGGAAGAGCGTCCGGGAGAGGAAGCCGCGTACGTAACGGCACGGAAGCACGAAAGAGCCAGGGTGACCGTGGAGGCATAAAAACCAAACTTGGCGAAGATGATTCTTCGCCCTCCGAGGACATTTTCGCTCCGTGGCGAGCAGCTGGGTGGAGAACACAGGGCCGGGGGACACTAGTGCCTTCGGGTCGATTAGCCTCGAGGTCGGCGCCCACCGGGCTCTCGTGTGCCCGCTGCCGCGTGGTGCTGGTCACGGCTGGTAGGATGGGCGTTGCCGGTGCGATGGAGAGGCCGGCGCGTCGCTCGCTCTGGGGGTGGCCATCGCACGCGTCGGTGTCTTTCTGAGGGTTCACAGAGTGAGCCTTCCGACGTCACTGACACACAGGCAGGTTGCATCTTGTCCTTCAGTTGCAGAACTGGTGACTTTCTGTGGGAAGAAACTTTTGCTGGGGAAGAATGGCAGTAAACCTTTGAGCTTTGGAACCAGAAATGACATAATCTGGGTCACTGGTCAGCAGACTGTGGCCCGTTGCCTATTTTTGGGAATAAAGTTTATTGGAACACAGCCACACTCCCTCATGTACATAGTGTGTATGGCTGCCTTCAAGTGTAACACTTCAGGAGTTGCAACGGAGACCTATAAAGACGAAAATTCACTAAATAAATGGCCCTTTAAGAGAGAAATTTGTGGGGCGCCTGGGTGGCTCAGTCAGTTGGGCGTCCGACTTCAGCTCAGGTCATGATCTTGCAGTCTGTGAGTTCAAGCCCCACGTCGGGCTCTGTGCTGACAGAGCCCGGAGCCCGTTCAGATTCTGTGTTTCCCTCGCTCTCCGCCCCTCTCCCGCTCTCACTGTGTGTCTCTCTCTCTCTCTCTCTCTCAAAAGTAAAATAAAAACATAAAAAAAATTGTTTTTTAAAGAAAAAAATTTGCCAACCGCTGGTCTAGAAGTTTCCATTTAGTACCTTTCTTTTTAAAACTTATCTTGTGCTTCTTCGTATTTGACCTAATTTATGAGTTCTGTATTTGAATTTTTTTAAACATTTGTTTATTTTTGAGAGAGAGAGGCACAGAGTGTGAGTTGGGGAAAGGTAGAGAGAGAGGGAGACACAGAATCTGAAGTGGGTTCCAGGCTCTGAGCTGTCAGCACACAGCCCAACACCGGGTTCGAAGTCACGAACCGTGAGATCCTGACCTGAGCCGAAGTCAGACACTTAACCGACTAAGCCACCCAGGCATCCCTGTATTTGAATATGTTTAAAATCACCACACCGTGATTGCTAATTTTTTAAGCTGTTCTATAGTTTACATAGGACCAGTGATGTTTGCAAATTAGCGTAAGGGCACCTGGGTGGCTCAGTCAGTTAAACGTACCAACTTCGGCTCAGGTCAGGATCTCACGGTTCGTGACTTCGAACCCCGTGTCGGGCTCTGTGCTGACAACTCAGAGCTTGGAACCCACTTTGGATTCTGTGTCTCCTTCTCTGTCTGTGCCCCCCCACATGTGCTCACTCTTGCTCTCTCATAAATAAGTAAACATTAAAGAAATTTAAAGAATAAGAATTAGTGTAGTCTTATGGTGTGCACTTCAGAATGTTATTGGATACATAGGCGAACAAATGTGTAATGATTACGGATATATACGTGTGTCTACACAGATACCGTAAATGTTTACCCTTGGTGATTCTAGGTGAAGGGTTTACGGATGTTCATGGTTTTATTCCTGCAACTTTTGTGAGGGCTTGAAATTCATTAAAAAAAAAAAAAAAACAGCTTAAAATTAATCAAAGCAAGAAAAAAATGTATAAACGTCCCTTGGTAATACACACAGACGGAGGATATGCAAAAACTACTCCCAGAGGGTAGTGAGTGGCCCATAAGGAAGGAGCCGGGTCAGGGGTGGGAGACCTCATTTTCCCTGTAGAACTTCAAGTGCTATTTGAATTGTTTTCATCCTGTTTATGTGGTATTTCTTAGAAAAATAAATCAGTAATAAAGAAATGAAGCTAAAACACGTTTTGGGTATGACAGTGTAGTTTATAATATACCAGCCCCCAGATAATTAGAAAAATAAAAATTGCAGGGGCACCGGGTGGCTCAGTCGGTTAAGCCTCCGACTTCGACTCAGGTCATGATCTCATGGTCCTTGAGTTCGAGCCCCACGTCGGGCTCTGTGCTGATCGCTTAGCGCCTGGAGCCTGCTTTGGATTCTGTGTCTCCCTCTCTCTCTCTGCCCCTCCCCACTTGTGCTCTTTCTCTTTCCCTCTCTCTCTCAAAAATAAACATTTAAAAATGTTTTTAAAAATTGCAAAACGAAACCTGCCTCAATATGATCAACTTAATATACAGATAGAAATTTTATTTTTTTTCAATGACAAATTTTCTCCACTTTCTTTTAGGATGGGAGCAAAGTATTTACAGCATCATGTGATAAAACTGCCAAAATGTGGGACCTCAACAGTAATCAAGCAATACAGATTGCACAGGTAATAAACAGCGTCTGCAAAAGGCTGGTGCCCGTGGGCCTCAACATTCACGTATCTGACATTCCAACACCCGTGTGCGGCTTGCCTTTTCCCAACTGTATTTGGATACTCGTTCGTTCGACAAGTATTTATTGAATGCCTGCCGTATCCCAGGCACTTTCTACCCAGGGGTAGAGACGCGGCAGAGTAAGAAAGACACTTGCCACACGCCCGTGGAGCTGTTAGCCTGCTCGGGGACAGCAGGCACGCCCTTGTGGAAGGACTGCTGAGGCAGGAGTAACGGAGGCAAGAGAGCCAAGAACCAGAGGGTCTGACCTGTTGGAGAAGGGCCCCTTGACATGGAAACATTTTCAGAAAGGCATCACATACTCCGAGATCACGGGGCTGTGTGACTGTGTCAGAAGCGTCTCCTTGATTTCTTGATTCGTGTCACCTTAGTATAAACAAAAGTGGTGGAGTCCCTACTCGTCACTTCTGAAAATGCCTCCCTAGGAAGGGTTTTACTTTTACCCTCACGTGCTCGCTAATTAGGGGGAAATAAAACTGACGTTTGTCAGAATGGTAAGTAGATACATGTTCTTGGGGTAAATTGGATGTCATGGTCATGGGGAAAGGCTTGGATATCCTTTGGTGTTTGTTTGCTACGACCTTGATATTTAAGTTCATTCCTTCTCTGGGTTTCCAGAACTGCGGCCGTTCGGCACATGGTTACATTTATCTTGATCTGTTCTGATTTTGTTTCGAAAGCACGACGCTCCTGTTAAGACCATCCATTGGATCAAAGCTCCAAACTACAGCTGTGTGATGACTGGCAGCTGGGATAAGACTTTGAAGGTATGATCATGCCATTGAGGGGACTGCATGGCCTGACCAGGATGGACATTTCCTTCTCATGCTGTTTGGACTAAAGCTCTGAATGGTCAGTTACTGGCTTTTTGGTTGTTTTTTTTTCCTTCTAGTTTTGGGACACACGATCATCAAATCCCATGATGGTTTTGCAACTCCCTGAAAGATGTTACTGCGCCGATGTGGTGAGGAATTTCTGACTCAATATGTATCCTTTTAAGAGAAATACAAAATTCGATGACGTCTTGCAATTAGAGGATAATGTAAAAATCTCTCGAATTTTAATAATAAGTTCCCAGAGGATGTAGTTCAGATCTCCCGTCGTCTTGAATCAGGAGATTTTTGTGCTGGATTTGTTCCAAAATTACTGAATCCTGCTGCCGGGGTTTTTTTTGCCACTTGTGTTTTGAACGTACGCAGGAAGCCACGTGCCATCAGGGCTGTAACGCTTTTTGGTTGCTGTAGAAAAACCGGCAACAGCTTTGTGGCGTCGCACGGGCCCTTTGGGGACTGTGAGCGGGAGAGAAACCGAAGAACTCTCTCCGTCCATCTGGTGATAAGTCTTAAAAGTTTTGTGCGAACCACCAGTAATCGCACCTTTAGGAATTTATTGTGAGAAAAATGACGCAGATGCGTTTTGTTTTGTGTAACGTACCGAAACCTTGGATGTGACCTAACGGGCCAACAGGACCAGGGAGCTTAAACGGACCCGGTGCTGTGTTTGTTTGAGGGAAAATTGCACAGTCACCAGTAGCGTTCTCGGAACACACACCTCGAGTGCAGGATCCACGTCACGTAGGAACATACGGACGTGCCTGTGTGCGCGTAATGCCCCGAGAAACGCCACAGTAACACGCTGTGATAGTGACAACAGCTGTCATCTGGAGGGATGGTGTAGGTGACTGATTTCTTCTCTCTTCCTCAGGGTACTTTTCAAGTGGTCGTATTTCATGGTTTTAAAAAACGAGCCTTTTAAAAACGGACGTTCTCCTTGCAGATACGGTTTCTGCAGGTTTTCATGAAACATGTTGATACCGGTGGTCTGTTTTAGATTAAAAAAAATTCAGGCTTATTTTTGTGACTCTAAAAGAATTTCGATCTAATCGTTTTGTGTAAAAAAACCACAGTCCTTCATTTGAAGCACGCCCCTGCCTCCCTCCATTCCCTAGATCTACCCTATGGCCGTGGTGGCGACTGCAGAGAGGGGACTGATCGTCTACCAGCTAGAGAATCAGCCCTCCGAATTCAGGAGGATAGAATCCCCGCTGAAACATCAGGTGAGTCGCGTGACCAGGACGCACATACTTAGAGCCTGTGTCACACGCACTTCACTGCGCACGATTGGGATACGGTTGTGCTTCCAGACACGTGTAAGCATTTTCTTTTTTTTTAAAGTTTGTTTGTTTAAAGGTCTTAAAGTTTATTTCTTTGGGCAGAAAGTGAGCGTGAGCAGGGGAGGGGCAGAGAGAGGGAGAGAGAGAATCCCAAGCAGGAGCTGTCAACACAGACCCCGATGCAGGGCCTGGACTCCCAGATCATGAGCTCGTGACCCGAGCCGAGATGAAGAGTCGGATGCCTAAGCAACTGGGCCACGCGGGCGCCCCGGCAAGTAGTTTCAAAGGGGGTGAAGTTAAGGGTATAAGCAAGCACTTAGTGAGTAACTACTGTCCGTCCCTGGACAAGCCAGACTTCTCTGTCCTCTCCAGACGTGCCCCGGACAGCTGGATGCTGCGGAATCAGATCGCATACCCCCGCGGGCTGGTTCCGTCGTGGGCATAGCTCCCAGCCTCCGCTGTGCCTTCATCCCGCCCAGTCACCGGGTTTTTCTCGTCCGCTCACCTGCCACAGACTCTTAGATTTTCTTCACTTGAAACTGCTAGGCTCTCCCTCCTTTGTCTCCGCACATCCCTCCGGCTCCTGCTCAGAGAGCATACAGACCGGCGGTGGGGAGCTTCTCTTTCTCTCGCTGAACCTAGAAGTCTGCCTGCGCCTGCACCTTGCCCCCGCTTTCTCCCGCCAGTCAGGGGACGTGTGCCCCTGGGGAAGGCCCATCGTGTGTGTGGGGGGGGGGGGGTCTGTGGAGCCTCGTGCTGCTGGTCCCCATCGCCTCCGGGGGCGGGGGTTGTCTGGACTCCCACCCCCTCCTGATGTCACAACCGGCCCTGACATGCGCCCTAGTCTTCCTCACCCGAGAAAACACTCTTGGCCCACATCCTTTGGTCCCACCCGGACCCCTTTTTCCTCCGCAGTTAAGCATCTCACCTGCGCTTTCTTGGTTTCCTTACCTCCCACTCACTTCTCACCCGACTCCCTTGAGACTTCTGCCTCCGTGACTCCTCTGAAACAGCTTTTGGCTGGCCACCGAGGGCTTCCTCGTCAGCGATTCCGGTGGACGCTGACCAGCCGTCCTCTTCTGTCAGCCCAGCAGCATTCGCCACTGTCCCTACATGTTCTCAAACGCCCCGTCCCTGTTCTCCGCGACGCCCGCCTCTTACCACCTGCCTCGCGGTTGCTGCTTCGTCTTCCTCACTGCTGCTTGCTGCGTGTCGGGTGCCCCGGGTGTCTGCCCTTGGCCGCGCTGCCTCCTCTCCTGAAGCAGGACCTCCTCTCCCGTCCCTGCTGTCATGTTGGTAAACCTTGTGGGCTGGGGACTCAGATCCCCCACAGACCTCGCCTCCGGGATGCCTGCAGGACACCCCCAGTCTGACAGCTCCTTGACGTGTCTCCCGACGTCTCCGCCCAACAGTATCCGTCACCAAACCCGGGACGACTTTCTGCAGATCTTCATTTGGGTGTTGCCCCTCCTCAGGCTTCTCCCTGGCCCTTTTCCCCCAAACTGCGTGTGTGCGTGTGTGTATATACCTTAGAGATAAACGCGTGATGTGTTTCGTGTGTTTCGTTTTGTGCTGCCCACTAGAAAGTAAACTCAGTAAGAGCAGACATTTCTCTTTGTTGCTGCTTCGTTCCCAGCTGCAGCCCGGTCTGGTGGGTAGAAGGCTTCTGTAGATGTTTGCTGAGCAAAACAACGATCTTAACCTGCTCCCGCCCCCCACCCCCCACCCCCAGCATGTTCCTCCCCAGGTGCTCTGCCTCTCATGAGACCCACCTGCTGTTGTCAATGCTGCGAATCGGAAAGGCATCCTTGATCTGCTCCCCCTCCTTTCCGCCTGTCCCCCTGATCCCCAGGTTCACTTCTGCAGGTGTTTTAGAATCTGTTCATTTTGTTCCTTCCCTCCCACCACATCTAATCCAAATCTCCTCAAATGACTGTAAGAGGTTCTGTCTGTGCCCTCCTTTGATCTGCTCTCCACGCGTGGGTTGGGGGGGCTCTTTCTTCTAGTGGCACGTCTGACTTTGCCACACCTCTGCCGAAAAGCCAGCAGTGACTTCTCATTTCCCTTTGGATAAATCCCAGATTCCCTGACAAAACCTAGTCTGATCTGACTTCACTTCCTGCTTCTAGGCACCCTGGCCTTTCATTTGTTGAGGCATGCCATCAGCCTTTGCATAGGGCTGCTGTGTGGTTGTGTTCTTGTAGATGGTGCCCCCTAGAGGTGTGCAGTTCCTGGGCTCTGTGCTGAGCATGGGAGGCACAGCTTGACGAGCCATGGTTCCTGCTGACCTCTAAGAACTTACAGATTTTGTCTCTTTACATTAGTTTTTTTTCTACTCGAAGAAGTAATGGACTTTCTGTTCAAAAAAAGGCAAATGGTACAGAAACAGAACTAGCCTGTGCTTTTCTGTTTACTTAGGAAATTTGTGCGCTCTAATAAATGTTACAATAACAGAGACTGCTCTTTACCATCATTCTTCTGTGGCTTCGTCCCAGGCTCTGATGCTGCCCTCATGCCTCCCGAGCCCCTCTAGGAAGATGAAATGTCCAGTTTGGGGAGGGTGGGTGGTTCTCGGGGGTAGGCCAGGTTGTCACATCTAGAAGGAGGAAGTGACGGGATGCCTGATCGGCTCAGGCGGTTAAGCGTCCGACTCTTGATTTCGGTGCAGGTCATGATCTCACAGTTGGTGAGATAGAACCCCGCGTCAGACTCTGTGCTGACAGCACGGAGCCTGCTTGGGATTCTCTCTCCCTCTTTCTCTCTCTCTCTCTCTCTGTCTCCCCTCCTCCTCCCCGCCACCCCCACTCGCCGGCATGCTCTTCTGTCAAGGTAGGTGAAAGGATAGAAGGAGGCACTGAAGACCCAGGCCCTGGTCCTCTGCCACAGGGGCTGGTCCCAGGCTCTTCTGTGGGGTCTTCTGTAGAGTCCCGGAGACCCTCCTTTGGGTCCCCAGACCCAGCGTTAGATGGGGTGCGGTGTGTTGCTTCTGCATAGTGTGGTCACAGTTAGAAAGTGCTGGTCACATCCACTGGCCCACTCGGCCCTGGTTTCCCCTGTGGTTGCCGGGCAGACGCCGTTTCCCTCTTCTGCCTGGGGAAGCGGATTCAGAAGCATTGGGTGAGTTGCCGCAGGGAGCCCACCTGGTGGTGAGCCGTGGGTCAGAGACGCGAGTGCGCCCCCCGCCCCACGATGGGGCGGCACCGGGGAAGGATGTGGTGGGGCTCCGAGGGTCACACGAACTGCGGGAGTGACAGGCCTTTGTGGCGCCAGAGGCCGAGCGGCACCGGACGGAAGCACGCCGTCTGCGGTTTATCCGCAAAGTCACGTGGCCGAGTACAAGTGGTTTCCCAAAAAGTGGACAGTGATGTTTACTGGAGGGCGAGCAGTCACTTCTGTGTCATATTTGTATAATATGTTTCTGGTTCTTCTGAAACCCCAAAACAGGGTGAAAATTATTTGTCTTCAGTTGGTTACATAATATGTTCTGGTTGTTCTGAAACCCAAAAACGGGGTGAAGATTATTTATTTTCACTTAGTTACGAAATCTTGTCTTTTACGTTGTGATAACGTTCTCTTTTTCTGTCTCCAAACGGTAGCATCGATGCGTGGCTATTTTCAAAGATAAACAGAACAAGCCGACTGGTTTCGCTCTGGGAAGTATCGAGGGGAGGGTTGCTATTCACTACATCAACCCCCCAAATCCGTAAGTGGGCTCAATTCGCTTGTGGATTTTCACTGGAGACTCTTTCAGAAAGGAAAACTCAGTTGGGCCTTTGCTTTTCAGTGCCAAAGACAACTTCACCTTCAAATGTCACCGCTCGAACGGAACCAATACCTCAGCTCCTCAGGACATCTACGCGGTATGTTTTTAGAAACTTTAACCTTGAGAACCTGTCTAGAAACTAGACTTGGAGGTGGGTGGCTGAGTCATTAGGGGTCACAGGCAGAGATAGATGACTTACGCTGTAGGGCCCGGGTTTCTGTTTTTATGACACACTGTCTTTGCTCTCCGCCTGCTGCTTCGGGCTCTCGCTTCGGGCTCTTGGAGCCATCCACCTCCTTTCGGGTGCTGGTAGGCAGTTGATTCGCTTAGCTAAAACTCAGAAATTGCTGTTTGCTGAGAAAGAGAAAGGCATTCCTGTGGGGTCCTCTCCGCAGTGTCAGTAGCCGCATACTTGTTGATTTTTGCTGACTTGTGTTCCTAACAAGAGGCGTGACTCAATTCTGGGCTGGCAGTTGATTCTGGAAGCATGGCTAGTTTCTTCTGTGATCAGCGGGCAGCCGGCTCTCACAAAGTGACAGTCTGTATGTTTTGTTTCGTACGTGCAGCAGGAAGCACGTCCTGGTAGAGACGTGCTTTCTCCTCTGTCGTCCGCTTCTCACTGTGCGTGTCAATCCCTTCAGGTAAACGGGATCGCATTCCATCCTGTTCACGGCACCCTTGCCACTGTGGGATCCGATGGCAGGTTCAGCTTTTGGGACAAAGATGCCAGAACGAAACTAAAAACTTCGGAACAGTTAGATCAGCCCATATCGGCCTGCTGCTTCAATCACAATGGGAACATATTTGCCTACGCTTCCAGCTACGACTGGTCAAAGGTGAGGATTCCCAGTCCTGCCCTGGGCTCTCTCGGGTGACAACGCCAGGCTGGAGGCAGAAGGCCCGGGCTCGAGCTGTGACTCTTCTCTGGACTCGCTGGTGACCTTGGCAGGTCACCGTCACGTCACCTCCACGGGAAATGGCAGGCCTTCCTCGCCAGGTGTGCAGACCCCGTGAAGTCATACCTGTAGAGCCTTTCCCTGGGACCCTGCCCCTGGGCAGGTTCTGGTCACCGTGAGCCCAGAAGCAGGGGGAGCTGGAAGCCGCACGTCCTTCAGCGATGGCTGGGGCGGTGGCCAGAGAGGAAGTGGTCATGCAGGGGGCAGGGGCCGCAGGGCCAGGTCACCGAGCTTTGGCTGGAGGCGTGGCTTTTTTGTGTATTATCTGGGGAGAGGGTTGAGGGGCTGACCGGATCGTGGCTGCATTTTTGAGGCGCCCCGGCGTAGCGGCGGAGGGACCTGACTCGGGTGCTTGAGTTCCGGGCCACTGGCTGATGTCTGCTGTCTCTCGGCCAGCCCACGTGCTTGCTTCTCAGCGGCTGGTTCTCCTGGATTGTTCGACCCTTGTCTCTCTCGTCCCCTCCCCCAGCAGCCTTTCCACCGTGTCTTCCCTCCCATCGGCACACGTGTCTGTCTTCTGGCCCGTCTCCTTCTGCCCTCCTGCCACCGCAGACAGGCGCAGGACTCCCTCAAGCCACTCCATTCTCTTCTCCTCCCAGCGCCTTCTCTCCCTCCCCGCCAGCTCCTTTGTCCTCCAGCCTGGGGCCGTGCCGGAGTTCGAGGAGGAGCCGAGTTTCCCTTGACCGATAGACCTGTCGGAAGAGGTTAACGCCTGCTAGCTTCTGTTGTTTTGGCCGCCTCCGGGATGCTGCCCCTCCTGGTCAGCTCTCAGCCTGACTGGTTCTGCTCGGGGTTCTCCACCGTAAACCAGTGACCCTTCGGTTTCTGACTTGATTCCTGAGCTCTTCCGGTATCATGGTCCCGACAGGATGTGTGTACCTGGTGCCCTAGGGTACCTTCACTTTGGGAGAAGAGTCCTGCTGACTCCCACCCACACATCCTTTATCCTCCAGGCTTGCTGCCTCTCCCGTGTCCAACCTCTGTGTCAGTCACCATCCGCTCTCTTGGGGCATAGGTCTTGGTCTCAGCTTTGATTGTCTCTTTTTCTCAGAAGAGCCGGAAGTCACTGTCTCTGGCCGCTCTGCCTGTGGCCGCCCTGCCTGTTCAGCACGTTGTTATTTTTTCTTGTAATTTTTAATTTTTTTTTTTTAAGCTTAATTTATTTTGAGAGGGGGAGAGCGCGAGCAGGGTAGGGGCAGAGAAAGAGGGGGAGAGAGAATCCCGAGCAGGCACTGCACTGTCAGCACGGAGCCCGACGCAGGGCTGGATCCCACAAACCATGAGATCGTGACCTGAGCTGAAATCAAGAGTCGGACACTTAACCGACTGAGTCACCCAGGCGCCCTTCAGCACGTTGTTTTCGATGCCTGCCCCGGCCTCTACAGATGTGCCCCCTGTGGCTGAGCGTTTGCTGATGCGGGCCGTGCAGCCGCTTTGGTTTTCGTCAGGCAGCTGTACTGACGTGTCCCTGCAATGCAGTCGTCGTTGTGCGGAGTGATCAGTTTCAGCATCCGTATACGTGCCCGTGAAGACTTCACCCCAGTCGAGAGAGTGCTTTTATCACCCCCAGAAGTTTCCGTGTGCATTGCTGGAATCGTTCTCCCCACACACAACCGGTGATCTGCTTTCTGTCTTTATAGATGAGTTTGCAGTTTCTAGAGCTTTATGTAAAAGGAGTCCTACAGGGGCCCCTGTGTGGCTCAGTCGGTTAAGCCTCCGACTTCAGCTCAGGTCAGGATCTCATGGTCTGTGGGTTCGAGTCCCACGTCGGGCTCTGTGCTGACAGCTGGGAGCCTGTCTGCCCCTCCTGTCTTCCTGTCTGCCCCTCCCCCACTCACACAGTCTCCATCTCGAAAGTAAATAAACAGTTAAAAAAAAAAAAAGGAGTCCTACACCACACGCTTTTTTTTGCCCGGCATCTTTCACTCAGTGTGATGATTGTGGAATTCACGCACAGCGTGGAGCGTATCCCTGGTCCATCCTTTTCACTGTGTAGCAGCCCGTGGCACGACTGTGCCCCGCGTGTCTGTCCCTCCACCCGTGGAGCCACACGCTCAGTTTTGCAAAGTGTGCACTTCTGGTTCTGGCTGATTTGGTGTTGGAGCCAGGTGGTGGCCTGAGGCCTCGATTTCTCCACGGGGCTCCGTGTGTCGCAGGCTTGGAAACATTGGTAGTGGAAGGAAGTGAGAAAGTTCATCGCCGTGAAAGCCGCTCAGGATGAGTTTGTCCGGACAGGTTGCGCCAGCTCGTAGCGCCCGCTGCTTAAATCCTCGTTCTCGTTTGGAAGGAGTTGCTTTGGGAATTTCACCCTGTTCTGGTCCAAGGATCGTTGTCTCCGGGATGCGACCGTGATCACTTACGATTAGTACTCTCAGCTTGCTGCCCGAGTGTACCTTTCCAGAAGAGCTGCACCTTGCGTGTTACGATGAGAACGTATGGTCACCACTGAGCAAAGCTTCTAGAGCCACCTCGGCACATCTGCCCGGGGATGAGCAAAAACCTGTCGTCACGGGGGAGGCAGAGGGCAGTCAGTGTCCCTTCCCCCCTCCCTGTTCCCACGCTTCTGGTCCCTGGAGTGCTGCCTTTCTGCCTTGCCCCGCCCCCATCATCTCCCTGAAACAGGTCTGTCATGTGTCTCTCTCTCTTTTTTTTTGTTTTTGGTTTATTTTTGAGAGAGAGCAAGCAAGCAGGGGAGGGGCAGAGAGAGAGGGAGACAGAATCCCAGGCAGGCTCCGCGCTGTCAGTACAGAGCCCGATGTGGGGCTCGAACTCACGAACCGTGAGATCACGACCTGAGCCAAAACCAAGAGTCCGACGCTTAACCGACCGAGCCACCCGGGAGCCCCCCCGTATCACTCTTAATGCCACTTATGACTTTGGTGGCTGCTGTTCCTTTTCCCTGTGGGATAATGTTTAAAGCCCCCCTGTCTGCCCTTCCCAGCCCTTCAGAGTCCAGCCTGGTCCAGATTTTTCTGGCTCCCCCAGAGTCATACCGATCTCCTTCCACCTCAGCACGGGCACGAGCAGACGCACTGACGGCCGTGCGTGCCTCCGCTTCTCTATGGGTCTGCGTGGGGAGGCTTGTCCCAGACCCTGCCCTCGTGCCCGGGAAGCCTCAGAGCAGACGTCCGCTCTGCTTCAAGGCCTCAAGTCCAGGCCAGTCCTCCCCCGTCCTCCTGGGAGGCTCAGCTCCTCCCGTGGGCGGCCCTCCGGGCCTTGAAGTGGGGGTGGGCTGAAGAGTCTCGGTGCCAAAAATACATAAAAGATGGTCCGTCCGAGGGGGACACCAAAGACGGACTTCCTCCACGCCCTTAACCTTTCCTCCGAAACCGGTTTCTGCTTAACGTTTGTTTGCCTTTTCTTTCTCGCCAGAAACCTGTTTTGTTCCCCCAGAGAGATTCTGTTTGATGCACGAAGCACAGGACTTGGTGTGTGCCGAGTGCCCACGAAATGCTAACTTTTGCTTTTTCATAATAAGCTCGTTGTGTTTTTTTCCCTTTAGGGACATGAATTTTATAATCCCCAAAAGAAAAATTACATCTTCCTGCGCAACGCAGCCGAAGAACTAAAACCCAGGAATAAGAAGTAGCGGCCAGGGACCTCTGGGCCGTCGGGAGTCGTTCTCTCTCACTCTGCCTCGTCTTTGTACGAATTTGGGTCCCAGTTTTTGGTAGGTTGTCAGCCATGGATGTGGATTTCAACCCCTGGAGAAAACGATCATTGTTCGGCAGTCGGGAGCCCAGCCGGCCACGGCGACCGCCTGTCACAGGTCTGTGCTGTGGCCCTGAGGGGACTGAAGTCATTAGAGAAGTCAGATTCCTGTGGGCGACTGCCAGGCATCTTTCAGCGCTTCGTTCAGCCACGTCTGTATTAGAGAACATTGGGGAACATTCTACGGACGCTGTACTGTATTTTGTAATAAAATATTTTGAAGATTGCCTCCTAAGCTCCCTTTGTCTCTCTCTCCCCTGGCCTGCCCCCTAAGCTCTCACATGGTTGTCCTGCCCAGCATGATCTTGGGTTTTGATTTGTGATGTGAGACGCCGTTGGGGGAGCAGCAGTCTTGCTGAGGAGGGCGGGAATCCTGAGCCGTGCGCGGGGGGGCCGGCCGCTGCTTCTCCAAGCACCGGCTTCTTTCGTCCCGTCTTCCACGTCCCCGGTGTCGTTTGCTCTGCGGGCGGACGTCCTGGTGGCTGGGACGGGGCCTGTTCCGTGTGCAGACCCAAGCGGGTGATGTTTGTGTGGCCCTCAAGTTAGGAGCGAGCCCCCTGCATGAGACATGCTCTGAACTCACGCCCGGTAACTGTTTTCTTTTCAGGCGTGGCTTTTTTATTTTTATTTTATTCTATTTATTTCTCGTATTTGAAAATTCTTGGTTGGTAAGTATCTGAAATGAAATTGAACTTCGACATTTGACCTTTGAGTCCACTGTTGTGTTCCTACCCTGCGATCCCAAATGCATCTTATGCTTTACTGTCTGGGACTGGGATGTAAACTGGCTTGCTGAGTTCGGAAATCTGGCTTTCATAATATTGTAAGACTTGTTTGCCTACTCGTAAAAAGCAATGAAAATAAAGTTTTCTACTGAAAGAGATCGCCTGCACTCAATGGTTTGAATTCTTTGGTAGTCAGATCCCAAGCAAATTCAGGCCCTTTAACTCTTCAGCTCTCTCTGCATTGAAAGATGCGTTTTTTGAGGGAGAAAGGCAGGTGCACGGGGGAAAAAGTCTGAATCTTCAAGTTAATCGTTTCCACCTCCCTTCTGTCCCTGCTGCACGAATCAGCCGTGGGGCTTTATGATCTGTGCCTGCGGGGGGAGACAGCAAGTAGCCCGCTCTGCCGAGTCCAGCTTGGTTATCTCGGTGGCTGACCCTCACGGCAGGTGGGCAAGATTTATCAGTGTTCGTTTACCCGGAGTTTCTTCATTCTCTGTATGTCCGTGACTGGCGATGCTTGAAAAGGACCTCGAAACGGCCCGAGTGGTGAGCTTCGTAGAGCGTTCTTTTCCAAGACTGGGCCTTGTCACGTGACCAAGGGGCTAGGTAGTTTTAGTCACTGGCCAACTTAAGACATTGTTACCAAGGTCCATTTACCGAAATTACTGTGGGGTGGCGGAACCAGGAGTGAGGGGGGCTCCCTGGGGCCCACAGACATGTGAGCCCTGGCAGCCGGGGCGGGGCCCAGAACCTAGAGCCTTAAAGCCTGCTTGGGGTTCGCCGATGCACCAGGAAATAGTTGTTGAATCACTGGACTTAAGATGCTTGCTTTCACGGTTCCTAAAAGGCACACGGAGTATTTGAGAAACTCCGCACCTTAGACGTCATCGCTGCAGGCGCCCGAGCTGCGCGTTGCATGCGGTAGGTACGCGGAAGAGATTTGCTGGCATCTTCTAGTCCAGAAAGCCACGCGTGTGATCGTGACTCTTCCAACCAGTGTCAGGCCGCTGCGCGCACGCGGCTCGAGCCAGAGGTCCCGGCTTCGTTGAGCGAGGAGAGAGTAGGACCCGTCGTCTCGCTCACCTAACGTTTTCCGGCATTGGATCGTCACAAAGTCCCAAACGGAGGTGAGGGCTTCCCCGGGAGCGCGGGCCTGCCACGTAGATTCCGAAGGTGGCACGTTGCTTTCACGAATGTTCCCCCCTGCTCTCGCTGGGCCTTTTCTCCTCTCTGCGCGTGACCCCGCGCTTGGCGGGAGCCGCGGACGCGGCCTGGCGGCGAGACCTTGCACGAGAGGGGCCGGGGGTCCGAGGTGGGGTCCTGCAGGCACAGGGTGGCCACACCCCTCCCTGCTCCTGCAGCGGTTGGTCTGACGCCGCGTCCTGCGGGGGCACAGACGCCGGGAGGGGCCTGCAAAACGTGGCCTGCTTTGTGTCCCGCGTCCGGGAGCCTCCTCAGAGCCCTCTGCGGCCAAGGGGGTCTCCTGACCCCTGCCTGCCCAGCCCGTGTTCGGGGTGGCTTCGTCCGCCATGCGCCTGGACGAACGGATGCCGTGGGTGGGATCCGGTAGGTCGAGGTGAACCCCCTGCTTACGACCTCGCGTCGCGGCTGCTCTTCTGGAGCAGGGGGGTTCTGCCAAGCGAGAAGCTGCTCGAGTGCCTGGTCGTGTGGGAAGGGGTCGGTCGTCACGCGGTGTCCCAGGCGCACACCGCTCTGGTCACCGCTTGCACTGTTGCTCGCTTCTTTCAGTGGATCCGCTCTTGAAAAACATGGTTGCCTTGCAAAAAAATTAGCCACCGCCATCAATTGCAAGAAAGAAAGGAAGTCTGTGGAAAGCGATTCTCTTTTGCCCGAGGTAACCATAAAAATTAACACAGTGAAAACAAAGCAGTAAAAACGAGCCATGAACTAATACGACAGAAGGTAAGACGTACCGCGCAAAGCCATCTTCAACGGACGAGGTACAGCTCTGGAAAATTCTCTCAAGGGGACGTTATTCCGTATGTCCTAGGCTGTTTGGTAGGAACTCTGCCATTTTTGGAGTGACCTGGGAAACCATTTTTTTTTTTTTTCATTCAACCCAAATTTGATTTTGTTTAAACATTTATTTTATTTTTTTTTTAATTTTTTTTTAACGTTTATTTATTTTTGAGACAGAGAGAGAGCATGAACAGGGGAGGGGCAGACAGAGAGGGAGACACAGAATCGGAAGCAGGCTCCAGGCTCCGAGCTGTCAGCACAGAGCCCGACGCGGGGCTCGAACCCACGGACCGGGAGATCGTGACCCGAGCCGAAGTCGGACGCTGAACCGACTGAGCCACCCAGCGGCCCCCGGAGTTTGGTTTTCCTTTGAAAGGAGGGGGTTCTGTGAGAAACGAGCCAAACACATTAGGGAACGTGTGAGCCAGCATTTTCCAAATGAAACATCCATGCGCAGGTTGTGAAGTGACTGGAGTCGTTGCTACTGGCGTTTGTGTAGCGGAGCCGTGTTAAAATATATTTATTTTCGGGGCGCCTGGGTGGCGCAGTCGGTTAAGCGTCCGACTTCAGCCAGGTCACGATCTCGCGGTCCGTGAGTTCGAGCCCCGCTGTCGGGCTCTGGGCTGATGGCTCGGAGCCTGGAGCCTGTTTCCGATTCTGTGTCTCCCTCTCTCTCTGCCCCTCCCCCGTCCATGCTCTGTCTCTCTCTGTCTCAAAAATAAATAAACGTTAAAAAAAAAAAAAAAAAAAGCAGCGCTCGCGGAAGACCGGCGCTGAGGATTCGGAGTGAAGGCCCGCGAAGTGTTTCCGGGGCCGGCCGGCCCACGGCACGTGCTCAGACTCTTGCTGCCCCCGCTGGAACTTCCAGGTGGGATGACATCTGTGGGACGCTTCCCTTTCCCCCTGGGGCCCTACAGGGACGGAAGTCACACGCCGGGCGGTCTTGGGCTCTCCGGTGCGGGTTTCAAAGCGGCCGGCAGATGGCGCCAGCGACTCCGGCGCCTGTGTTGGGGGCGGGGCGGTTCTGTGTTCTCCTCGCACTTGTTCCGGGAAAGGAGGGTTGGCTCTCCGCTTGGTGGTGTCGTGAAGCTTGTCAGTGGGGTTGAAGGAGTATGTGCCCCGTTAGAAAAATGTTCTTTAAAACTATACGCTTTATCTTTACCGAGAGTGATGGCCTCCGTAGGAAATCCTGGAGTCAATGTTTTTTCAGAGGTCCGATTCCTGACTCCTCTACTTTAAAATTCAATGCCTCCCCCACCCCCACCCCCCGCGCCGTGGTTCCCTTACGGGACATTGGAGTTTTGTTGCCTGTCGGTGTGGGCGATCCTGAGAACCCACTCACCCTTTGGCATCCCTCTGCCCTGGTTTGGGAAGGAAAGAGTAGGAAATGCAAATCTCCTTCCCAGGTGGACCCTGGTGGCCAAAAGGGCCATTTGGAGACGAACTTTGGTGCCTTTGAACCCTCTCCACCTACCTGGGCTAGTGGGTGGGAAATGCCTCCTGGCGGCAGGCTATCGGGAGCAGTTTCAGTAAGAGCACCCTGTTCCCTAGAGAGGGGCTGGGTTGAGCCCCCCCGAGACCGGCGAGCGGGATCGCCTGCAAAGCGAGGGTACCCCGATTTCATGCAGCTCAAGCAGCAGAAGGTGGGAGGAGGCAGGAGAGCCGGGCAGCTGTAGTTTTGAGAGTTTTGGGGGGTTTTTTTGTTTTTTTTTGTTTTTTGTTTTTTTTTTTTTTTGAGAGTTTTTCATCACCACGAGGCTCACATAAGCAGAGTGAACCATTCTACAGCCTGGCGTGTGTAAGTCGTCGTGAATTTTGTGTCACTAATACGGACAAAGACTCTCGAAGGGAAGGGCTGTTTCCAAAGCAAATAAAACGCTGGTTGTATACTTCCTTAACACATGAGTCAGCCCCTCAAGAAAAGTAGCTATTTTACCAGTTTGAGTTTCTCCCCCGGGGGGAGGGATGGGGGAAGGTAGCGGAGGGGAGAGAACAAACGTGCTTAGAAGACACTCATCCACCGGCACTGCCAGGGGCCCAGCCCACACTGCCCTCTGGGTCATCTGGGCATCGCTTCCTGCGTCCCGTCCCCGGTTCTTCTCCACCGCGGGTCAGAAGCAAGAGGCCACACTCCCCGGCTTTGGAGTCTCAGCACAGATGCCCCCTGGTGTCACCGTTGCTTTGGGGCCCGGAGGGGCTGGCCGTGACACTGTGCCCGAGGGCTCCTGCCTGCCCCTGCCGCCTGCACGTCTCTGCAGGGCTGTGCCCCACCCCTTCCTCCAGCGCCCCCGTCCGCCATCGCCTCTGATTCTGGGGTGACCTTTAAAGCCAAAGTGCCATGGAAGTGGACTTTTCTGAGAGAACAACTTGCATGGCTTTCCCCTTGTCTTCGTATTCGTCGCGTGTTTCCCGGTGCCAGGGGTCGCTTTATCTCCTGGGACTTCGTGTGACAAGGACCCCAGTTCTTGGCCGCCTCAGTGGGACTTAGCAGGGGCCCCTTGACCAGCGTGGGAGGCCCCAAGCATGATTCTGTTCGATTGAGAGTTGCCTGCAAAAGCAGAGTAGGTGCCTGTTATGGCCTGAGCTGTGTCCCCTCCTCCTACCACCACCAAATTCCTATGTTTAGTCCCAACCCCCAGAGCATCAAAGGCGACTGTACGGGAAGACCGGGTCTTTACAGAGGTGATGAAGTTAAATGAGGTCACCACGGGGCCGCCTGGGTGGCTCAGTCGGTTGAACGTCCAACTTCGGCTCAGGTCATGATCTTGTGGTCCGTGAGTTCGAGCCCCGCGTCGGGCTCTGTGCCGACAGCTCGGAGCCCGGAGCCTGCTTCGGGTTCTGTGTCTCCCTCTCTCTCTGCCCCTCCCCTGCTCACGCACTGTCTCCCTCTCTCTCAATAAATAAACATTAAAAATTAAAAGTAAATAAATAAGGTCACCGGGGTGGACCCTAATCCAATATGGCTGCTGTCCTTCTAAGAAGAAATTAGGACACAGACACCGGGAGAGACTATGTGAGGACACAGGGAGGAGACAGTCATCTGCAAGCCAAGGACAGGGGCCTCCCCCGAAAAATCACCCTGCCAGCCCCCCAGCACCTCCATCTTGGACTTCTGGCCTCCAGAACTGTGAGGAAATAAATGTCTGTCATCCATGCCCCCCAGTCTGTGGTCCTTAGTCACAGCAGCCCGAGCTGACTAGGACAGTGTTCCCAGGGAGCCGTTTGCCTTCCAGCTGTGTGACACGGCGCCCCCTGCCCCCACCACCGCCCCGGAATAGACTCCACGTCCGTGCCGTACCTTCACCGCCACCCCCCACCCCCCAGCTCCTAGAGCCAGCCTCTGATGCACCTGCCGGGCTGCACCTGCTGGGGCAGGGTCCCGGGACCAGTGCTCACCGGGAAAACCCGGCCCCCGGGCAGGCACCTCACTCCCACTGCAGAGAGGCTCAGCCCTCTCCCGAGCACTGGCTCTCACGGGTTTCTCGCAGCTCCGGGATTAGCCGCACAGGGTGGGGGGTGGGGGGGTGGGGAAAGAGGCTTCCATTTACAGGACGCGACTTCCTGCAAATTCCCGGCACACACACCTGCTCGCCTGCAGAGTGCCAAAAAGTAAAAAGCGTGCAGCCTCCAGCGGGGGAATTGCCCTGCTTATAATCCACGTTTCCAGATCAGCAGTGGCCACTTTTCCAAGGTGGACGGAGGCAGTGCCCCAGGTTGTCTACTGATGAAACACCCTCATTAGCCCCACAGACGGCCGCTGCTTTCCGAGCTACCGCGCGTGGCAAAAGGGGCTTTGCCGCTGTGACCAGGGCTCTGGGCCTTGAGATGGGGCGATTATGCCGGTGATGGGGGGGACCATCTTCCACTCAGCAGCTGGAAGACGGGGGCAGAGGGAGAGCCCACCCGGCAGCCGGCTTGGAAGATGAGGGAAGGGGTCACCGGCCAAGGAAGGCGGCAGCCTCCAGAAGCCGAAAAGGGGCAAGGAGACGGATGTATCCCCTAGAGCCTCCGGAAGGAGCCAGACCTGCCGACACCTCGACTCTGGCCCATGAGACCCCTCTTGGGCTCCGACCTCCAGAGTAAGCAGAATGGAGAATAAATCTGTGTCACCCGAAGCCACGAAGTGTGCGGAACTCGTTCCCACGACCGAAGGAACTGACGCAGAGCAGCTCTTCCCTGGGGCCCCCACACCCACCCGGCCCGTGGACAGAATTCAGGGCCCGTGAACTTGGCGAGGGAAGAAGTCTTCCTCGGCAGAGTCCGACCGACGCGGACGAGCCGTGGACACAGGCCACAGGCCGTGCAGCCTCAGCAGCCGCCGTGACCCCGAACCTGAGCGGCTCTGAGCCACACGCACAGCACGGGTGTCCCGGCCATTTTGCCATTTTGTCGTCGTCCACAACATTGGCATCGTCCAAGCCACCGCTCGTTCTTGGTACTTTGCGCATCAACGGAAGGGCACACACGTTCGTGTATCACTGCTCATTTGTAAACACGTTAATAGCGTTTTTTGAATGTGCTTGTTTTCCGTGACATTTCTAGCCATTTTGTTGTTTGGAACCATCTATCGGAGGAGAGGCCTCAGGTCCTGGCAGACTGCAGGGGGAGGGGGGAGGCCCAGGCCCACACAGAAGGGAGGGCCCCTGAGAGGGGACACGGCTGGGGGAAGCGGGGAGGGGGGCCTTTCTGTACTGGGGGGGTGGGGCGGGAGGGCATCTCGAACAAAGGGATTTGGGACTCTGTCCCACAGGCAACTGGAGTCGCCGAAGGAGCACGTGTGGGAGGGCTGACAAGGTCCCCACCTCCCCACCTGGCCCAGACTGCTGCTGTGTCGGCTGGAAACTGAGGGGTGCTGGTAAAAAACCGAAAACTGCAGGAGTTTGCGTTTACTGAGCGCCTACTCGGTATGAGTTTGACCTCAGCACTTTCTGTGTGTCCCGGCCCCGCAGGAGCCCCACGAGGAAGCTGCTACCATCACGTCCATTTCATAGCCGAGGAAACTGAGGCCCGGGGAGGTGACTGCCGGCAGGCTTGCGATGCGTGCGATGGGCACGGCTCACGAACATAGGGCCGGCTCCTCCTGGCCTGCCCTCTGCTCTCTCCTCACAGCCCTGCCACTGCCTTTGCGAAGAACACGGGGTGGCTTTTTACCACCTGACGAGGAGAAGCAGAAAGGAGCGTTGCAAACCTGAAAACGGCAGGTAGATGGGGCTCCGCTAACGCGTCAAAGTCTGCGGGCCTCAAGTCGCCCGCGCTTCCTTTTCGATTTGCTGTGTTGATGTTTTCTTTCAGGGTTCCTCAGGCCTCTGGTTGGGGGTGGGGTGGGTGCAGGTGGCCCGCACGCTTCTACCTTGCAGCCTGGCATTGAGACGAGGGGCAACCTTGGCTTGGATCCGCAGAAAGCCTGAGTTGCTTGGGTCTCCATTAGAATAGACAGGCTTCGGGGTTCCCCCCCGCCAACACCTCCAATCCCAGTCTTCTGTTCATTCATTCGTGTGTTTGCTCACTCATTCGTGTGTTTGCACACTCAGTCGGCATACATTTATTAAAGGATTTTTTTTTTTAAGTAAATAAACTTATTTTGAGAGAGAGAGAGAGAGAGAGAATGAATGAGCAGGCTCCGGGCGCTCAGGGTGGAGCTTGACGCAGGGCTCGAACTCATGAACCCTGAGATCATGACCTGATCTGAAATCAGGAGTCAGACGCTCAACTGACTGAGCCAGCCAGGCGCCCCCCTCAGCACACATTTATCATGTGCTTTCCATGTGCCGGGCCCTGGGCACGTGGCAGTGAACAAAGCAGCCAGCAGCCTCTTGGAGGTGACCTCTAGTGGGGAGACCGCCAGTCCACAGAGAGGCAAATGCAGGTGTAGGACGGCGTGGGGCAGGGACACGGGCTTCTGAGGGATTCTAGAAGAGAGGCCTGGATGCAGCCTGAGTCCCAGGCTCTGGGAGCATCCAGCTCAGCGGCCACTGATCCAAATGCCGGGCTGACCGCGTTCCGGGATGGACAGAAAACTAAAGATAGATCTGAGTCGATCCTCGGGCTGCATCCAGATGGTGCCTCCGAGACGCAGGTGGGGATGGTGAGGTCCTAGCCTGGCTGTCGCTGTGGAAAAGAGCCCAGGCTCCGGCGACACCTGGGAGGGGCGCAGGGAAGGCGGCTGCCGGTTCTGTTCCCAGTAGGGGTTGGGCAGTGAGGACGGGAATGGACATAAACCGGTGGTGTTTTAAGCAGAAGAATCCTTTCTTGGATCCCCACCTTTCCCGGCTGAGCAGCTGAAGCCCAGGGAGGCACAGGGCGGCTTCTCAGGCCTGGGGCCTGGAATGACACCCAGGAGTCCCAGGACCCCCGCGTGGCTCTGAAGACGGTTCTGAGACCCGAGCGTGACAAACTGTGTGATTCCACCTGCTCAGGGCTCTGTCCTCCTCCTCTCTCCAATCGCGTTAGTCTCCCAGGGCTGCCGCAGCAAAGGAGCACACGCTGGGTGGCTGAGGACAATAGAAGGTTATTCTCTCGTGGTTCTGGAGCCAGAGGTCCAGACTCAAGGTGGCGGCAGGACTTGTACTCCCTCCGAGTTCACGAAGAAGGGAGAATCGGTTCCACACGTGCCTTTCTCGTCACTTCTGGTGCTTCCAGGGATCATGGCGCTCCTTAGCCTGTGCGTATATCTCTTCATTCTCCGCCACTGTTGTCACACGGCCTTCTCCCTGCGCCTTCACATGGGCTTCCTGTAAGGACAGTAGTCACGGTATTAGGCCCCATACGAATCCGATGTGACTGTCTCTTACATCGATTAGATTGCGAAAACCTTCCCTCCAAATCAGGTCACACTCGTGGGCAAGAGGGGTTAGGACTTGGACATATTTTGGGGGAGACACAATTCAACCCGTGACAAGCGCACACACCCAGGCACGGTCTCAGACAAGGGCCAGTGTTTCCAGACCTGAAAGTCTGGGCCTTCCCCCTAAGACTTTCACATAATCACTTCCCTTAACCTCTCTGAGGTCTCACCTGCCCAGCCCTCAAAGTGGGGGGACAAATCTTCCTTAAATGCTGTGGGGGGAATAAAAGGGCATCATGGATTGGCCATCGTTCACTTGGTGGCCCTGGGGAAGCCACTCTGAGCCTCAGTGCCCACTGCCTTGAAACTGGGTGTACCTACATATGACAAAGGCTGTTTTGAGGTTAAATCATCTACATTTTTTAAAATTTATTTTTGAGAGAGAGAGAGAGAGAGAGAGAGTGAGAGCAAGGGAGGGGCAGAGAGAGAGAGAGAGAGAGAGAGAGAGAGAGACAGAATCCAAAGCAGGCCCTAGGCTCTGAGCTGTCAGTGCAGAGCCCGACATGGGGCTTGAACCCACGAACCATGAGATTGTGACCTGAGCCGAAGTCAGACGTTTCACTGACTGAGCCACCCAGGCACCCCAAGGTTAAATCATCTAATAGGAAGTCACCTAGCCAAGGACCTGACCCCAAACAGGTATGCCAGGACAAATGACCTTTATCATTCGTGGTGTGTGAGGATCAACCACATAAAAGTGCCCAGTACTCATTAGGTATGGGGCACCTGGGTGGCTCAGTTGGTTGAGTCTGACTTTGGCTCAGATCGGAATCTCATAGTTCATGAGTTCAAGCCCTGCATCGGGTTGTCAGCACAGAGCCCACTTTGGATCCTCTGTCCCTTCTCTCTTTGCCCCTCCCCCACTGTGCTCTCTGTCTCAAAAATAAACATTAAAAATTTTTTAGAAAACATATGGGGGGGGGGGGGCGCCTTGGTGGCTCAGTTGGTTAAGCGGCCGATTTCAGCTCAGGTCATGATCTCACCATTCGTGAGTTCAAGCCCCTTGTCCTGTCCTGTGCTGACAGCTTGGAGCCTGGAGCCTGCTTTGGATTCTGTGTCTCCCTCTCTCTCGGCCCCTCCCCTGCTCACCCTCTGTCTCTCTCTCTCTCTTGCTGTCTCAAAAATAAATAAAAACTAAACAAAAAAATACATATTGGATAAACGTTAGTCGCTCTGAGCCTTTTCATTCTGTTCTCTCTGTTCCCTGTCCTCCAGTGGCTCTGGCTTTTACCAATTCCCACAGGCCTTCCCTGACTCTAAAGAACGGTTATCTCTTGGCCATCTCTCGCCTGCTCTTTGCTCCCTTCTCACAGCCTAACCAGAAAAATTTACCTGAATATAAAACCTAATATTCACCATTCATTCATTCGCCCTCTCTCTACTCCGCCTGAAATGTAAGCTCTTAGGGCGGTGGTGGGTCGTTAGGTTGGGCTCCTATTTGCAGTGGGAAAGTGCGGCCACCCCATGGGCAGAGAGGTCGGGGATGCGGAAGCATAAGGGGGCACAGGATGAACGAGTGAACGAAACCCCACCCGGGCAAGCGCCCGGTAAGACACACATGGCCCCCGGCCCCCCGGTCCCTTCCGGGGCCGGGCAGGAGCGCGAGGTGCACGCAGCCAGCCCGCCTGGCCCGGGGTGCACAAACGCCCCGCCGGAGCCCCGCGCTTTCCCCTTTTCGGAGCCTGTGTCCCCGCCCTGGCTCGGGACCCCAGGCCCCCGCAGAGCCAGCACGTGCTAGACAGACGCCAGCCGCCCCGCGTGCAACTGCGCTCCAGTCCTGCGTCCTCCCGGTTTTGTCCGGCGGGGCTCCGCGAGCGCGGGGGGGGGGGGGGGGCCGCGCGCGGGAGGGCGGGGCCGCGCGCGGGCGGCTCTGGGACTTGTAGGCGGGACGCCCGGGCGGCTTGCGCCGCTGGGAAAGGCACCGCCCACCCCGCCGGAGCCCCTCGTGGCCACTGCCAGGGCGGCCTCAGAGAGGCCTTGTCCGTCACGGAAGGGGAAACTGAGACCCGGGGAAGGGACTCAGCTTGCCCGAGACCACGTGGCCGGGCAGTGGCCGCCTTCCCTGGCCTCCAGGAAAAAATCTAGGCCACCCTTGAATCAAAGTTTCCAAAGGGCTCTCTTAAAAGTGCCCCTTGTCTGGTGGAGAATTCTCCTCACCTCCATTCCGTCGTGCATTCAGTCAACAAACATTTCCCGAGGGCCCTCTGCTTGCCAGGCCTTACAGCTGGAGCAAAACATCCAGGGTCCCGCCCACCTAGCAGGAGAAAGAGGCTGTAAATGAGCAGGTGGGCAGGGGTTCGGGAAACAGGAGTACATTGAACGAATTAAAAAAAAACAGGATAGGGGTGCTTGCGTGAGTTAGTCGGGTGAGGGTCCCATTTCGGCTCAGGTCATGATCTCAAGTGTGGGTTCCAGCCCCGCGCTGGTCTCTGTGCTGACAGCTCGGAGCCTGGAGCCTGCTTTTGAGTCTGTGTCTCCCTCTTTCTCTGCCCCACCCCTGCTTATGCTCTGTCTCTCAGAAAATAAAACGTTAAAACACACACACACACACACACACACACACACACACGGGCAAGATAAAGGGCAAGTGATGAGGCAAAGGCCCCAAAGGAGGCAGGAGTGTGTCTCAGGTGCTGCAGGAACGTGTGCGAAAGGACAAGGGAGGAATTAGTTGGGACGGAGAAGTGTGTGTTTCGGGGAGACCTGCTGAAAATTGAGGGCTCCCCTCCCAGCTTAAGGGGCCTGGAGCAGAGAGGCTTGAGGGAAGAAGGCGAGGTCAGGGTCCAGGGACTTGAGACAGTCTGTCTGGGCCTGGAGTCAAGCACCCTAGGCGCCCGGTGAAATTAGGGAACACGACTCGCCCCGCCCCCCAGCCCACCAGGTGCCACTCCCAGCCCCCCAGGCCCCACCTGTATCCCACTGTCCCAGAGGAGGCCATAGGGTCAGGGCCAGGAGTGACCTCACTTGGAGCTGTCACCACAGCTGTGCTGGGACAGCAGAGGATCTGAGGTGCCCAGAGTCGGCCTCTGCACCAAGGTGTGACCCACCAGTGGGGGATGTTGGTGCCAGGGCCAGCTTCCAGGGCCCCAAGCTCAGAAAGGCCCCACGCTTGGTTTACTGCTCTCCTGTTCGTTGAAATTCCTAACAACTCTGAACAAGTTCTTGTAGCCCGTCCTGCCTGGTGTGGAGCACACAGAGGCTCCGGGATGGCCTGTTTCCATGGCTGGGGACAAGGACAGAGAGACAGGACTGCCCTCAGCTTGCATTTCCCCCAGGGTCGCCCACCTACAGGGAGGAATCCCTGCTATCAGCTGGAAGAGGCCAGAACAACTTCCTCTGCCCAGTCATCTCCTCCAGGGGGGTCTCTGGGACCACTCTGGACCCTCCCGGATTGCAGATCCCTGGCTTATGTCCCTCCGGGTTGTCCACTGTATTTTTAGCGCTGACTTGTCTTATTCATAGAGGCTCCACGGAGCTAGGGCGTAAGTTCTGTGCGTCCCTGCAGCCCCCATCCTGGAGTGTCGCATGAAACGTCCTGAAAAATATTCGAGTGAATCATATGTGCATGTAAAACAAGAATCATTTCAGCTTTTAATACATGTTGCTGTATCCCAACTCACCCTGGCTCAATAAACATGCTGATCGTCGCTGACTCTAACTCACTAGACCCCTGCGGGCACGCAGAGGACCACCCCCCCCTCCCCCCGGGCCGGCAGGGCCGGCGGGGACACGACCCTGCTCACTCAGGCTCGCGTGCGCGCCCCGCCCCAAGTCTTCCCCGCCCGCCCGGCGCCGCGGGGCGCGGCCGGGACTACGCTTCCCGGCAGGCCCCGCGCGCCCGGGGCGGGGCGGGGCTGCGGCTGGGGCGTGGCTGCGGCGGACTAGGGGCGGAGCCGCTTACAAAGCCCGGGGGCGGGCGCCGGGGCGCAGAGTGCCCGCAGCGCCGGCAGGAGCGGAGCGCAGCGCAGCGCAGCGCGGCGAGGCGCACTCGGTGGGAGCGGCCCGCCAGCGGACGGGCCCGGCGGCTGGACCGGTGCCGCTGCTGTCCTGCTCGCTCTCCGCCGCCGCCCATGAGCGCGGCGCCGCGCGGCCCGGGTCCGTAGGCGGCGGGGCGCCCCCCCCCATGCTGCTGCAGCCCGCGCCGTGCGCCCCGAGCGCGGGCTTCCCGCGGCCCCCGGCCGCCTCCAGCGCCATGCACGGCTCGCAGAAGGACACCACGTTCACCAAGATCTTCGTGGGCGGCCTGCCCTACCACACCACCGACGCCTCGCTCAGGAAGTATTTCGAGGGCTTCGGGGACATCGAGGAGGCCGTGGTCATCACCGACCGCCAGACGGGCAAGTCTCGCGGCTACGGCTTCGTAAGTGGCCCCGCGGCCGGGCGCGCACCCCGCCCCGCACTTACCGCGCCGGGGGCGCCGAGTCCACCGGCGGGCGCACGCCCAGCTGCCCCGGCACCTGCTGCCCCCTCCTGGGCTCGGGGGCGGAGGTTCACGCTCCAGCCCGTCCCGCCGCCGCCGCTACTCGGCCGCGGCTCCCTGCCCCCACCCCACTCCTTGGTTAAAAGGGAGAGCCGCTGTGTTCAATTAGCGCTTCGGAGTTTGTGGCGAGATTCTGGGGACAGTCGGCTTACTCCCAGGACTTCCTGGAGCAACAAGCGAGCAGAAGGGGCTTCACCTCAGGGCGCTTTGGAGGCCTTTAGCACCCCCTCCTCTCCAGGATTTTACAAGAGTTCCTTTAAACGCCCAGAACAAACGGCTTAAGTAAAAAAAGAAAAAAAAAAAACGGTTTGAAGGCACGTCTCCTACTTTCCTTCTAACCGGTGTCCCCCAACCCCTCCCACGAGGAAATTCGCACCCCCACAGGCAGGCAGGACAAGCTCGGGGCCCCTGCCTTCCTTGGGGAGGAAAGGGGGAAGTTCCTTGTCTCCCCTGGGGATCATTTCTGTCGGTAAAACTAGGTTTCCCAGCACATGAACTTGGATGGAGGAACTGGAATCCAGGGGCACCTTTGCAGGAGGGCCCCATGGTGGGGGTGGGGGGTGGGGACTGGGTCAGAGGTTCTGAATAACTGGCCCCCCAGGGAGGGGGAAATGAGTGCCTCTTGCCAGAGCAGAGGGCTCTGCTCCTCCCACCGGTAAGGGAAACCCCTGATGCATCTGTGTTCCTCTAGGTGACCATGGCCGACCGGGCGGCGGCAGAGAGAGCTTGCAAAGACCCGAACCCCAACATCGATGGCCGCAAGGCCAACGTGAACCTGGCGTATCTGGGTGCCAAGCCGAGGAGCCTCCAGACGGGTGAGAGCCTGCGTTTTCCTTTCCTGGCTCGTCTTGATTGCTATATTCAGTGTTGGTATCTGTGGGGTGGAAACGGCCCCCCCCTTCCCCAGCCCTGCCCCAGGAGTGGCCGTCAGCTATCATGTGCTTGCAGAGCTGTCCCTGGGCAGTCATCCCCTAGCCCGGGAGCTGGACCCCGCCGTCCAGGTGCATGTGCCAGCGGGACAGGGCGAGGAGGACGCATCAGCCAGTTGTCAGCCGTCCGCCAGGGAAGGAGGAAGTTGTTCCCTGGGGCTGGCGATCAGGGGGACAGACACCCAGAGGCCGCTGTTACCCTTCTCCGTTGGCTTTCTTAGGCAGGGAGCTTCGGGATTTGTGGGAAGGTGGCCTGGGAGTGTAGAGGAAGCTAGTTATCTATCCCTTCCGATGGGGGAGGGCACGGCTGTGTGCTTCTGCTCCCTTGGGTGAGGCTGAGCCCCTGCGTGGCCTCTCGTTTCAGGCTTTGCCATTGGAGTACAGCAGCTGCACCCCACTTTGATCCAACGGACTTACGGGTGAGTGGACACTGTTGGCTGGGGAGGCCGGGGGAGTGAGCAGACCTGGCCAAGCAGGCCCCGGGCGCCCCTTGGCCCGAGGGAGTCTTTCATCCGAGGACCGCCAGCCCCACGGGATGCCCTTTGCATCTACCTTTCCGTGTTTGCGAACCGTCGCCGTCTCCGATCTTCCATAAACCTGATTGCCTTCGGAGGGCGGGGAGGCAGGGCCAGCCGGGAGGACGGAGAGAAGGCCGAGAGCGTTCCTCCGGTCCTGCCAGAGACCACGGAGGCTGCCGGAGCCTGGTTTCAAGTCTTGGCTTCCCTGTGACCAGTTGCGTGACCTCTGGCAGCCTACACAGCCGTCTGTCCCTCAGTTTCCCCAGCTCCCTCTGTGGAATGGGGATGGTAGCAGCCTCTCTGAGCTCTGTGAGCGGAGACCTCGGGAGGGGCCTGTGGGGAGGGAGGGCAGGGAACGCTCCGGAAGTGCTGCCCGTGCTCTGTGGGCCCGGCGGCTGCGTTCTTCTCAGGGTGCCGGGTGACCCGCTCTGGTGCCTGACAGATGGTGCCAGCAGGCCACTGCCATCCGGGGTCTGGTATTTAGGAAAGCTGCAGCAGGTGAGACGGGACCGGGGCCAGCTGTCCAGCCCCAGTGGGCCCGGCCTGTGGGCCTTTTGTCCGACGTGCTGTGGTTCAGCGCATCCCACCCTTGCCTGGCTTTTTTTTTTTTTTTTTTTTTAAAGTTCTAATAAGTCCCGGCAGCTGCTTGTGGAAGGACACACACACTTCAGGGGCACAAAGGAGCCTGCCATGCAGTGTGACTTCCCAGCCCCGTGATCGATGCTGGCTGTGCGTCCCAGTGCCGGCAGCGTGTCGACGGGGGTGGGGTGTGCTCCTGGGGGTGGCGAGGGCGGTGAGAACACAGACAGCCCCTTTTAGAACGTTGGTGCCTCTCAAGCTGTCAGAACCAAATCCCAGGCTCTGGATTTTGTGCTTCAAGCTGCGTGTGTGCGTGTGTGCGTGTGTGCGTGTGTCTCACGTGCATGTGTCTGCCCTAGAAAGAGGCACAGTTCGAGGAACCACCTGGCTTCCCTGGCAGGGCTGGGAGCTGGGCTCGGGTGGACCGGGCAGGTCACACAGATGGCTGAGGAGTTGTTGCGTGCCCACGATCTGGGGGTGTTCGCCCGGACACGCGGCGTCTGTGTCTGCTTGGTGGCCTTGGCGTGGATTGGCATGCGTGGGAGCCCAGCTCTCAGTCTGTTCTCCTGGGAGGGAGCCCGGGGGCGGCCGGGAGCTGGTGCTTCTGGGTTTCCTCCTCGCCCTGGCATCTGCTTCGTAAATGTCTGGAGCCGTCTGGGGAGGTATTTGGGGACATCTGCCGTCATCCGAAGTTCTTCCTGCTTGGGGTCCAGGTCACGTGAGGAGGGCGTTCCTCATCTTCCGTAGCCTTGGCGCTGTTCCCCAGGTGTGTCCCAGGCGGCCAGGGGCAGGGCCTGGAGCAGGGGCCAGCTGCACAGAACCGGGGGTGGAGGGGGGCGGGCATCAGCGGCTCTGTCCTGCTTACCATGTAGCAGCTCCTACCCCGAGCACGTTTGAGCTCTTTTCGGATCCGCCGCAGCTGCCTCCAGGACTCCGGTCACTGTCAGGACTTGGCCCCTGAGCCTGCAGACCTGGGTTCAAACCCTGGTTCTGCCACATTCCAGCCGGGTCCGCTTGGCAGAGGGCAGGTGGCGTCTTCTTCCCGAGCGTTCGGTTTCCTCGTCTGTGACTTCCCTGACGGAAATAGTGACCTCTTCACATACGGTGCCGGCACGCGGGACCGGGTGCTCTGTGCCCCTGCCCCCCATCCTCTCCTGTCCTCGCAGCGGCCTTCTGAGGTTGGGGCTGATGTTACCTTCGCTTCCTAGATGAAGAAACTGAGGCGAAGAGCGGTTAACAGTCCGTCGGGTGACCTAAGTGATGTGACTTAAACCGGGCCACTGGCTCCAAGCCCACACTCAGCCGCCGCTCTCTGGGGTGGGCGGGTAGGAAGGGTGCCCCAGCCTTTCCCCTCACGGTCCCTTGAGTGCCACCCACGTGAGGGTGGTTGGGGGTCGGCGCAGATCTTACCGCCGTGCGTTCCCGACTTCAGGTGACCGTGTCTTGTAACTAAATCTCTGGCTGGCATCTAATACCTGTGACGACGAAGAGGCCTCGGGCTCTTCTTGTTGGTTGCCAGGGGGCAGAGACCCAGGCGGGGACAAGGGGTCAGAGGGAGCGTCCAGGTCTTCGTTGCCAGCGGCCGGTGGCCCAAAGCTTCTCAGGGTCCCGCCGCCTCCCACCAGGCCTCGCTGAGGTCCGGGGTGGCGGGAGGGGCCCCTGGGGGTGCTCTCCCAGCGAGGCAGGGCCGGGCTGGCCCCGGGTCAGCTGCCTTCCCCCAGTGCCCCTCGGTTGGGAGAGTTGGGCCGTCAGCGTCCCTTTTGTCTTTTGTCTCTGCAAACGAGAACAATCGGGCGGGAGCGCGGCTGGCCTGACTCAGCAGTCAGTGTTGTGTGCTGCGGGCTGGCAGTGAGGCTGGGCCTGCGCCGGCCGAGGGCACGGTGGGAGCCAGGGCTGGGCAGCTCGGCCTTTTCAACCAGTTAACCCCTCTCCTGCCTGGCCGAACTTCCCCTGGACTTCCTGGCTCCGATCCTATGCCTTGCACAGGTCTAAAGGTTGCACGGCCCCACCTTTGGGCAAGGCCACTGCGGAATCCTCGCCTGTGGGGCCATAAGCATCGGCGTGGGAGATTCGCCAAAGAATTTCTTAACAAGTTACACTTTTTGCTTGGATTCCCTGGCTCTCGATTTTTTGTTTTTTTTTTTAAGGGGGATGGGGTCTTTCAGGACCTAACTTGGGCTGTGCATTCCTGTCATGTAACTATGTGTGGGGCCAAGGCCTGAGGTTTGGAGAATCCTTCCTTGGCAGGTGACCAGTGACTTAACCATGAGAGGACATGACCAAGGCCATAGACCATCCAGTTGAGCATCTCTTGGCCGACCCCCCCGGGTGGGACAGTCAGCAGCCTGCAGGCAGGAAAGTTCCAAGTGGTCTGGAGAGGGCACATGTCCGGGCAGATCTTTGAGCCTTGTCTGGAAGGGACCTCCTGGTGTCAGAGGGTATATGTCCAGGGCTAGACCTAAGACCTGCCAGGGTCTGAGGTTTGTCCTGGGCCTGGCTGTACTTGGAACCTCTCCTTGGGTTATTTTTGAAGGGCCAGCTGCTTCTCTGGGCACAGCCCCCGTCCCTTTTCTTAAGGGGGCCTTGCTGGGGCCTTCACATCCATTCACCGCAAGTCCTGTTCTGTGGCCAGGGTGAGACCGGGCCCCAGGTCCCACACAGCAGGGTCATCCTTCATCCTGTGTTGGAGCCAGGATCCCAGGGTCTGCCTGGGCACATCTCCCCGGAGATGACCAGGATGGAGACCAGGATGCGGGGCTGACTTGAGCACTGAGTGGGTGCCTTTGTGCAGAGCCGGTGGGTCGGGGGCCCGGCCCACAGAGAGACTTGTATTTGTCAGGGACCCAGCTCCTAGCAGCCCTCCGACAAGGCCTGTTGCCCGAGCTGCCCGTGCAGGCACCGGGTGAGGAGAAACTTGTCTGAGCTCACGCAGTGTGGGGCCGGGGGCCCGATTTGGTGGCTCCAGTACTCTCCTTCCTTCCACGAGGCCCCAATACCTCTCTCTGGCCAGCTCTTGAACAAATCCGAGCCAGACACCCCAGGACTGACACCCACTATGGGACCCTCTTGGGGCGGTACGTGCCTTGTGGGTCCAGGGACGCCTACGCTCTCTGGGCAGGCCCCCGCTGTCCCCGCCATCACCAGGCCCCAGGTGTGTGCACGCCGAGGGGCCCGAGCCCAGTACCTGGGTCACCAGGGTCGGGGGTGGGGGTGGGGGGGGCGGTTTCCATGGGGACCGCAGCCGTGGGAAGGCCATCAGACGACACACTGGGACACACCCCCAAAAAACGCCGAAACCTGACCAGGACCTCCAGCCTGGTTAATAGCACCGTGCCAGCATCAGGTGCCTGGTTTTGGTCGCACGCTGGGTTGTGTAAGACGTCACCCACTGGGGGACGCGGCAGGAGGGCACCCAGGACCTCCCTGTGCTGTTTTTGCAACTCCTCGGGATTCTCCCGCTGTTTCCTGATACGAAGTAGATTAAAGGCTGGGCGGGGCAGGGGTGGTGAGTCGCAGAGCTTGGCTTCGGGGGCTGGGGGGGGGGCGGGCGTGGGATCAGCACCTTTGGGGGGGGCACAGCAGGAAGTGAGGTCAGAGCGGGAGGCCGTGGGGGCTGGGAGGAAGCTGGTGCCTGCTCCCCGCTGTGGCGTCACGTGGCTTGTTTTTACTTTCAGGGTGCCTGGGGTGGCCCTGCTCCCCACACCGTAGCTTCCTGTTTGGCACTGGAGCGAGGCGTGGGCCGGCGTGTGGCCCTCCCGGTGGGCCGCCCGTGCACACCTGTTGTTTGTCCCCGTCTGCCGTAACAGAAACCAGCCTCCGGGGTGGCTCTTGGGTTCCTCTCAAGGATGAGCTCCTCGCTCCGGCCCGCTGCCCTGGCAGCCTGAGGGCCGGAGAGCCTCGTCCAGAAGCCCGGAGCCGAGGGACAGAGGCCTGGCCACAGACGGGCCTGCGGGTGTCTGAACCACCCCCAAGGGTGTGCCCTGGGGCGGGAGGAGCAGGGGGAACGGGGCGGGAGGGCTCCCGGGTGGCCCAGCCGGCCCCCTCGCGTTGCCGTGGCCAGAGCACTGGGCCGAGAGCCCGGAGGCGCTTTTCCGTGGCCTGTGTGTGTGTGTGATCCCTTGTCGTCGTGACTTCTCCTCCTTGAGCCTCAGTTTCCCCACCTCCCATGTGAACGCGACGAGGGCTCAGCAGAGCATTCGTGCTCCCGACCCTTCCCACGTGGGTGGAAGCAGGAAGCTGGGCATTCGTTCGGCCCGTTTGTTCAGCAGATGTTTGCCAGCTCTGTGGCAGGCCGCGCACGCCGTCCCGGATCGTAGCTGCAGAGTGGCCTGCAGCCTGGCGGCAGCATGGGCAGGCCCGGTGGCGGTAGGCGCTGTGGGGGGAGGGGCCGCCGGGCCGGGGACGCCAGCGTGAGCCGGGGGAGGAAGTGGGGGGGTTGGGGGGCCCAGGGGCGCATTTAGATCGTATTCCGAGTGACGCGGGACTGAGGTGGGCCCTGCGTGGCTGAGGGCCGGGTCACTGGTGTCTTTGCAGCATCCCCTTGGCTGCTGTGTGGCCCGTGCGGTGGAGGCCGTGGTCCCCACGCAGCTGGGGTGGCCGCTGGCTCGGGCCAGGGTGAGCAGCTGTGGGATCCCGAATACGATACATTTTAAAGAATGTGTGACGGAGGAGCCTGAGAAGATTCCAGAGGTTTGGGCTGAGCACGTGGAAGGCCGGATAGGCCTGGAGGAGAGGGCGCAGGTGTGGGTCGAGGTTTGGACAAGTTCGGGGGAGGCCTGGCAGCGTCCCACCGAGGCACGTCTTACCTGCTTTGTGCCGCCGCCCCACTCCTGCCTGCTGTCTGGCGGCCCCAGGGAGCATTCACGTCCCCCCTCCGGGGATTCCCAGCCCCGGACCTGCTTTTCTGCCTGCGCTGGCGTCCCACTCCGCGCCCCTTCCTTCCAGAAGCCTGCAGTTGCGCCCCCGGTGGCTGCCTGGGTCCCCAGCACGGCTGGCGAAAACCTCCAGGGAGCAGAAAAAGTGAAACGGGCTCATTTGCCTTTTTTGTTCTTACTTTTGGGGGTGGCTTTGCTTTCAGAAAATGAGTCCCCCGAGGCTGTAGTGATTCCTTTTAGCGGAGTTTTGCTTTGAGTGTGTGCAGCAGTCAGCCGCCTCTCCAACTGGGCCACTCAGGCTCCCGAGACCTCTGTCTCCTGAAGGGGCCTCTGGGAACGCAGCAGAGGCCCTGTTGGGCTCTGTGGCTGGCACCGTTAGTTTACAGATGGGGAAACTGAGGCCAGAGAGGGCTGAGGGACTTGGACAGGCATGGCCAGGGTCCAGACTCAGGGCTCTTGCCCCTGAACCTCCGCTGGGCCAAGTCCGCTGGGGTGCCCTTGGCCGTGCCTTGGGTCCCGGCAGACTTCGCGGCTCCCCCATGTGCCGTCAGGAAGCCACGAGCCCCCGGTCCTGCAGGTCATGGTCACGCCTGGTCGGAGCAAGCCTGGTGAGCATCGGGCCACCTGACCTTTAGGTTCTGACCGTGGGCCCAGCTGTCCTGCTGGCTGGTCCGGTTTTCCCTCCAGGGTTCCTGGTCTGCTCTCCCTGGGGCTGGGGCCAGGTGGCCGTGAGAGGGAGGACCTTCTGTGCGTCCCGGCCGGCTTGGGGGCTCTCCCTTGTCGTCCCTCAGGCCCGAGGAGGTCATTGGTGCTGCCACGCTCTCTCGGGCGCGCAGAGCGTTAAATCCTCACGCAGCCCTAGCGGTGAGGGTGACCTCACTCACCCGACAGAGGCAGCGCTGACACAGCCCGGCACCTGGCGAGGACCAGAGCCAGCCTTGAACCGAGCCGCCAGGTTCCGCCCCCCCCCACTTGCGAGCAGGGCCCCGTCCGGCAATAGCTGTTTCCAGCTGGGCTGCTTCCTTTGCCTTCTAAAGGGCTGCAGCTTCTATCCCAGGACCCAGGCAGCATGCCCAAGGGAGGCTCCTTTGCTCTCCGGGTGCCGGCGATCCCGCGGCCTGCCCGAGGCCCTCCGCACTCGACAGATGGTGTGCCAGGTGCTCGGGACCCGGCGGTCGGCACCAAGTGCCCGCCCTCGGGAGGCTTACATTTTCATCGAGAAAACAGAACGGAAAGTAAATGACGGGTCTCAGGTCGTAAGAAGGAAATAAAGCCGGGGGTGGGTGGGATGTGGTGGCGTTGACCTGGGGGTTGGTCGGGGAAGGCCTCTGAGGAGGTGAGGCTGGAGGTTGGGGAAGAAGCCTGCACGCAGAGGGAATAGCCGCTGTAAGGGCCCGTTGCTGGAGGTGCCCGTTGCGTCCGGGGAGCAGGGTGGTGAGAGTAGGGACAGTGGGTAGAGAGGAGTTGCAGGGGGAGTTGAGGCTTGGCTGTGTGGGAAGCCATAGGGGGAGCGGTGTGGTTCTGGGGAGGGTGGAGGCCGCTGGAGGGTTCTGATCCTGGGGGTGGGCTGGTCTCTTGGTTTTGTTTTGTTTTGTTTTTTTTTAAGTTTACGTATTTTGGGAAGGAGAGAGAGAGCGAGAGAGCGCAGAGCCTGACACAGGGCTCGACCTCTGAAACCAGGAGATCACGACCTGAGCCAGGATCAAGAGTCAGACACTTAGCCAAGGAGCCCCGTCTTGGATGTTTTTAAGATGACCCTCTGGTCACCGGATGGGGGCAGAAGCAGGCACAGAGGACCTGCTTCGACGGGGTGTGGTAGATGGAGGCTTGACTGACCGGGGGAGGTGGGCGGGGTGTGGAGAACAGACACAGTTGGGGGACTGGGAGGGGGGGAGCGGGGGGGGGCCTGGGCCGCAGCAGAGGGAGAGTGGGCAGGACCGTCCTCCCGGGGGCTCCTGCCCTGGTGACAGACCAGCCTTCGCCCGCAGAGTGTTGTGCGGCCTGTGGCCTTTTCAGAGGTCTGAAGGTCGAGCACGCGGAGGCTGGTGGCGCCCCAGCCTTTCTGGGGAGGGGGTGGGGTGGCAAGGAACGCGCGGGGCACGCGGGCCCTGCCCCCGTTGCCCCCTGGCCAGGGCCTCCTGTTCCTGCCGTGTGTGCGGGCCTGGGGAGGGGGGCGCCGGGCTGCGCTCAGGCAGGTTTGGCTGGGCTTGCTTTCTCCCCCGGCAGCTCAGTGGGGTCCCCGTGGGCGCATGTGCACACACCCCTGCAGCTCTGCCCCTCCGTCCCCACCCGGCCTCCTTCCCGGCGCCCGCCGGGCCGGGACATCGGGCCCCGAGGGCGGTCAAGAGCCGAGCGCGCGTGCCCTTCGCTTTGTAGTCTGCCCCGCGGCAGGGTCCGCACGTGAGGGGTGTGACTCTGGAGGAGTCTCCACGGTGGGCCGTCCCGTGCCTTGTGGGGGATTGGCGGCCTCCCTGGACTCCACCCACCAGGGTGGCACCCAGAAATGTCCCAGGCGTGGCCCGGTGTCCCTCGGAGGGGCAGCGTCGCCCTGGCTGAGGTCGCCGTTCTGGCGGGGGGTTCTGGTCCTCCCTGTAGGCCCTGAGGTCAGCCTCTGCAAATCCACATGCAGAGCCGAGGGGCGGCCGTGCTGGAGGGAAACTGCCTGGGGCGCGTGCCCTGCCTCCTAGGGCTTTGTGGCTCCCTCTGACTCTTGGCCCCACTGTGTGGCAGGACCCCCCCCCCCCCGTTCCTTCTTTTCCTTTTGATCGCAGTCTGGGGTGCACACACCTGTTGGGGGTCCAGTCTCTGTGGATCCACTGAGCAGCTTGGATGCTGGGCCTTGGACTGGGACTGCCCTGCCACCTGGATGGCCTCTTGAGACCCAAGCTGGCCCCCAACGGGGGCCCCCGGTCACAGGCTCCAGCCAGCAGCCAGTCCTTGTGGGCTCAGGTAGCAGGCAGCGTATGGACAAGGAGGCAAGACTCTGCCACTGCGGGTGACACAGTACCTCTTGTGGCTTTAAAATGCGTTGTGGGTGATCTCGGACTTTTTGCATAGAGTGGGGGCGGGGCAGAGCGCTCAAGGGAAGCAGGTGAGTGGACGCAGGTGGGCGGTATCCTGGGGTGTCAGGGACCGGGTGTCTCCCTTCCTCCCCAGCCTGAGACAGTTACTCCCTCACCCGTGGAGGCTGGGACAGAGATCTGGTCCTGACAGCGGAGAGTGCAGAACCTGATAGATGTGACCACTGCCTCATCCGGCTGGACCTTGGGGAAATACGGCCAGAGCCCTGTTTGTCTGTCTTACCTACTTACGTGTGTATTTATTAAGTTTATTTTGAGAGAGAGGACACGCGCTCGAGAGCGGGGAGGGGCAGAGAGAGGGAGAGGATTCCAAGCAGGCTCCGCACTCTGACCCGGGGTCTCAGTCTCACGAACCGTGAGATCACGATCTGAGCCGAAGTCAAGAGTCAGACGCTCAATCGACTGAGCCACCCAGGCGCCCGAAACCTGTCATTTTTGCGGCCCTGGATCCTTCTGCTGTGTGGACAGGGTGAGGCCCGGGTCTAGGCAGTGGCTCTGAGTGTGGGTGTGTATCAGGATCCCTGGGGGCCTGTCACCCCTTCTGACCCCTCTGTCTGCAGGGGATCTGCCTTTTTGGCAAATGCTTCGGGGGTGTCTAAGGCAGGGGCGTCCCTGCCCATGTTTGGAGAAGTTCTGGGCTGCAGGCTTCCAGAGCCTCAAAGTGAGAGATGTTCCCGAGGCTCCAGGAGCCGGGTGGGGGCTCTCGTGGTGCCAGGGACGTCCCGGTGGGTGCTGCACCAAGGCACGCTTCATCGTGCCCCCGTTTTGCTCCTTTCCCGGGCAGCGTCCTGACTGCGGGAGCCCCTTGACCTTCTCAGCGGAGAACCTGTTCCCCGTGAGCTGTTGTTCCATCAACACGCTGTGTGCCCGGCTCGTTCCAGAGCTAGGCCTCGGGCGAGGCCCTGGGGGTGGGGGCAGAGCCCTCCCCATGGCTCACAGGAGATGCAGGGGAGGTGAGGGCTCACTGGCAGGTACAGACCCGGGTAGGGATGGCCTTGAGCGTCGGAGGTGCTGCAGGGCACGGCTGGGACGGGACAGCAGCTGAGGTGGGACAGCAGCCCCCAGGGATGTGGTCTCAAAGCAACAGCCTGGCACCCTTGCCCGGCTCCTCCCGCGTACACGCTGGCTCCAGCCTCAGTCTTTGCCTTGGCTGGTCCCCCACAGCCAGCTCTGTCTTACCCTCGGGGCTCAGGGCAGCTGCTCTCTCCTCCGAGAAGCCTACCCTGATCACTCCCCGCAGTCCCGCCTCCGGGTCATTGGTTGGTATGTTTGTGTGTCTGTCCGCCCCGCTGGAATCTGAGCTGCGGGGGCCGTATCCTGGCCCCGGCAGACGGGAGATCGCTGTTGCCCTTTTCAGGAGACCGAGCAGGATTCGAACCCAGGCCTGGCTCTGTTCAAGGCTCTGGTTTCCATGGGGGGAGGAAGGAGGTGGTCGGCGGAGGCTCCTGGAATGGGGGCGGTGGAGGGCGATGGGCGCTGTGGCCCGGAGCCAGAGCACGGGGATCCCGGCGGAAGCTGCCCGGGCACACGCGGCAGAGGGTGGGGGTGGGGAGGCACGGCCGCCGCCGGCCTGCGTGTGTTGCTGCGGGAACACTGGGGCGCTGCCGCTGGGAGGGCGGCGGGGAGGGTGGCGCGGTCGGCGCTGGGGGCCCCGCAGGCACCGGCAGGTGTGCCCCAGACTCCCGCCCGCTTTGCTGCCAGATCGTCGCAACCCTGCGCGCCGTGCCCTCGCGGGCGGCTCACTCCGCAGCGGGATTTGTCTCTCGCAAAGGATGGGTCACCGAACATCTGAACATCTGAAACCGAACAGCTGTTTTCAGACCTTAAGTGTGTTCACAGCCGTGTGCAGACGCGCGCTCTGCCTGACCCAGAACTTGTCCATCAGCCCGAGAGGAGCCCCGCGAGCGCTCACGCCCGGCCCGGCCCCGCCCCCTGCCGGAGCCCCTGGCGCTTCGCCCCAGCTTCCTCCGGGTTTGCCCGTCGTTTCCTGTCGGGGGAGTGGCCTTCTGGGTCTGGCGTCCTTTGCCCAGCACGTCCTCGGGGCTCATCCACGCCGTGGCCCGTGTCAGTCCCCGTCGCCGCGTGGCGAGACCCCCTTGGTTTGTCCCACCGTGGGGGGCGCTTGGCCCCCGTGAATATCGCCCCTTCTTCCTGGTTATGCACGGGAACCCATCTGCCCTGTAACGACCCGCGGAGCCCTCCGCCGGCCCCCGGCCCCTGCCTGTGCGCTCAGGGCGTCGTGCGGTAGGACGTCTGTTCTCGGACCCGTAAAAAACGGCAGCTTCCTACGGCCCGCCTCGCCCATCCTCAGCCACCTTGGCCCGCGTGGAAATACGCATCTGGCTGCTTTAGCATCAGTGATATCGCAGCAGAAACAGCATCTTGGGTCCGCTGCTCGGTTTCCTCCCGGCAGCGTGGAGGGCAGTGGCGTGGGGTCGAGTACAATTCGCCTGGTCTCACTGCCACCGCGTGTGGTGCGTCTGGAGGGACATCGCATGCCGCTGCGGCCCCTGCAGGTGACCCTCTGGCGTTCTCGGGCTTGTCGCCGATCCTGTGGGTGCTGCCGCGGTGTCCGCCCCGGCTGAGTGTCGGAGAACGGGGCGCCCTGTTCTTTCCGAGCAGCTTCTCTTTGGAGCAGGGCCCCACCCCACAGGTGCAGGAGGGAGTTGGGTCCCGCGTGCCCCGTGCTGGTGCGAGAAGAGGCGGAGGAGAGACTGATGCCCGTGGCCGGGCCGTCTGCCCCGATGGGGCTGCCGGGTACCTGACGTGGAGCAGACAGGCCGCGAGGCCCCAAGAGGCCCAGCCACTTGCCCGGGGCCGCCCGGCGCCTGGTTGGCCGAGCGGGCCCACGCCGATACCGCCTTTCTGTGCCCCCGTCTCCCCACCCGTGACACGTGGGACTCATCCCGGGCGTGCGGTGACGGCTTTGCACATTAGCCTGCGGCATGGGACAGACGCGTGGGTCAGGAGGGTCCCCTCACTTTATCGCCGTGGGGCCTTGGCCGAGCCACTGACCCCCTGGGCTCCATTCTCTGTCGTGAAACAAGATGGTGACGTGAAGGGCAGCCTGAGCGCGCGTCCGACCAGGCACCGCGTGAAGGTGTTTCGGTTTCGGACCCGGCTCCGTGGGTGCCGGGCGTGGTCGGTGGCCTTGCTCCCAGGGCTTCTCCTCCTCTTTGTCTTCACTGCTGTCCTTCGTGCCTCACTCCTGCAGTCCTCACTCGGTGAGGCTCGCCGAGCTGCCGTGGGCCGGGCTCTGGGCTGTCGGTGCCCAGGGCAAAGCTCCGGAGCTGGGGAGGAGGACGGGACAGCGCAGCGTGTCCCCCGGTGGTGGCGGCTTGCTGGGGAGACGAACAGGGAGGCGGAGGGCCGGGGTGTGACCTGGCAGTCACACGGGGACCTGAGCTCAGAAGGCCCACGCTAGACTTGATGCTCTGCTGTCACCGTCTGAAACTTCTAAATCCTTTTTAAACCTGGGCCCCCCAAATCACTGGCCCTGTGGGGGGCCTCGTGGGGGGATGGCTGGAGTGCAGAGCGTTGGGTTGGGCTGGGGGGGGTGCCTGGGAAGGGCTCACTGGGAAGGGGGGCTCTGGAGAGCCGGGGAACGTGTGTTACGGGCAGTGGGAACAGTCAAGGCAAACAGTCAGTGCAAAGGCCCTGTGGTAGGAGCACGGCTGGTGTGTTCCAGGAAGATGCGTTGTTGCCATACCCATCTGACCGACGAGCGGTCCTCGGGAGTGGGGACGCAGCATCACCCAGCCCCTCCACTCCGGAGCCAGCTTTCCACCGCCCGGTCCCCTGACCCAGACCTTCTGTGTTTGGCCCCGCAGGCTGACCCCCCACTACATCTATCCACAAGCCATCGTCCAGCCCAGCGTGGTGATCCCGGCCGCCCCGGTCCCGTCGCTGTCCTCCCCCTACATCGAATACACGCCAGCCAGCCCGGCCTACGCCCAGTACCCGCCGGCCACTTTTGACCAGTACCCTTACGCCGCCTCGCCCGCCACGGCCGCCAGCTTCGTGGGCTACGGCTACCCGGCCGCCGTGCCCCAGGCCCTCTCGGCCGCGGCCCCCGCGGGCGCCACGTTCGTGCAGTACCAGCCTCCGCAGCTGCAGCCCGACAGGATGCAGTGAGGGCCGTTCCCGCCCCTGGCGTCACGGCCCCGTCGGCCACACGCCGGGCAAGCGGCCGGCCGGGCTTCGGGGTGCGCGCCCGCACACGTACCTCCGGAGACCCCGCGGGAGCCCCGCCTGACCCCGGATGGGCCGGAGACCGCTTCTCTTGAAATCCAGGACCCGCCGCGTCTTGAGGGAGGACTTCGGGGAAAAGGGACGGCCGAGCGCTCTTCGAAGACACAACCCAGACCTCGCACACACCGCCAGCCTTCCGCCTTCCCCTTCTCCTGCCCCTCCCCGCACCCCAGGCGCCCACGGCCCTGTCCCCACCGCACCTGGCCGGGGCCCTCCCCCCACCTCCCCCCCTCCCCCCTCCTCCTCCCCCCTTCCCCCTCCCCCTCCCCCACCCCTCCCCGCGGACCGGCTGCCCTTCGCCCGCTCGGAGATGCCTTACTCCGGGGAAGCCCGAGAGGGCCGCCGAAGCGGGCGGTGAGCCGTGGTGGAAGGTGCGGGGGGCCCGTCTGCCCCCCGGACTCGCACTTTCTAGACCACAGCCCACCCCACGCTGGCGACGGGGAGCCGGCCGACATCCCCTTCTGTCGGGCTGCAACGTTTTTCTTATCGTCCTTGTTTTGCTACTAAGATGATTTCAGAAGCGTATTTTTTCAACGGGAACTCCCACCACCAAGAATCCAGAACCTATTTTTGACTTTGAGAGACTCACTTTTTGGCTCCGCCCAAGGCGACGGTGGCGGTATTTCCGCGCGGCGAAGCATCTGCCGGCCCCGGGAGCCCCTCGGAGGGTGGGCGTCTCCAGGCAGGTCTCTCTGGGCGATGGGCAGCCACCAAGGGCAGGAGGGAGTGTGGCCCGAGGTGATGCTGGCCGAGGGGCCGGAGCGCACCGACCTTCCCGGCCCGCGAGTGGGCGGGGCTCCGAGTGCAGGACCACCCGGCCTTGCCCGCCCCCCTCCCTCGTGGCGTCACCTGCTGTGTACCAGCTGGGGCCCTGGGATTGAGCAGAGACACGTCCCGCCTCCTGGCGGGGGCCTCGGTCTGGGGGCGGGGTGGGGGGTGGGGCGAGAGAGGTGCCCCCAGGCGGGGGGGCTCCCGGACACAGCACCATGGGCCGTGCGGTGGCCCCCACTCAGAGGAGGGGGGAGTGAGCCGAGGGGCAGCCTCGCGGAGGAGACCCGTGGGAGGGTTTGGGGAGGGCGGGCCGCCAAGTTGGGGGGCGCTGGGGGTATTCCTTCGGACCTACCTCAGGGAAGTGGTGGCCTCAGGGGGCTGACCGACGTGGGCAAGCACTTTGCAGCGCGCCTGGTACAGAGTCAAAGCCCAGAAAATAAAGGTAGCTAATATTATAATAATATTTTTATTAGAACATTCTGATTATAAAAATAAAACTTGTTTTCTTTAAAGAAAAACTTGCTCGATAATTTTCCCGGGAGCCCGCGCCCCCCGGCCCCCCCCCCCCCCCCCCCCCCCCCCCCCGCCACGGTGATCACTTGGTGTCACAGCTTGGGAGCCGGGCATTTTAGTCAAGTGTTTGCTGAGCACCTGCCCGCACTGGCCTCTGGGCATCCAGAGTGACCGGACACACGGGGTCCTGTTACCACCCCCCTTTCCACGAACTAGGGAAGGAGCTGATGCCCCCCCCCCCTGCCCTGGGTGTCTGCTCCCCTGCAGTCTGCTTAAAACCCAGGGGAGGGCTGACTGGTTCCGCATAGGTGACGAGCTGTGTGCAGCGTCCTGGGAATGGGGTCAGGGGCCAGCGTGGTGGTTTGAGTGGTGGCTCCCCGGAACCCCGTGGGATGGGGGGACCTGTCCCCAGGAGAAGGGAAGTGCTTCTAGACGAACCTGAGTGAGGACTGCTGAGAGGAGAGAACAGCAGGTGTGTGGGCCAGCTGCCCTAGGGGATGCTGGGAGGCAGGCAGGGTGCGAGGTCAAGGAAGGGAAGTCTTGGTCTGGGGCTGAGGGGGCCCAGCCCAGGGCTAGTTCTGGCATTTCCCAGAACTCTGCTGGAGCCACAGCTCCATGCTGGAGAAATCACGGGGGACTCACGGAGGAAGCGTTCCGCCTGGAAAGAGGATGAAGTCATTCACTCCAAGAAACCTGTGCCGGTCAGAGGCAAAGCACTGAAGAGAGTCCTAAAGCAGACACGATGCTATCCCATTGGGGTTTATAATCTAGTGAGGGTGACCTAACAAGCCTACAAATGGGATAATTTTGGATACCGCTGAGCCCTGTGAAGCAGGTGTCACAGGGTGCTGGAGAATGGCTGGGTTCTAGGCAGACAGCAGCAAGTGCAAAGGCCCTGGGGTAGGATGTATGGAAAAGAAGGCCAGTGTGGCTGGACGAGACGAAGTTTAGGGTAGTGATGGAACCGGAACTGAGGAAACTGGGGAAACCCAGGGGCGGTCCTGCTCTGGCCTGCCATCTGGGGAGGGATAGCAGCGTGCACACGTGACCCGACAAGCTTAGCACGGTGTGGTCTGATCGATGCTGTCAGCGGAGAGGCCCCTGAGCCTGGGAGGGGGTGGACACCACAGCTGGGCTGCGCGGGATGGAGGGGCTCCTGGGGAGCTAGTGGGAAGGGAATGGGCACCCTGGTGAGGGGGCCGGTTTGAGCTAAGGCTTGGAGGTCTCGGGTGGGGCCTCCTTTGGGCCGGATGCACTCCAGGCACCAGGCTTATCCTCCCCGGATCCCGCAGAGCAGAGTCGGGCCCCATAACGTGCAATCCGTCCCCATCCTGTCATCTGGCCCAGACGTCACCTCCCCCTCTGGCCAGAGATTCCAGCTGCTGTCAACTCCTCTCTCTCCCTCACCTTCACGTCTAACCCGTTGCCGGGTCCGACGTTTCCACCAGCAAAGCCTATCAGGAATCTGCCCCCAACCCAGGCACCATCCCCTCTTGTCCTGGACCCTCGCCGTGGGCCCTTGGCTGCTTCTGTCCTCGTCTTCCCGCGGTCCGTGTTCCACATGCAGCCGCAGGGGTCCCGGTCACCAAAAGAGAGGTCACGTCTCCCAGCTCAGAGCCCTCTGTGGCTCCCCTTACCCTGGGAGTAAAAGCCGGTGCTGTGAGGCCCATACTGGCCTCCTCGCTGTTCGCCGGACACACCAGTCACAGCGTACCACGGGCCCTTTGCACGTGCTGAGTCCTGCAGCTTCTACCGGCCGAGTCCCTCCTTCAGCTCTCAGCCCAAAAGTTTAAGTTCAGGGAAACTGAAGCTTGCAAGCATCACCTGATCCGGCTGGTGATGAGTGGGCATCAGAGATTTCTGGCAGGAGTTTTGGGACCGTCCATTCGGGGTGGAGTGTCTGGGGTGGTCCTGAGCCAGGAGAGGCCGGACCAGGAGGGGAACAGAGGGAGGGACGGAGACCAGTCACGGCAGTGCTCACAGGGAGTGGGGCAGGAGGAAGCGTGGTGAGCTGAGAAGTTGCTCGAGGCTGGATCTGGCCCCAGAACCCACCGACTGCTCCCCTGGTCGCCCTTGGCTTTGAAGTGAGATGGGGTCACCCCGACAGGAGGAGGGGGCTTGGCCAGGGCCACCCCCTCTGCACCATCCCTGGTGGTCCCCCAGGGGCCTCCTGGGGCCTTTTCCAGCTACTTTGACTTGGAGATTTACAAATTCCCTTTGTCTGTGGTGCGGGACCCCGGCCTCTGCCCAGGGAAGAGTCGGGGTTCCCAGGGTCGAGTCAGGTGCGATCCTGCCGGGCGTGTTGGCTTTTCTTAGGGGACCCGGGCCTTCCCCTTCCCCGGCCTGCCGGGTCTTGCTTTGCCAACACTGGCTAGGGGTCGGGGAGGTCAGCGTGGGGCTCCCAGCTCAGAGACACTTGCTGCAGCTGATAAGGGCTTGGGGGCCGGGAGGGGGTTGCGGGCGCTGCCAGGCTTATCTGGAGGGCCATCCGCTGCCAGCCCATTTCCTGTCGCTAATCAGCCGGTGGCAGCCTCGGGGACCGGCCTCGGAGCCCCGAAAACACCCTCCTGGGTCCCAGGACTGAGGCTCTGGATGGTGGCAACCGGAGGGCAGGCAGAGTTGCCAAAGTCCCAGTGGACTTCCCGCCCCAAGCGGGAAGCAGGGCGAACCGCGGTGGCGCTGGGGGGGCCGGGGCCGTGGCCGCCAGTCTCGGCCACCGTCATCGTCAGTAGTGATGGTGGGCACAGCTGCGGACGTCTGCGGGGCTGACCCGGCTCGGGCACAGCGCCAGGCGCTTCTCGCGGACGTTCCGAGGGTCCCCGTGGCCCCGGAGGTGACCTGCCCGGGAGGCGAGGGACGCGGGCCTGACGCTTTGAGAAACGGGCTCTGACCGTCCTCCGAGGGCACGGCTCCCTGTCCCTTATTAGCTGTCTCCCCCGCAGCCAGCCTGGGGCGCGGGCTCAGGGAGGGGCCCGGGGGCCCCCCGGCTCCTTCCTCGTCCCCATCGGTAAGGCCGTCCCTGGTCCCGCACGCCCAGAGGGCCGGGCACACACACGTGTACGTTTATGCACACACAGCACCCTGTTCCCTCTTCTCCCCACCCCCCAGACATACACACACACTCACGGATGCACACACACACACACACACACACACACATACGGACACGTGTACGAGACACACAGGTGCACACGTGGGCACACAAATATGTTGACTCCCAGGCACGCACACACGTGTTCACTCGCACACGTGCTGGTGACAAGCCCAGAGCCGCCACCGTGGTCTGGGGTCCATGTGAAGCGTGTCAGAAGCAGCCAGTGTGTTGAAGGGCTCACGCTTGTGACCCACCAGGGAAGAGGGAAGTAGGCACTGAGCCGGGCCTGGTGGCTCGGAGGGCGCGGGGCGGGGGCTGGGGAAGGGGGAGGCCCCAGGGGGCCTGGGGTCAGGGGTCAGGGATGGCAGGGCTGTGACCCTGGACGCCTGGCCCCCGGGGCCGGGCCCTGGCCAGCGGGGCAGAGAGAAGGGGGCAGAAAGGGCAGGGCGGGACGTGCCCAGGGCTGTGGCCGCAGACACGGGACGTCGCGGGCACCCACGTTCTCCTGGCACGCCGGAAGGCTGCCAAGGGCCACCGCCCGCCGCCCGGCTCACTTCCTCCAGCCTCGGGGGGATGAGCCCCCGGAAGCGGCCCCATGGGAGCAGGGCCGGTTGGGGCTGGGCGAGCACCCCCGCCCCCTCACCCCTGGGAGTTGGGGACGACTTGGGGTGCGTGTTCCCCGGTGGGATGGAACTCCTGTTGCCCACGTGATGATTGGCTCATAACACACGCCTCCCTCCCACCTCGTGCCCCCTCTGTGCTGCGCTTCCGGGGATCCCGTTCCCCAGGAAGCCACCGCTTGGGGGGCACCTGCCTAGACAAGCCGGGGGAGGGGGGGAGCCTAAGCCCCGCCGTGGGGATCAGCACACACTGGGCTGTGCTGGGAATCCTGTGGCCCCCTTGCTCCTCAGGGGTCCTTCCGGCGGGACCTGTTTCTCTCCTCGGCACCCGGCAGAGGCAGGGGCAGACAGCCTCCCCCAGCCAGTTCGCCTGCAGATCTCCCAGCTGTTACCCTCTGAGCTGGTGGGGGGCCGGGGCCGGGGGAGGGTGCCCAGGGAGGGAGAGGCTCAGTGTGAGCCACGCGGGCCTCAGGGAGGCACTTCCTTTACTGCTTGGGAGCCTCGTTATCCCACTTTCCAGATGAGTAAAACCGAGGGCCAAAGAGGAGAAGAGGGCTCCTCTGAGACCACTGGGTTGTTGCTCCCGCTCTGGGGGTGTAATCACGAAGGGGCGGGCTGGGTTTGGGGCCAGACGAGGTCACCTCCGTGCTACTCTGCCCCCTACACCTGGGGTGGAGGTGGGGCTTGCCCAGCCCCTGCCCTCTCTGGTCCCCAGTCTCTTGCACAGCTGAGGTGATCGCTGGGTGGCACCAGGATCCACTGCCTTCCTGGGTGAGTAGCACCTGCTTTTGTCCCTTGAGGAGCTGGACGGCCTCAGCCTGGGGCCACCCCCCAGCTCAGCTCCACGGTGCCGACAGGGTGGGCGTATTCTAGTCCCCCGGCCCCAGCGATCGGTTCCCAGGGATAGGCATGTGAGCCAGCTGGGGTCAATGCGAGTCAGTCCTGGATTGAACTCTTGGGGAAGGGAGCTCTTTCTGCTGGGAAGCCAGGCTGGGAGCAGATAAGCCTGGAGCTGTTGGGGATGGGGATGGGGAGGGACGACCTGTGCCTTATGGAGACACTGCCTGAGAAGGAAGGCAGCCCAAGGACAAGTAGAGCTGAGGACTGAAGAAGAGACAGGGTGTTGGTGACACCTTTGGGGGCCCCTTGATCCAGCTATGCCTGAAGCTAATTCCTGGGCCTTTCTGTTACAAGAGCTAATAAATTCCCCCTTTTGCATGTTAATTTTGTTCTTCTGTCCCTTGCAACGAAGACTCTGGACGTATGCAACCTCCACATACGCAATGTCCACTTAGGTCAAGGGGTGCCTGGTTGGCTCAGTCAGTTAAGCGTCTGACCCCTGGTTTCGGCTCAGGTCGCGATCTCACGGTTCATGAGATCTCTGCGTTGATAGCGTGGAGTCTGCTTGGGATTCTCTCTCTCCCCCTCTCTTTCTACCCCTTCCCCCTCCCTGTCTCAAGATAAGTAAATTAACGTAAAAAAAAGAAGAAAAATTAGATTGAGTGGCATTCAATAGACGAGCGCAAAATGATAGTGGTTCTTAGCTAGTTACAAGTTAATTTTTCCCCACGTAAAAGATAGCTGAGGCAGGCAGTCCAGAGCCATCGGGAATTCACACTCCTTGTAACTTCCCATTATGCTATTTTAGTCCATAGCTTACTTTCTCGAGACCGTCGCATGGCACAAGATGGCTGCGGTAGCTCCAGCCGTCATGTCCAAGTTCCAAGCAGCAGTAGGAAGGAGGGGAAGGTGAAAGGAGAACCTTGGGCTGCGACTTCCCGGGGAGGCTTGCCAGAAGTTGCTTTTCCGTCTCATTGGTCGGATCTTAGTCACTTGGCCATACCTAAACGCGAGGGAGGGCGGGGAACGTGGGTGTTTCCCTGAGTGCACAGCTGTCTGGGATACAGGGAGCCTTTCGTTACTACGGAAGGAGGCAGAACGTCCACTGCGTAGACGACTTGCAGTTTGTGTCTCAAGCTGATGCCGCGCGTCCGGGGCAGTGACGGTCCCGTGGGGCTTCGCGAAGGCTGATCCTGACCCCGCCTGTGCTCTCGCTCCCCCTGCACACCAGCCCGCCGAGCTGGGTCCCTCACCGTGCCCACGTCACCCGTGGGGCGGTCGAGGCTCGGAGCGCTCACGGAACTCGCCCGAGGTCGCCTGGCGCCTTAGGGGCCGTTCTGGGATGACAGCGCACTTGTTCCTCGTTGATGTGTTCGAGTTTGGTGAAGAGTCGCGCAGGGCGCGTCACGCTTGGGCGGGACTCGAGGCCCACACGGCTTCCACCTTGGGGGTCCTGGAGCGGGGCTCTGGGCTTAGGGCTGCCCGGGGGTGCGGTTTGGTATCCTCCCTCGTGCCGGCTGGTTCCCTCCTTGCCAGGACCCTCCCATGCGGAGTGGGTTAATGGTCCCATTTTACAGAGGGGGAGACTGACGCTCAGAGGGGCAGAGTGGCCTGGGCGGCAACGGCTGATCCAGGCTCGGGTCGGTGTTCCGGGGTCTGAGGGCTGTGCCAGCGGGCCCTCACGGCGACGTGCAAAGGGCCAGGTGCCCTGGCCTGTCACCGCCTGCCCTTGGGCGACAGGTAGCTGGGTCGTGGTTGTGTCACCTGCCTGTGGGGTCATCAGCACGGCCGCCCTCCCCGCGAGGAGGAAGCGACCCGGCCGGCTGCCGGCCTGGTGTGGGTGGCGTAGGCTCGCCGCGCGGGCTGTCACACGTGGAGCCCCCCGCCCCCAGGCTGGCAGGGAAGCTGAGCGAGCAATTGAGGCTGGAGGTGAGAAAACCACCCGGTTCCTGTGAAACCCACCCTTCACCTCTCAGGGTCCTGCCTGGGGATGAAGGACCCCATGTTTCCAGTCCAGTAAGACAGCCACACCCCCAAGTGACAGCCACCCCCCCCAGCGACAGCCACGCCCCCCCAGCGACAGCCACCCCCCCAAGTGACAGCCACCCATCCCCAGCGACAGCCACCCACCCCCAGCAACCGCCCTGCCCCCCCCCCGACCCCCCCCCCCCCCCCCGGAAAGCCCCCCCCCCCCCCCAGCGACAGCCACCCCCCCCACAGCGTGTTTTGGTCTGTCCCCCTGGAACTGAGGTTGTCCTCAGGGCCCCAGAACTTACTTAAACTGACATTTATTAGAACTACTTCCTATGGTTTTGTGTCTATTCTTTCCCCCAAACCCTCCCGGCAACGTGGGAGGTCGACCGTGCCCCATTTGCAGATGGGAAAACCAAGGCCGGGTAGATTCAGCCCCTTGCCCCAGGGCCGGAGAGCTGGTGCGTGGCCGAGCCAGGATCTGGACCTGAGACTTGCAGCTCCGGGGGCCCCACGCCGTCCTGCCCCGAGGAGCGGCCCCGTCCTTCCCTGGCTTTCACCGGGAAGCCAGCTTGGGCGTGTGGCCCTCCGCGTTCCCTGCCCCGGCTGCTGAGTCACACTTGGGTTCCTGTCCCGGAGCCGTAAACACCAAACCGGGAGCCCCTGGGTTGGGCACCGTCCAGACACGGCGAGAATGACGGGGGCAGCTGCCCAGAGCGCCGTGGGGCCGGGTGTCTGCGCAGGGCACGGCCTGGAGTGGGCACCTGGCCCGCCAGATACCTCCTGGGCCTCCTGCTGCGGCCGATAAGTGCCCAGCTCTGCTTATCAGCCCCGCTCTCCCCGAAGCCTGGTGTGCACAGCGGGGTGACGGCAGCCTGGCCACGAATGATGGGGTGAATCTCCCCAAGCCCGGCCCACCAGACCACGGAGCGTGGGGCATCGGAGACAGCTCCGTGTCGTCTCCTGCTGGCTTCTGGGTGCCGCCCGCTGGCTCCCCTGGTCCCGCGTCGGGGGGGCATTTTCAGAGAAGTTCAAAACAGAGGTGTTTTTTCCTAAATTATAGAACCAACACTGTCGGGGGGCGGGGGGAGAATTCTAAAATAGCGTAAATTGAGTGAGATCATCTGCGTACGTGTATAACAGTGGGAGGAAGGAAGCGGGCCCGATGTCCACGGTGGCAAGACTGTCCGAGAGTCTGCCTTGGGTCTTCACGCTGTTCTGTATCATTTATGGCTGAGTAAGGAAAAGCAGGAAAAGAAGTTTGTGGGTGCGCACTGCAAATGCAAATGGGGAGGGCTTCTTCCGGCGTCTGTCGCCTTGCTTGTATGGATCCGGGCGCCCCTGATGAGCCCGAGCCAGCTGCTCTTACCCCCTCCTGCCCCTTGTCTATGGTAACCCCCGCAGTTTTCTTTTCTTTCCTTTTCCTTTCCTTTCTTTTCTTTCCCTTTCCTTTCCTTTCCTTTCCTTTCCTTTCCTTTCCTTTCCTTTCTTTTTTTTCTTTTCTTTTCTTTTCCTTTCCTTTCCTTTCCTTTCCTTTCTTTTCCTTTCTTTTTCTTTGCTTTCTTTTCTTTTCCTTTCTTTTCTCTTTTCCTTTCCTTTCCTTTCTTTTCTTTTTTCTTTTCGTTTTTTTTCTCTTTTCCTTTCCTTTCCTTTTCTTTCTTTTCCTTTCTTTTCTTTTCTTTTCTTTTCTTTTCTTTTTTTCCTTTCTTTTCTTTTCTCTTTTCTTTTCTCTTTTCTTTTCCTTTCCTTTCCTTTCTTTTCTTTTCTCTTTTCTCTTTTCTTTTCTTTTCCTTTCTTTTCTTTTCCTTTCTTTTCCTTTGCCTTCTTTTCCTTTCCTTTCCTTTCCTTTCCTTTCTTTTCCTTTCTTTTCTTTTCCTTTCTTTTCTTTTTCTTTCTTTTCTTTTCTTTTCTTTTCTTTTCCTTTCTTTTCTTTTCTTTTCTTTTCTAAATTATATTTAAATCCAAGTTAGCTAACATATAGTGTAATAACGGATTCAGGAGTAGAATTTAGTGGTTCATCCCTTCCGTACGACGCCCAGTGCTCATCCCAACACGTGCCCTCCTGAATGCCCATCCCCCATCTAGTCCATCCCCCTCCCCCCTCCCCCTTCCCCGCCAGCACCCCTCAGTTTGTTCTCTGTATTTAAGAGTCTCTCGTGGTTTTTCTCTATCTCTGTTTTTATCTTATCTTTCCTTCTCTTCCCCTGCGTTCACCTGTTGTGTTTCTTAAATTCCACGTAAGAGTGAAATCATATATTTATCTGTTTCTGACTGATTTCTCTTCACATAATACACTCTAGTTCCATCCGCATGGTTGCAAATGGCAAGATTTCATTCTTTTTCATTGCCAAGTAATATTCCAGTGTGTGTGTGTGTGTGTGTGTGTGTGTGTGTGTGTGTGTGTGTACCATATTTTCTTTATCCACAACCCACTCGATATTCTAAGAAGGTAACTCAGGACACGCTGCTTCCTGGCATAGAAGCCTCTGTGGCTCCCCATTGCTCTGGAATAAAATCCCAGTTCCCAGTTCCTACACCACTGGTGCGAACTGGCCCTGCCAGCTCTCAGGTGCCTCCCTCCTGTCAGACATCCTGATCTGGCTCCTTTTCATCCACAGCCCTAGCTCAAAAGCCACTGGGTGTCAGCTCAGACATCAGCCCTGCCTCCTAGCCCCCCGGTGCCTTCCTGGGTCTCCTTGTGTAAGCTGCTTCCCCACCCCCATTCTTGTTTCTGTCATTTTTCTTTCTTTTTTCTTTTCTTTTTTTTTTTTTTTAAAGCAACTGTCTCTTTATCTGTTGCCATGGCCCAGGGACAAGGGCCTGAGCCCGGCCTCTGAGCGTCCTAAGGGTGAGTCTGGGACGCCTCTTGCTTGTGCTTGGTGCTGACCGGGACTCCTGGGCTGCGTGCCCCGTTGCCCCCACTCCTGGAGGGTGGGCCTCGCCCCTGCCCCTCCCTTGGCCTGCCACTACCCCTGCTCACCAGCGGTCAGCACACGCCAGAGGCCCGCCCCTCTGCGGCAGGACCCGGTCTCTGGCCAGTCAGCATCATGAGCTCTCCTGGGCCAAGGCACAGGCTGCTCGGCTCCCACGGGCCCAGGTTGAGGCTTGTGCAAAAGGCCGCAGTCCTGAGTCTCAAGCCGGGGTTTAACAGGAGCCCCCAGAGTCACGAGGGGTGTGGAGCAGCCGTGCTCCTCCTCTGGGGCGGGCAGGACCGGGAACCCTGCACTTCCTGGGCCCCTCGCTTGGGCCGGGCCCCGGGCCTACCACTCAGCGGTGTCGGCTCTGGAATCCGCACCACTCTGTGTAAGATGCACCCTCATTCTGCAGGCGCAGAAACTGGGGCTCGAAGTAGTTAGGGAGCTTGCCCCAGGCCACACAGCAAGCAGCTGGCAGACCCCGAAGCCAGTCCCGTAACCTGCTCCTGGGCTCTCTGTTGGAGGGAACGAGACGTGAAGTGTGGTGCGGCCACGAAGAGCCATGAGGTGGGGGCGTATTTCACAGAGCCCCGTGGGAAGGGAAGAGCAGCCACCGACAGAAGCTTCTCTGGGAACGCTGGGCCCGCATTCCCCTACAGTGACGATTAGACCCGGTTTGCCACGGTCCCCACCAGGCCTTACCGTGCCTCTCACCAGTGAGGGACCATGGGAGAGAGTCAAGTGGGGGAGAAGGGCAGGGGCCACATATGTTGTCTCGCCCTGATGTCTAGCGGGAGGGCATTCAGGTAGTTACGTCTTCATGGAGGGAGGGAGGGAGGGATGAATGGAAGAAAGGACAGACAGATGGACAGAGACAAGGAAGGAGAGATTGAGGGCAGGGTGGAGAGATGGAGAGACAGATGGATGGAGGGGTGGATGGAAGGACCGATAGACGGCCAACCCCCACCCCCACCCCCCTGCAAAATCGGCTTTGCCTCAGGAGATGGTCTAGTGCAAGGGTTAATAATTCAAGGGTTTGGGATCAGACAGACTGGGGTTCGAACTGGAATTCCTCCCCCTACAAGCTGTGTGACCGTGGGCAAGCCACTCACCCTCTCTGAGCCTCAGCTTCCTTGTCAATCCAAAATGGATACTGACACCTCCTCGAGCCTCACGGGACCGGCATGGAAAGAGCACTTAGGGCCACGCCAGAGGGAGGGGCTCAAGGGGCGCCGTCCTTCGTTGCTACCCGTGCTGCCGTCGTGCCCTGCCCTGTCCTGGGAGAACAGGTCAGTCTCTGCGGAGACTCAGCACTCCTCACCCCCCCAGTTCTGAGCGTCTCGGGGTCTCCCTGGACCAACGCTGGTGGCACCCCTTGCTTGCTGGCTCTAGCTCCAGCCGGACAGGCGTGAGCCGCCCAGACGCACAGCCTGCACCGAGCAGACTAGAACTGGAAGGGCCCAGGCAGCCCCCGCCCAGAGCAATCCCTGCTATCAGGGCTCTAGTCCTGCTGCATCTCGCAGCCTGCCTCTACGGAGCTTCTCAGAACCACGCTGGTGGGTGTTGGTGGTATTGGTGGTGTTGGTAGGTTGGGGGGTGTTGGTGGGTGTTGGTGGGTGTGGGTGGGTTGGTGGGTTGATGGGTGTTGGTAGGTGTTGGTAGGTTGGGGGGTGTTGGTAGGTTGGTGGGTGTTGGTAGGTTGGTGGGTGTTGGTAGGTTGGGGGGTGTTGGTAGGTTGGGGGGTGTTGGTAGGTTGGGGGGTGCTGGTGGGTGTTGGTAGGTTGGGGAGTGTTGGTAGGTTGGTGAGTGTTGGTAGGTTGGGGGGTGTTGGTAGGTTGGGGGTGTTGGTGGGTGAGAACGTGGAGGAGATGGAAGTCACTGGTGGGCATGTCCGGCAGAAAACAGCCTGGAGGGGCTTCAGATGATTAAACATAGAGTTGCCATATGACCCAGAAATTCCGCTCCCGGGTGTCTATCTGAGACACCTGGACGTTAAAGCGAATGTCCACACTAAGTCTCATGCACAGAAGCACTATGCAAACAGCCAAAAAGTGGAACAGCCTAAATGTCCGTCAGTTGAAAAATTGGTGAACAAACATCTGTCCACACAACAAATATATTATTTGGCCATAAAAAGGAATGAGACCCTAACAGATGCGACCACGGAGATGAACCTTGAAAACCTGGCGATAAATGGAAGAAGCCCGTCGCAGGTCTGCGTCTTGTGCGCGTCCGTTCGCGTGAAGTGTCCAGGAGAGGCGAGTCCAGACAGACGGCTGCCGGGGGCTGGGGCGCCTGCCGCTCACCAGGCACCCCTCACCAGGCAAGTCTTAGGAAGCCAGCAAGGCAGTGATGCTGGAAAAGTGAGGAACGGCCGCGACAGAATATTCCAGGGGAGAGCAACAGAGCTCGCCACGGAGAACCCAGAATTCTGGGGGGGCCCTCCCTGCACCGACTTGTGGGGGAGTGTCATTTCCGTTTCATGTGACGTGTTGGCCGGTCACCTCATCCTTCTCGTTGTTTGTACCCGAGGTCTCCCGGCTGGCCTCACAGGGTGGAGGCCATGAGCAGGGCAGGAACAGCCCTCAACAGGGAGTGAGTTCCTGTGTGGGGCTTGCGTCCCCAGGTCCACAGGGAGGGAGGCGGTCGTTTTCACGAGGCTGGGGAGGAACCCAGCCCTCTCTGAGGCCGCTACCCACACTCACTCACCCCAGCCCGGAGCCTCCTGCTCTATGGCATGTGCATGGATCTTGGGACAAAGTCTCCCCCAACCACCAGGTGCAACCGGGGGGCAGGGCAGGGGGACGGACTCTGATGAACAGAGCCTTCCCAGAATTCAGGGCGGATGTCTGGCGAATGTGGGCTTTTCTTCTTCCTCTATGCTTTGTTTGAATGTGGTACCACGAATGCATGAGAATGATAAAAACCAAAAGATTAAAAATAAATGTCATCTCACAGCGAGATGTTGGAAGGACGCAGAAGTCTGCGAAATACCGGGAGAAATGCCCTCCGGTCCCACGCCCTGGAGATAACATTTGTGTGTTTGTCCCCCCAGATTTCTCCGCTAGAACAGGGTGACACAGCCGTAAATACTTTGTCTGTGGGACCTCGCTACTTCTCAGCTTGCTTTTCCACTTACGTCCACGGTGCACAGCCAGCCCACTTGTCGCTTCTGCGTTCAGTGAACCTTGCTGATATGTGTTAGCGCCTGCTGGGTACGGACTTTGTTCTAGGCTCTGTGGATATGGTGGAAAGCAAAGCAGACAAACTCCTGCCCTCATGGGGCTTCCAGTTGGCTGGGCGAGACGGGCAGTCAACAAGGAAACACGTAGCCAACAGAATTGCAGAACCAGAGAGGAGCTGGGATAGAGATCACAGGGCCTTTGCACGAGCAGTTCTCTCTGCCCTGGGGTGCCCTTCCCGCAGAAGTTCCTGTGCTGTGCCCGTCCCGAGCCGACTCCCTGCCCCCTGCCCCCTGCTCTGCGCCCCGCTCACCCGCCTCCTCCAAGGCACCGTCAGGATTTATGCCTCTCAGTGCATTTAGTTGTTGGCTCATCTGATGTCTGTCCCCCATCTCGGGCTGGGGGCCGAGGTGCCTCAGGAGCGTGGCAGACCCGTCTCGGAGCCAGCCACGGTGCCCATGCCACGCACACGGCAGGGTGACTCAGAATACTCACGGATCATACGGATTCTGAAGAATGTAAATTAAATAATCTTCCAAGATGAGAAGTCGCCCGATCAGGAGCACACGCAAAGAGATCAATGCGTTACAAGTTTGTGAAGGAAAGCGGCAGGTGAGTCGGTGGAGAAGGAGAGGTGGGTCCAGCCCAAGGCTCACTGGGCAGAAGTCGTATGTGGAGGCAACAGTGAGAAGAACTTGCCAGAGGAGGCCACGGCATGTGCAAATGCCCTGAGGCTCGATGTGTCCAGCCAGGATGGACGGCAGGGAGGCCTGCAAAGCGAGAGGGTGGTCTGGGAGCAGAGGCTGAGGTCGGCACGGTGGGGAGCAACCGGGTGGGGATGAAGGATTAACCCCCCTCCCCCCCACCCAAATGAAATCTGGCACCTGGCCGTGGCTTTGGAGCAGCTCCCTGGGTGTTGGAAGTGTGGGATCGGACCAGAGCACTCCCTGGCATCTTTGTTCTGTCCCCTTCCCTGCGCCCTGTCCCCGCCCCCCCTCTCCCCCCCACCCCCCCCGCCGGCACCTCAGCATTTGCGAGGACGCAGCCAGAGAGACCTTCGACAGCATGACTTCCGCTCTTGCTCCCGCCTGGCCGCCCAGAATAGCGTCTGACACAACCCGGAGGCTTCCACGTGCCCCTCCTGGCTGTCTCCACCCCCCCCCCCCCCGCCCCAGCCTCCCCGCAGAGGACGGGGGAGGCCCTGCCGTTCTCCCGTGGGGATGGCTTGCCGGGATGGTTGGCTCGGTGCAAAGGGAGGGGACAGACAGGTCCCACTGAGGGGCGAGCCTCCTTGGCACCCCAGGCTGGCAGCGGTGTGCCAGCCCCCAGCTGTGAATAGCGGTGGCATCCTGACCGGGCCGAGTTGCACAGCTTCTGTTTACCAATTGCATCGACCAGGCGTCACGAAGGCAAGTCTTGCCCGTCCCGTCCCCTCCCCCCCACCCCCACTCTTCTCCCTGGACGCATCTGGTGCCTCTGCCTTTTGCAGCCCGTCTGTCTGGTCTCGCCCAGACCAAGCACGTGCATGCGCCCTGCGAGGTGTGGGTGCCCTGCACCGTCTCCAAGGGCCCCCCCCTCGGTTCCCGCCGAGCCCGCTCTGGCCTCCCCGTCAGCCGGAGGCAGAGGTGCCCTGCCATGTGGGTGGGGCATCTCTGCTGCCCGTCGCCTGGGGTGCAGGCGGGACTCGGGACTCAGGTCCCGTCTTCTGCTAACTCGGGCAAGGGGAGAAGGCAATGATGTCGTCGCTGAGTGTCTGGGCCTTCCCAGGGGGGCACCTGAGCCGCGCTGGGACCCCCCGTTGCCGGGGGGGCACAAGGTAGGAATAACTATTTGGGGCCTGAGGGCCACACTTTTAAGATTCATTTCCCAAATTCGGCGACCTGGCAGGAACTTGGCCCCCCTGAAACGGTTTCCTGGGTCCTTCTGGGGTGTCTGCAGGGGGCTCACAGGTGCCTGAGACCAAGCTTGGACGTTGTGGGGTCTTCCCTGTTCTTTTTGTGCTTTTGCTCTCAGCTGCTCATGCCGGCCGCCCCCAGGCTCCTGAAAACAGCTGTCTGCTGTCCCCTAGAGCCCAGATCCCAGCCCGCAGGCTCCCGCTGAGCCCCAGCCTGTGACCTTCGGGCCGCCTCAGGGTGCGGGTGGGGCTCCCTCATAGCTTCACCAGCCCCAAGCCCTCCCTTCAAATAAATACCTACAGAAATGCCTTCTCCGTTTATTTATTGAACGCCTACCACACACAAGGTCTTAGTGGGTAAGCCATCACTGGAATAATTAATTGCAGGCCGATAAACACCACAGAGAACTGTTGTGTCCTCCCAGGTGAGCCCCTGCCCCAGGGCCTTCGCATCCGCTGTTCCCTGTGCCTGGACCGCTCATCCCTAGGTATCTACGTGGCTCACCTCTTACCTTGCCCCATTAGAAGCGACAGCCCATACAGGTGCCTGGGGTGGGGGTGGGGGGCTCAGCCAGTTACGCATCTGACTCTCGATCTCGGCTCAGGTCACGAGCCCATGGTCTCGGGATCGAGCCCCGCGTTGGGCTCTGTGCTGACAGCACTGAGCCTGCTTGGGATTCTCTCCCCTGCCTACCCCCACTCGCACACACACTCTCTTTCTCAAAGTAAATAAATAAGCCTTAAAACAAATTACAACCCCACGTCCCCTCTCCCTTCCCCGTGGCTGTCGTCACGCCTTAAGCCTACATTTACCAGTTATTATTTCTTGAATATTCCTTACTTGTCTGTCAACGACCCCTGGTAGGCTGTACGTCCACAGGGCAGGCGTTTTTGTCTGTCTTGTTTCCTGGTCTACCTCCCGTGCCCAGAAAAGCGCCTGACACGTAATAGCTGCTCAGTAAATATTTGTTGAATGAATGGATGACGTAACCGGGGATGTGACCTACTCAGGTCACCCAGGACTGTGGAAGAGAGGCTCGGGGGACATTTTCCCACCACTGGGGACAGAGGCAGGTTTTGTGGAGCCTGAAGTCGATACGATCTGGGGCACCGTCTTTAAGAAGAATGTACCTACAAGACGCAGGGCCAGAGACCCAAAGCAGGACTGGGGTCGGTCCCAGGTAGAAGGAGCGGCTTGTGGGAGGGCCCGGGGTGACAGAGCGGAGCAAGATGGAGACAAGGTCCGCGTGGCCAGAGCTTCGCAGGGCATCCAGGAGAGGCTGGACGGCCACTGGGGACTGGCCAGGAAGCGGGGGTGCCCTGGTTTCTGCGGGATCCCGGGGGAGAAGCCGGAGAGACCGTCGCGTCCGACAGAGGCCTCTGCCAGCCGCCGCTTTCCCACTCATTCCGTTGACCAAGCAGAGGGCGTCACAGCCTCCGGGAACGTGTCTCCCGGCCCCGGGGTCCCTGCTCACCCCTAACCCACCTGGAAAGATCCCTCGAGGCCGCCTGGAGAGGGATCCCTCTCCTCCCTTCCCCCCTGCTCCGCCCGGAATAAAAGCTGGGGCCCTGGCTGGGGACATGTGCCCTGGCCCCAAGCCACTGCCAGCCATTTGCATCACAAATGAGACTCAGGCTGTTGGGTTCCAGCCAGCCGGCCTGGTGCTGCCCTCGGTGACTTAAGGACACGAGCCAGAGCCGGTATCCAGCTGTTGCACAGGCTGCCCCCCTCCCCCAGCTGCCTGAACCCCACCCTCCGGGGGGGATGCCGGGTCTCCGGTCCGCTGGGAACCCCCCCACCCGCATCTGCCAGCTCCCCCCACCAGCCAGCCAGGGAGGGCTCTCTGAACGGCACAGGGGCGGGGGTGGGGGCCCCTGAGCACTTGATGCCCTTTCTCTCAGCTCTCACACCGAGGAGGAAACCGAGGCTCAGAGAGGGTGACTGATGTGCCCAAGGCTGTTCCACTAACTCCCCACAGACCTGGGGCTGCAACCCGAGCAGGGAGCCCCAGCAGCTGCGTGCTGGGTGACTAAATGACCGTCTCCGCACCGGCCTTTCTCTCCCGCATGGTCAGGAGGAGGGGTAGAGCTTCTAGACCGCGAGCCCCGTGAGGCCGGGGTGCCGCGCGTGCTCGCTTACGGCCTGCAGCAAACACTCAGTGTTTCTGAACTGGATAATCGAGGACATCAACCCACGAACTTTGTTTGGAGCCCGGCTTGTGCTTTTCCCCTGCAGTCTCTTTCCAAGGCAGAGGTGGATCATGCCCACCTCAGGGCCCCCCGTGCTGAGCATGTGGTCTGGCCGCCCCCGTGGGGGTGCTGGAAGGTTCTCTGAGATTCATCTGTGACTCATTCGCCGTGGGGTGGCCGGGGCTCCTGCGTTGGAGCCTATGAGTCTGGTGCCTAGGGAGGCCCCTGTCCAGCTCCCCCGTCTCTGCCTGGCTCGTCCCCAGGTTCTTTCCTGCCCCGGGGCCTTTGCTCATGCTGCCCTTCTGCCTGGATGCGTCTCAGCAGTGGCTGCTTTTCTTCCTGTAGCATTGGCTTCACCGTCCCCTCCTCAGAGGCGTCCCCTTGGCTGCCCCATCTGGCTGGACGTTCTCTCTCCCCACCCTGTCTGTCTCCAGAGCACCCAGTGTGCCCTTTCTATTTGTCGGGTTGCTTTCTATTTGCTTTCTTGGGTTTGCCTGTGCCCCCCTCAGAATGAAAGAGGGAGAGAGATGGCAAAACAGAGAAAACCAGAACGTGTGTGAGAAGCAACAGAGTGACTCACAGGCAGACACGAGAACAGAAACCGAAAGAAGAGCAGGAGCGGAGTCGCAGAGAGAGAGGGAACAAGAGAAAGGTCCCTGGAGGAGAATCGGAGGGGGGACAGGTGCACGAGCGTGTGCCTACTAAGGGCCACGGCATTGGACGTTGGAGAAGGGTGCCTTTTATGGAATGTGAATTATATCTTGTTTAAAAAAATTATTTTTAGTGTTTATTTATTTTTGAGAGAGAGAGAGAGACAGAGCGTGAGCAGGGGAGGGGCAGAGAGAGAGGGAGACGCAGAATCCGAAGCGGGCTCCAGGCTCCAGCTGTCAGCACAGAGCCCGACGCGGGGCTTGAACCCACGAACCGAGAGATCATGATTAAGTTGGACGCTCAACCGACTGAGCCACCCGGGCGCCCCAAGAATAGGTATTCTCTAATCCGATGGCCTTCAAACTTTTCAAAGGGGTGAAATCTGCTTTTACAATTGAAAAGATACGGAGAACTTGAGAAAAGAACAAAGCCTCCCCCCACCCCCGAGTTGAACATTCTTATGATTTTGTCACAAGTTGCTAATCTCTTTGTCTTTTTTTCTTTTTAATATTTTTTAAGGTTTATGCATTTTTGACGGAGCATGAGCAGGGGAGGGGCAGAGAGAGAGGGAGACACAGAATCCCAAGCAGGCTCCAGGCGCTGAGCTGTCGGCACAGAGCCTGACAAGGGGCTCGAACTCACAAACTGTGAGATCGTGACCTGAGCCGAAGTCGGGCGCTGAACCGACTGAGCCACCCAGGCGCCCCTCTCTTTGTCTTTAAGAAAGAAAGTGTTACAGGTACAGCTGAATTCTGCCGTGGCTCCCGCACCCCCACCCGGAGCCGGCCTCAGCGGGGAGAGAAGGGGGGGGGCTTCAGCCTCCTGTCCCGGTGTTTCCCCAATATTGAAGGGTGACTGTCCGCTCACGGCATTGTTTCGTGTGAGCCGCTCTAACAACCTGTGTGTGAAGCTGCCACACGCAGGGCTCTTGTGTTTTCCACTCGACGGTGCGTTGAGGCCCACCGAGGACGGCTGTGCAGAGGGATCCCTCCTCGTGAGGAGCAGCCCCCCACCCCCACCCTCTCCCACCTCCGGGGCCTCCCCTCCACTTCACAGCCGGGCGGCCCGGACAGTCACGCGGGGCTCAGAAGGGCGCCCGCCCCACGTTTAATGCTGTGCTGTCTCCATCTTGAAATGTTGAGCGTCTTCTGAACAAGGGGCCCCACGTTCTCATTTTGACTGGGCCCTGCCCCTCTGACCACAGGGAACACCTCCCGGGCCCTCATCCTGTGCCAGACGCTGCCCAGCTGGCGGCACGAACCTCACCACTGAATCCTCCCAGAGGCTCTGTGAAAGGCGCGGTTCTCGTCAACCCATTCTACAGACGGGGAAACTGAGGTTCAGAGGGCTCCTGGCTCTGGTGGCCCTGCTCGAAGCGCCACGGTTCACAGCCCCTTTGAAACTCAAATCCGATCCGGGTCGCTCTGTCTTAAAGCGGGGTGCTGCGGGGGGGGTAAGGCCTGCTCAACCGGACACGGCCCGTGGGAGACCAGCCTCCAGGCCGTCCCCGCGCCGGGTGCCGGAGGCCCCCTGGCCTGGCAGCTGAGTTCGCCTCGCACATTTCCTCTCCCGGCGGGGACTGTTTCAGTGAGGGGTGAACAAACCCCAGGGTGTTAATCAGAGTAGCTACTTCCTCTCAGAACCTGCCTTCTATAATTAGACCCTGGGCCCCAGCGCCCGAGCCAGGCCCCGGCTGAGTAGGGCCAGGCCCCGGCTGCTTCCGGCCCTGGGGACGGGTTTCCACGCTGTTCCCCAAGAACCCCCAAAAGCCTGGGGGCAGGGGTGTGTGTGTGTGGGGGGGGGGGTTGCTCAGGGCCCGGAGCTTTGGAAGGGATGGGGGGTCGGTCTGGCTTGCCCGGCAGGCCCTCCCCTACCTTCGCGGCCGCAGGGGCAGACCAGATCCGTTTCTAGGAGCCGAGAGAAGCCCACCCGTCTCGTGCATTCGTTCTTGGAACTCGGGGTTTCCCGAGGGGCCTTCTGGGCACCGGGAGCTGGGCGAACGGGAGTCACGGGCCCCGGCCCCGTGGAGCTGAGACACAAAGAGACACATCACCGAATGGAAAACAGAAACAGAGTAGCCGGTGGCAGGAGGCTGGTGGAGGGGGAGAGAGGTGGGGACAGGCCTCTGGTGGCAGGTGACAGCAGAGGCCTCCCTGGAGACCTGTGGGGAGAGGGAGGCAGGTGCACGGGCAGGTGGGAAAGCATTTCGAATTTGTGTGAAGAAGTCGGATGAAGCCGGGGAGGCAGGCGGGGTCACATCCTGCCTGGCTTCCTGGGCCCAGAAGACGACTTTCACCAGCGACCTTAAATGCGAAGGCGGTGAGAGCACTGAACAGGGAGTCCAGACACTGGGTGTCGGCTTGAATTGGGGCCAATGGCCAGATGACGTTGGGAACATTACCCCTTGGGGGCCCCAGTTTCCTTTCTGCCAAAGTAGGGGCCACGCCTCTGTCTAGTCCCCTCAGTTCCGGGGACTAGTTCCGGGTGGGGTCAACGGGGTGCTTGGGACCCCGGGGAGCGTGTAGGACGGGGATGTGACCTGTCATTCCGCTCTGAGGGTCTGGGAGTGCCTGCCCCCCTGAGAGCTGAACTCAGGCCCCAAGTGTGGGTGGCCTCCAGAACCCCGGCCAGGGCTTAACCAGCCCGGGGATCCTCGCAGAGCAGACGAGCATCTGCGGGAATGTTCCGGCGTCATTTCCAGCAGCGACCCTGCGTGGTGGCAGGACGCTGTAAACAGCAGCGACGTTTGGTGGGGAACCAGCTGCGCCCCCACCTGTTGAAGAAGATTTGGGGGGCTCTTGGATGATTCCAGCTGAGGGAGGACCCAAGAAGGGGTTCTGAGTGTTTGGCTAATGTAGCACCGCGAGCCTAAGTGATTAAGGCAGAAGGAGAGAAAGTCATCGCCTTCTCACAGCTCGGTGGAGGGGTTTATTCTGACCCCATAGTCTGGAAGGAACGTTCCTTGGTGCCCAGGGGCCCTGGGGCAGCGGGCAGGGGGCTGCAGGAGGGCGGTGGTCGCGGGTACAGGAATGGAGTCTCCGTCTGCCTCACCGACTGGCTCGTTGCTCCAGAAATGCAATCAGTTCCTCTGGTTTCTTCCTCCCCCAGCCTCCGGGGCTGCAACCCCAGTCCCAGGAAAGGATTTCCTCAGCTGGCCAGGCTCTGAAGACACCCAGGTGAAGGGAAGGTGGGGGAAGGGGTGGGTGCGGCGGAGGCTTTCGCTGCCTTCCCGAGCCGCAACCTCTCCCGTCTCGCCCTCGTGCTCAGAAGCTGCTTCCCGCGCGGACCTCACAGGGGCACGATGCCCCTCCACAGGGGCATCTCCACAGGGGCAGAAGCCACTTGAGGACCATGCAAAGGAGGCCAACGAGCCATTTATCCCCGCGGAAACCGTTAACAGTTGACTGTTACCTGGAAGAATGCACAGCCTTGTAGGCAAAGGAAGAAATGCGGACCAAACCATTTTGATTACATTAGAAGCACAATGATAAAATGATAAAACCCAGTGCTGGCAGGGATGTGGAGAAAGTGACACATCGGCCTTGCTGTAAGCACATTCCAGGTTTCAAGATCAGTCTCCGGGCAAGAAACAAGGGCCGTGGAAAATACCCTGTGGCCCAGCATTTTGTCTTTTGGTCCCTGAGGACCCAAGCATTTATAGTTGCCTTATTTCAAAGCGAGAGATGAGAAAACCAAAGGCAGAAAACCCCGGATGCCCCGGGATAATGTCTGTGGAGTATTCACACTATTTGAAATGCTGAGCGTGTGTTACCCTTTAATCCTCAGAGAGCTGTGTGTTTTATGAGCCCCTGAGGCACAGACGAGGACCTGGGGGGCCCGGAGCCCGGCCCCGTCTCCGTGGTCGCTCACATGCTTAGCAGCAGAGCTGAGATTTGAGCTCAGGCCGCCCCGCCTGAAACGGGGGGGGGGGGGGCCACGTGTCACTACTGTCCTGTAACACGAGGGCAGAACTGTCCACTGAAGAGAAGATGGCACGCGGCTCCCTGGGGGTGTGCTGTCACCAGGATGCCATCTGAGGGGAAAAGCGTTTCTTTCTGCTTCGGCCTGGCGGTAAATAAGAGCCCGCCGCCTGGCAGGCATGTCGCAGCCTGCGGTTCTGGAATGTGGGCGAGCCACCGCCCTGGAGGCCTGCCATTGGTGGCTGGCGTTGAGGCAGCCAGTCCCAGCCCACAGGCCCGGCCAGCAAGCCCACTGTGTGTTTGCCCAAGAAACCGACCCGGTGCCCTCGGCGCTGCCTTCGTGGGAGCTGAGCGGCTGCTCGGGTGCCTAGAATCTCTCAGCGTTAACCCTGGGCAGAAATGCCAGCGGCCTCGTGGTTGGAGGTGCTGGAAGGAGAGTGACAGTCGAGGCACGAGTGGCTTCCAGGTCATGAAATTTTGGAGATGTCCTTGGCACAGGGCACAGCCTGGGGATCCTCTGCCTCCTGAGCAGGGGACAGGAGCGGACACATCCTGGTGGCACATTCGAGGCTGATGTGAGTGTTGACGTGCCTCGAACCCCCGGGGAACTGGGGATCCTGTTCTCGGGGCCCCAGCCTCCCCATCTCTAAGGTACAGGCCCGCCCAGATGGATGTTATAAATGCGGGACCTGGGCCCGGGGCCCAGGGAGGAGGCCGTTCCTTTCCAGTGGCTTTTTCTACCCTTCCCTTCACCTCTGCAGAGAAGGTGTGTGGGGCTGAAGCGAATGATTCCGGGCTCAAATCCTTGCTCTACAGTTACCAGCTGTGTGGCCTGGGGTGGCTGTCTCAGCTTCTCTGGGCTTTGCTCTTTGCGCAGAGCTAACAGCCCTTTCTTCCAAGGGTACCAGGAACATTCCAGGAGGTGATGGTTGGCCGCGAGCCTGGCATTCAGCAGTCCTCTGGCTGTTGATGTCTCTCGTCCCTTTCCCGTCTAATAAGCGGGCCAGCCGAGGCCCACGAGGTGCCCAAGGTCATGGAGCCCATAGAGTCAAAGGCAGGCCTCCTTGACCCTGAGTCTGCAGCCGGGGGATGAGCCGTCCCTGCTTGGCCGGTTCCCGGGCAGACTCCCGCGCTCCGCTCCCCTGGCAGGCGGCCCTAACCCTCCCTTTGTTCTGCGGTCGCCGGCTGTCCGGGAGCAGGTGGCGTTGTCCTGGCACCGCGGGAGGCTGAGGCGGGCAACACACAGGTTGCTATTTGCTCCTCTCCCCACGGCCCCTTCCTGGTCCAGGCGGAGGTGGGCGTGGGGCCAGGTGTGCAGGTGCCACAGACCTGGATGTCTGCTCCCCAGTCTAAGCTGCCAGGGGTGCCCGGAGCCCCTGAGCGGGCCACCTGCGGGGCAAGTGACCTCAGGCGCCCGGGACCAAGGCGTTTCCCAGGAAACAGGACTTGCGGTGCCGAACAGGGAAAGTCCCAGGCACAGGAGGGCACTTTTGTCCCACCGTCTGCAAGCGGCCGTGGGTTGGGGGCGGTGGGTGGGATGGCAGGCGGAAAGGGGACAGGATCGGCCACCCCCAAGGACATTGCTTTGCTCCCCTCTGGCCCTGCCGCAAAAATTTTTTTTTCAGGTTTTTATTTATTTTTGAGACAGACAGAGCATGAGCAGGGAGGGGCAGAGCGACAGGGAGACACAGAATCGGAAGCAGCTCCAGGCTCCGAGCTGTCAGCCCAGAGCCCGACGCGGGGCTCGAACTCACAGAGTGTGAGATCACGACCTGAGCTGAAGTCGGTCGCTCAACCGACTGAGCCCCCCAGGCGCCCCTGGACTGGTACTGGTTTTGACATAAGGCGGAGCTTAGGGAGGAAGTCCTGTCCGATCCCATATCAATGACGCAGGAAGTCATTTCAGCTCTCAGGGCCTCAGTTTCCTCATCTGTCAAATGGGGATAAGGATTCCACTCCCCTCAGGGATGCTGAGGAATCAGATAAGAAAATGAACATACAGCACTTAGGAAAGTGTACACATCTCGTACATGACAGCACATGTGATTCTGTTAGATCTCTACTAAAAATGGAGCTCCCCCCGGCCCCCCGCTCCTGGAATAAAACCCACCCCCGTCCTGATGGGAGCCTTTGAAGCTCCCGTGATCACCACCTGTGACTGCTTCTTCTGCTCCCCTCTATTCGTTCTGCCCCAGCCGCGCTGGCCTCCTGGCTGGCCTAGGCCCAACCACGCTTCTCCCTGCCTCAGGGCCTTTGCACCTGCTATTTTCGCTGCCTGCAACACCACCTGTGTCTTTCCCGGGACTGGCTCCTTCTCAGCTTTGGACCCTCAGTTTAAAGACTGTCTGCACAGAGAGACCTTCTCTGTCTCCCTTCCTTGACACGATATTTGTTCCCTCGCGGACAAGCCATTTCTTACCTGGTTCGCTATCGTTGCCGCGAGCCTAGGACGATGCCCGGCCCGGAGCTGAGCTCAGGACACGTCTGCGAACCTGTTTGTGAACAATGAATGCTGGCCTGCAGAGCTCCCCGCAGGGCTGGAGAATGAGCCCCGAGTCCTACATCCCTCTCCTCCTCCGAGCCTCGGTTTCCTCGTCCGTCAGCGGGGATGACAGGAGCGTCCACCTCCTTGGTGCTTGAGAGGCGCGGATGGGGTGGCAACGACGGCCGGGTCCTTTCACGGCAGCTACACGCGGTCGGAGGCCGAAGCCAGGCGGCTCTCCTGGCGGTGACCTCGCGTGCCCCCCTCCACGCCCATTTTCCTCCCTGCTTCCTCGGCGGTACCCCCCGCGCACCCTGCGTGCCGATCGGGGCACAGAGGCCCCTGCCCCGGTCACCCCGAGCGGGGCGGCCCCGAGCCCGCTGCCAGAGCTCGCCCTCCCGGCCCGCGGCTGGCGCCCCACGTGCCCTCGGCCCCCGGGGGCGGGCTTCTCCCGGAGGCTCCAGAACATCGTCGAGGCTGTCAAACAATTTCCCTGCCAGGATTTTACAAGAATCCAAGGCCTCGCTGCCCGGTGCCAAACACCCTCTTAAGACAATACCTCGGGGGCCCGCGGGGCCTGTGGGAGCACCGCGGCCTCTCCTCGGCCATATAAGGGCAAAAGCTGGGGAATCCCTCTCCCGTCCCCGGGCTGGGATCCGGTCTTGGCCCGACCCGCGCGGGATCTCGCGCCTCCAGAAGTGCCAGCCTCTGGCCCAGGGGCCCGGGGAGGAGCCAGGTGGGGGGGGGGGGGAGCGAGCTGCGGGCCTGGCGGCGGCTCGGGGCCTCCGGGGGCCCCCGCAGCTCGCGCCCCGTTGGAGGGCAGCGCAGGCTCTTACCAAATAAGGCCCGGGCGGCGGGGCCTGGACAGGCTCAGACGCGGCAGGTCTGCGGGTGGCAGGGGGCTCGTCCGCTCATCCCCTCGCCCTCCCGCGCTGTCCCGGCCACCGCGAGCGCGGCCTGCAAACGCTCCCCCCAGACCCCACCCCGTAAGAAGAGCCCGTGGTCCGTGCAGCCCCAACACCCCCTCCCCCCCCAGGGGAGAGCAGCCTCCGTGTAGGACCCTCGGGATGTTCTATTTGGAACCTTCAGAAGCTCCACTTAGAATCTTGACGGGGCGCCTGGGGGGGCTCCGTCGGCTGACCGCGGCTCAGGTCACGGTCTCGCGGTCCGTGGGTTCGAGCCCCGCGTCGGGTTCTGTGCTGACGGCTCGGAGCCTGGAGCCTGCTTCCGGTCCTGTGTCTCCCTCTCTCTCTGCCCCTTGCCCTGCTCATCTCTGTCTCTGTCTGTCTGTCTCTCTCTCAGAAATAAATAAACATTTAAAAAACTCTTTAAAAAAAACGAATCTTGAGAGAAAGATTCCTGGGCTTCCAGCCGCGGCCACCGGAGCCCCTCCCCGCGGTGCGCACACACCTGCCCCCACACCCCGGGGATGTTCCGCTGTTTCCCCGTCCTCTGTGGGGCCCCGGTCACACCCTTCAGCCCTTTTTGGTCCCTGGTCTGTGACGTCAAAGGGTGAGGCTAGCCAAGGGCCTGGGGCAGAGGCCCTGGGGACTCTGGAAGGAACTGACCCCCACCCCCCCCTGTGCCCATACTGAGTTGGAGCCGTGAACCCTGGAGGGAGGACTCCACCCCTGTGAACCAGCTCGAGCAGCCCTTGGGGAACAAGCACCCTGCAGGCAGCGGCCCGAAAGAGGGGGTAAGCCCGCTGGGGGCGCAGAGGGGGCTGGGGGGGGGGGCTTGTCATGTTTCAGGAGCCGCTATGGAGTGTAGAACTCCCGAGACTGTCCGCCTTGATGCCAGCAGGCAACTTCTCTTCTTGGAGCCTCAGTTTTTCCATCCTTAAAATGGGTATAATATAAACCCTACCCCAGGAGCGGCTGCAGGGATTCAGTGGGGTGAGGCGTGGAGGGCTCAAGTGGGATCCTCGGCCAGGGAGGGCACACCTCCTTTCCTGGGAGACTGGGGGAGGCAGGGGCTCTCCCTCTGTCCCCGACGCCCCCCTCCCCAGCTTTGCATTGCCTGCCCCGCTTTCTCGTTAGCCTGGGCGGGCTGGAGTGGCCCTTGGGGGTCTCCTGAGCAGGAAGCCCGTGGCTTGGAGTGACCGGCTGTTGCACGTGTGTGTGAGCACACTGAGTGTGGGTGGATGTGGAGCCCCCCTGAGCCCAGCTCTGCGATCAAGGATGCGCGCAGAGGGGTGTGCCTGGAGCCCCGGTACGGGCACGAGCCGGCCGGGGAGAACCGCCTTTGCTCCACTGCCTGTTTCCAAAGACTTTTCCCCAGTTCTGGGAATCTCAGGGGGATGGGGCTCACCCGATGGGCCCCCAGAACCCCTCTTCCGGGATCGGCCACAGAATTAAAATGTGCAGCTCCTGTTAAAAGAGTAGCAGGCCCTTTAAGAAGGCAGCAGTTGAGCATGACGCCGAGTGCCCTTCTGAGCAGGGGCCCCTGTGCCTGTGACCTGGGCCAGGCCCGAGGGACCCTTCAGCCCCGTAGTGCCAGCAGGTTCATCAAGAAGGGTCTGTAGAAGCCTGTGCAAGCGACCGGAGCGAGGTTCGCTCCCACGGACCAGAGGGCAGGGAGTGTGTGCAGCTCCTGCCGTTGGCCGGCCTGGTAGGTGCTGGCGAGGACACTGTGGGCAAGGCTGCCCGTGAGCCCAACACGTCCCGGGTGGCCAGGATTGGCTCCACTGGATGGGGCAGGCTGGGCAGAGCTGGGGGGCCCTGGAGGTGGAGGGCGGGTGGAGCCCAGATGTCCTGAGAACCCAGAGCTTCTCCTTGGCATAGAAAGAGGAGGCTGCCACCTGGGGGCTCCTGCAAGGGGCTTGGGGCTCCCCTGGTGACCGCCACCTTTGATGCTGGCTCTGGGGGATACAGCCTGCTGGAGGCGCCCCCACCTTTCTGGAAAGTTCTCTGTGATCGCCGGAAACCACCCACCCTGGCGCTTGAACGTGCTCACTGGGAACTCATGGCTCTTCTGTTAGAGCCTCAGGATTCTGCTCAGAACCTTCTGGATTGCCCCCCAGCTGCGGTGGGGGGTGGGGGTGGGGTCTCTGAGCCTGACACGGCACTGGCACAGAAGGGAAGAATGACCAGCTTCCTGCGCGGGTAGAGGAACCGGGACCTGCCCCAGAAAACAGCACAGACCCGGGAGCTGGTGTTCGTCGTTCATCAGAACTGTCCCCTGAGTCTGGGATCATAACCGGCGTGGGATCCAGACCGTCCACACTTCATCTTAATGGAAAGCCTGGTGATGCTCATCCACTCGCCTATTTTTTGATGTAGGAGAAAGAGCTTTTTTCCCAAGGGCCTGGGGTGGGGGGGTGGGGTCTGCTGACAAGGGCTCCCCCCGTCTTTCTCACGTAAACCGCACACCCGATGGCTCTCCTGCCTTTTGGAATTTCTCTTTCTTTACAGTGGAGAGAGGGGCACCTGGGCGGCTCAGTCGGTCGAGCGTCCGACTTCGGCTCAGGTCAGGATCTCGCGGTTTGTGGGTTCGAGCCCCGCGTCGGGCTCGGTGCCAACAGCTCGGAGCCTGGAGCCTGCTTCGGATTCCGTGTCTCCCTCTCTCTCTGCCCCTCCCCCACTCACGCTCTGTCTCTCTCTCTCTCTCTCTGTCAAAAATAAAATACACATTAAAAAAAAAATTAAAGTGGAGAGAGAAGGAATATGTTCCCGGAGACCATCAACCCAGAGCTTCTGGGCCGACTTCTGTGCTCTTAAAGTAAACTTGTCTTTCCAATGAATTAATCAGCAAACATTTATTTGGCACCGACTGCATGCCACAGCCCGCACTAGATACTGAGAAACCAGATGAAAAATGAGCTGAGGCAAATTCTACCTCAGTGCAGCTAGGTCGGTTTTCTGCGGTGTGGATGTAGAGTCCAAGGCACAGAGAGGTTGTGTGAGTTACCTAAGGCCACACAGCACGTGCGTGACAGTGTCTGGATGGCGAGGATGTCGGAGAAATCAGCTGGAAGAGGTGGGTGAATGGGGAATCGTCGATGGTTAAGACTCAGGCCTTCGGTGCCCGTGAACCTGGGTTCAAATCCTGCCTCGGGGACCTCGGGCGGTGTCTTCCACCCACCCAAGCCTGGGTTGCCTCAACCTCTGAGGGCTGTACTTTGCTACATGCCAGCCGACCTCTTGGAGCCTCAGTTGCTCATCTGTAAAATGGGAACGATGGGAATACTGCTTATTCTTTATTGAGCACCTACTGTGTGCCATGCACCACTCTGGATGCTGGGATACAGCCGTCACCCGTACAGCCCCCAGGGGTTGTGGTGAGAGGTGACGAGGGTGGGAAGGCGGCAGCGTGCCTGCCCAGGAGCCCTCTGAGAGCCAGATGGGGACAGTCTCAGCAACGGGGCCGGGCTGCGGGTGGAATTCGGCAAGACGGGCTCCAGCTCTGAGCCTGCCGGGGGCCAGGTCTGGGGCCCGAGGGGAGCAGGGGGAGGACCGGGGGCCCGAAGGAGGGCAAGGATCAGGGAGAGGAAGAGAGGAGGGGTCACCACGGTCGCCCCCTTCCCTGGAGGAGGAACGACACTTGCCAGGCACCGGCTCACTGGCTGCCCGCCGTGCTCGGCTCTGCCCCTGGGGTGTCCTGTGGGTCCTCAGGCCCACCCAGTGAGGCACGGGCCCCGTGTGACCAAGGAAGCTGAGGCTCATGGGGACAAGTCATCCATGAGGACAGAACCTGGGTTGCGCCCCTCCACAGCTCGAACTTTCTTTTAAGTTTATACATTTATTTTGAGAGAGAGAGAGCAGGGGAGGGGCAGAGAGAGATGGAGAGAGAGAGAATCCCAAGCAGGCCCTGCACTGTCAGCACAGACCCCGACACAGGGCTCGAAGTCACGAACCGTTCGATCGTGACCTGAGCCGAAATCAAGAGTCGACGCCCAACCGACCGAGCCGCCCAGGTGCCTCCCCGACGCCCTATCTTTTATTTATAGAGGGGATGACAAGAGAAGAGAGAAGCAGAGGGGAAAAGAAGCCTCTGACAAGGGGGCCAGATGAGGTCTCTGCTCTGGAGGACTCTCCGGGCCCTGCCTTGACTTCCCCGAAGGGAGGGCCTGGCTCCGCATTCGCGCTTCCTGCAGGGGCTGTGCTCCCAGGGACTCGGGCTCAGCCAGGCCCGCGGGCAGGATTTGGGGCCTGGCCCGGGAGTCTCCCCAGAAGGTGGTGCTCCCCCCGTGGGGCTGATTCTTCTCCCCAACCAGGAGTCTGGCATCTCTGGAAGGCTGGGGAGGTTATTTTTAAACCTTACAGCTGGTTTTTATCGTGGCTGCTGATATGTACGTGTGGAAAGGCCGGGTTCTTTCTGCTGACACTCAGAACAAACTTTGCAGATGAGGAGGGATGGTGCTCATAGAATGAAGGCCTCGGGGGGAGGGGCGGGGGGGATCCAAGGCTGGAGTGAGTGCTCCGTCCCCACCTGGGCTCAGGGAACAGAGGGGGCAAAAGAGCCAGGTCCAGCCGGCAGGTCTCAAGGCGGGTGACGGCAGGGATGAGGCACGTTCCAAACAAGGTGTAGACTGACGTTTGGGAAGCCGGCGTGGGATTTTTAGCAGCTTTGGGCTTTCTTACTTATTTCCCTGTGGGGAGGTGGCCGAATATAGGGGATGAGAGTATGCATTTGGGAGTAAAAAGCCTGGCTTTGAGGGGTGCGTGGGTAGCTCAGGTGGTTAAGTGACCGACTCCTGGTTTCGGCTCAGGTCGTGATCTCACAGTTCGTGAGTTCAAGCCCCGAGTTGGGCTCTGCAGCTCAGAGCCCGGAGCCTGCTTGGGATTCTGGGTCTCCCTCTCTCTCCGCCCCTCCCCCACTCATGCTGTCTCTCTCTCTCTCTCTTTCTTTCTCAAAAGTAAATAAATAAACTTTAAAAAAAAGCCTGACTTTGAGTCCTGACTCTGCCTTTAACAGTTGCGTGATCATGAGCGTATCAGTTAGTGTTGCTGCGTGACAAATGATCCCCAAACTTAGTTGCTTAAGACAACACGATTCAGCCAGTCAACAATTCGGCTTGAACCATCGCCTGGATGGTTCTTCTGGTCTGAGCTGGGATCCCTCATGCATCTGTGGTCAGCTGCTGGGTCAGCTTTAGAAGCTTTGCGGGAGGCAGCTGAGTATCATCTAGGGCGATGGCGACAACCGGGTGCTGTGTGTCTCCTTCTCTGGCGGGCTTCTTCGCCTGATGGAGAGAGGAGTCCTAGAAAGAGAGAGCAGAAGCATGCGAGGCTGTTTGAGGCCCAAGCTGAGGCGTGGATAACATCGCTTCCAGCAATTCTGGTATCCAGAGCAAGTCACAAGACCAACCCAGATTCAAGGAGTGAGGAAATAAACCACCTTTTGACGGCTGCAGCTGCAAAGTTGCTTGCAAAGTGTTTTGAATAGAGAGAGGGATGGCGGGTTGAGGTCTTCTTTTCAAAACTCAGTGTACCACACTGAGTACTCACGTGGCTCTTTGAGCCTCAGTCTTGTTGTTTGTAAAGTGAACAACATGGCTGTTGTGTGAACTAAATTAGACAATGCGTGTGAAGTCATTGCGTGGTGCCCGACAGAGTGCGTGCTCACAGCTCGAGCTGTCACGATCCCTTAAAGGGAAGGATGACTCCCTGCCCCTCCCTGACAGTGTCTGTGAAACATGTCTGGAGGCTCAGCTGCTTTCTGGAGGAACGTTCTGGAAGAATATATAGTTGCAAGAAACCCACCGGGGCCAGGAGCCTTTTTTTTTAAATATTTCTTCCACGCTCCCAGTTCATCTGGACTGAAGTGTATCAGGCATAAGGACTCAGACTGTCTGTCCCCCAAGCCACGTAGGTGTCTTCATTCTTCCATTCAACAGCACCAAGCACGTCCACGCGGACACGCACGATCCCATTCACGTATGTGCATTCACATGCATACCCGCACATCCGCATGTGCACACACACACATCCACAGACACACGTGCCTGTTTACATGCAGACACAGCTGGCATTTCACACATTTGCACATATACACCCCTTGTACACTCACACCCACATGCACACTCTCGTGTGTGCCTGCATGCATTGTGTAGCACACCCACGTGCTCCTGCAACACACATGCTGTGCACACTCACATGTGCACATTCACACACAGCTCTCCTCATTTGAGTCTCACTGCCTCAGTCGGCTGTGGTCCTGTAGACCGAGAAGCTGTGCCGGGCCAAGGCCGGGGTCAGGAGACTCATTTCCACCCTGCTCAGCCCCCAGGCTGTGTGACCTTGAACACGTTCCTTTCCATCTCTGGCCCCCCAGTCGCTAACAGTGACAGCCAGCATTTGTGGAGCGTGCCTGACGCGTTGTTATCTAAAACTCGCAGCGGCCTGACAGATGGGGAAACTGAGGCTCAGAGAGACGAACGACCTGCCAAAGTTACCCAGGCCATAACCAGAAGACTTGGGGTTTGAACCCAGGTCTGGTCTCGCTGCAGAGCCCGTCCTTCCAGCTGCTTGCTACACGGCTCCCAGGCCCACTCCATCCCCACAGTAAGGGAATGCTGTTATAATCCCATTTCACAGGTGAGGAAACCGAGGCTCCGAGAGCACAGTGACACCCCGAGTGCTCTGCCCTGTAGCCACATCGGGCTTCGTTCCCTCCCTCCTTTCCTCATACCAGTCCCCCTGACCTCAGGGCCCTTGCACCTCCGCCTCCTCCCTTTTCGAGTTGATGCTTTGCGTCCTGTGGGTCTCAGCTCAAACTCCACTTCTTTGGGAAGCCTCCTTCTCTGACCCCGAAGCCAGAATACACCATGCACGTTTTCTACTTGTCATCATAACACATTGCCATCGTTTACCTGTGTCCGAAGTGCAGCGGGTTCACCCAGCTCTGCACAGGGTCTCACAAGGCCAAATGCAAGGTCCTGGCCGGCTGAACTCGCCTCGGGAGGCTTTGGGGAGCACCTGTGTCCTGCTCATTTGGGTTGTTGGCGGGATGTGATGCCATGGCTCGCGGCCCCTTCCTCCAGCCTCGGGCCAGCAGCATCGGGGACGTCCTCCCTCTGCTGTCTGTCTGCGTCTCTCTTTTGGTTTTCCCTTCTATTTCTTCTTCCTCGAGGCCTAATTGACATGTAACATTAGATACGCGTTATCTTCAACTTTGAACGTTCCATCGGACCCACCTGGATCATCGAGGATAAATACCTTCCCCTCAAGGTCAGCTGTTTATGTTGTTTTATTAAAACGATTTTTTTTAATGTTTATTTATTTTTGAGAGGGAGATAGAGTGCAAGTAGGGGAGGGGCGGAGAGAGGGAGGGAGACACAGAACCTGAGGCCGGCGCCAGGCGCCGAGCTGTCAGCACAGAGCCCGCAGGTCAGCTGTTTAGATAAATAAGCCACGGGATGTCACGTCCAGCATGGTGACCATCGTTAATAACACCACATTGCATAGTGCAAAGTTGCTAAAAGCCTTAAAGCCCTCGCCACCCCAAGAAAATAAAGAAAGAAGTTTCTGTAATGACGTGTAGCGATGGGTATTAACTAGACTCTTGTGATTGTCGCACGCCGCAAGCCAACGTCACGTTACGTGTTAATTATACTTTAGTAAATAGCTGACTAAATGAATGAATTTAAAACAATAAACCAAGATTTCCTCAACGTAAACTGAAATGGAAAATAAAACAAGGAGTAGGAATTAAAAAAAAAAAAAAAAAACAGAGAGAAACACGGTTTTTACCTTGTTCCCTTGGCAGTGGGTTGTTTTAACTTGCCTAGATGTCCCCACTCGCTCCGTGCCTTTCTTTCTCCTGTTTGCGGCCTCAGCGGCCCCACAGCTTTAAGACCTTCCAATCTACGCCTATGAAATTGTCACGTATATCAAACGTACATTACGGTTAAAGTTAAGAAAAAAGAATTTGGTTGATACGTGAAAAAAAAAAAAAAAAGTCAGCTGTTCGGTGACCTTAATTCCTTCCCTTGTGTCTGCAGCCCTAATTCCTTTATGCCATTGAACCTAGTGTTCTGGGTTCTGAACCTAGTGTTCTGGGTTCTGAACCTAGTGTTCTGGGTTCTGGGGACTGGGCCGTGGACGAATTTGGGGGACGATTATTCTGCCTTCCGCACTTACCTTATTGACATTTTCTACCACGTGCGTGTCCCAAATTTGTTATTATATATTCATTTGTGACGTTCTTTGTTTTCTGTCTGTCTCCTTCCCAAGACCATCAGCTCCATGGCTGGTGGTTGGAGGAACGGAGCACAGATTCTCCGAACAAACAGAACCGGGATTGGAACACGCCCCTTTGCCCAGTTATTTCTCAGCCAAGGTTTTGGATGCTCAGTTTCTCCCGCACTCCCGTCAGGACTGTTGCGTCCGGTTGCACGTGTTGGGTACTGCACAACCGCAGGACTCTGCTCACACCTCAGATTGCGTGAGCCTTGCCGTGGGGTGGGATCCAGCCGTCAAGCCTGTGGACTATGCTCCTGAACCTGGAGCTTGTGTTCTCAACCTTGGCTGCCCTTGGAGTCATCCGGAGGGCTTCTAACATCCTGATGCCCAGGCCATACCCCAGACCAATTGCCTTAGAATCTCTGGAGCGGGCTCAGGCCCCTGCGGTTTTTTAGGCTTGCCAGGTGACTCCAAGTTTGGGCTGAGGTGGGAGCTCCCTCTGGGAGGGTCAGAGAGAGAGTTATGTAACACGGAGGGAGGGGAGCCCGCCCGGCCTAACTGCGTAACCGAGGCCCAGCGGGGGCTGTGACACACGTGCCTTGCCCTTCCACGGGCCCCCGTTTCCTCACTCCGTGTGGCTGCGACCGGGCTCACGTTTCCTGCGGCCGATAAGCTGGCCTGCACCGGGCAGCTGCCCTGGAGGCCGTAGGGCTGATTTATGACCAGCCGACATCGGCTGTCCGTGAACCTGGGCCTCTCTTGTCCATCGGCCCTGCTCCACTGAGGATGTGCATGTCCCTCCTGGGTGACGCGCTGGCTGCCGACAGAGGCAGGGGACGGCTTGGGGGCCCGGCAGAGGGAGAACGAGCCCATACTCGGGAGTCCCCTGCAGGCTGCCGGATCCCAAGTTGTACTTGGCCGCGGCCGATTTGCTGGCACACCGACTGGGCATTCTTTTCCTCTGAGAGTGCCGAGCGCAGTTTCCGTGGTCCCGGCGGCTCACTTATGGGGGCAGGTGATGAAATGCAGTGGCAGCCGAGCCTGGGAGCCGGGCTGAGATAAGGCAACGGAGGCCGTCTGAGGCAACACGCTGTCGACACCGCATTTCCAGGACACTTCTGCTGTGCCCCGCACTTGGGGACCCAGCTCGAGGGAGGAAGGAAGGAGTGGCACGGACGAGCCTGGGGCGGAAGCCAGCGAGAGATGGCAACGTGGCTGGTGTATTTCACCACCTGTGAGAAATACGCAAGCTCCGCCCTCCCCAAGCCCGAGCCCTGGACGGTGTGGTCCCCGCTGGGACACGAGCCCGGGGATGGGACTGGCAGGCGTTTGCACTTGACCAGGGTCGCCCAGCCAGTGTGGCCGGAGGCCCATCCACCGCAGCCCCAGGCCCAGGCCTGTGCCCCCTTCCGCTGGCAGATATCGATCTGCCCTCCCCGAAGAGCTGCGTTTCCCTCGCCTCTTGGCCGGGGGCTGGGCATTCGGTCTCTTCCTGTGTCTTCCTGAGTGAGGCTGGTGGTGGGGACGGACTCGGGGTCTGCTCGGGGCAGGAAAGGGGGATCCTGGGGCTTCTGCCGGGCAACTTCCCCCCAAAGGTGAGGCAGTCGCATGGTGACCCAAATCCCTCTCTTACTACCCGCCCCTCTGCCCGTGGCCTTGGGACACCGTCGTACTCACGGTCTGTCCTGTTCCCGGCTCTGGCTTGGCCGTGCCCCAGACCAGGCCAAACACGGACCTCGGCTCGCCCCAAGAAGGGAGGAGTGGGGGCAGGGTTGATGAAACACCACCCTTCTCCATAGCACTGCAGATTTGTTTCTGTGGTGGCACCCGCTTACCGGGCACCTGCTGGGGCCATTCTCAGCCTGGACATGTATGAGTTCATTTAATCCTCAAGCCACCTTGGAAGCCAGGTAAACTCTTGCTGTACCCATTTTGTTTTTATTTTTTTTAATGTTTTATTCATTTTGTAAGAGGGAGAGAGAGAGAGAGAGAGAGAGACAGAGCATGAGTGGGGGAGGGTCAGAGAGAGAGGGAGACACAGAATCCAAAGCAGGCTGCAGGCTCCAAGCTGTCAGCACAGAGCCTGACGCGGGGCTCGAACTCACGGACCGTGAGATCATGACCTGAGCCGAAGTCGGACGCTTCACCGACTGAGCCCTCCAGGTGCCCCTTCCTGTCCCCATTTTGTAGATGAGAAGACCAAGGTCTGGGGAGGTCAGTAAACAAGTGGAGGCCACACGGCACAGATGAGGGAGGGATGGGCAGCACAGGCACTGAAACGCAGGCCTGGGTCCCCAGGGGCGGCTGGGGACGAGGTCCCCCAGCCTTCTGTCTGCACGCACCGTGAGAGGGGGTGTCACGGCCCTGGCCACAGGGGTCACGGGGAGTTGCCTCAGCTGCTCGAGAGGAACAGGAAACCACGGTCTTATCAGCTCCCCACAAGAGCTGCAGCGTGGCAGTACCCGTGGCCAATTAAGCTGGTGGTTTTCATTCACTTCCTTGTTCATTTATTCATTCATTCACTCGCTCATTCACTTGTTCGGTCCGGGCTTATGGAAGCCTCCTCACGTGCCAGTGTCTGGGCCCAGCGGCACGGACAGGACAAGGCCTCTTTCCTGGACTTCCAGGAACAAGCCAGCAGGCGTGCAGTGTAGACACCGTGGCAGGCGGATGGGCTGTGAAGAGCACTGATGCGGGTAAGGGGGTGGTGGGTGATGAGACAGGGGCCCACCTGACACGGGTCGGGGAAAGCCTCCGGGGAGGTGACATTGGGGTAGAGGCCTGAGTGAAATGAGAGAGAGAGAGAGAGAGAGAGAGAGAGAGAGCCAGGCAGAGAAGTGTGTTAATTTTCAGTGCATAACAAATGACCACCAACTCTGTGGCTGAGACGACACCCATTTATTCTCTCAGGGTGTCCGTGGGTCAGGAGTCAGCACATTTTAGCTGGGTTCTCTGTCAAGGGCCTGGTGAGGCTGCACACGAGAGGTTGGCCGGCCCGTGTTCTCATCTGGGGCCTCAACTGCAGAAAAACCCACCTCCAAGCTCCCTCGAGTTGTTGACCAGCTCAGGAACGAGACCCCATTGTCCCACACACTGCTGGCCGGGGACGGCTCTCAGCTTCTGGAAGCTACCCATAAGTCTTCACCATGGGACCGCCCTCCTTAGGCCCCCTCCCACTTTCACTCCCGGATCTCAGAAGGGTCCTGGTTCCTTTCAAGAGCTCACCTGATTTGGTCAGGCCCATCCAGGATCATCTCCCTGTTGGTGAATCATGGGAGTGATCTCCCGTCATATTCACGGCCCGGCCCACGTTCAAGGGAAGGGAATTCTGCAGGGCGCCCGTACCCGGGGCCAGGGTTCTCCCGGCCACAGGCAGACAGCCTCTTCCGTGCTGCCAGAAAACACAAGAGCACTCTTTGGAAGGACTCCCGGCCAAACTGCCTTAGAGAGAAAAAATCGATGTGAGGCACAGGCTGCTTTCCAAAGCCTTCCTTTGGCTAACTTTAGGAATTTCTCCAAGTCCTGAGCAACTGTGAGAGCCAAGTGTGAGTTCTGTTCATATGCAGCTGTATCCTTCACGGCAGAGGGAGACAGTACGTTGCTCAGGGCTCTTTCGGCCACGAGTGACACAAAACTCGACGGACCGACTTAAGAAAAACAATGTTTATGCAAACTGAAATGGGCTTCAGGCACGGCTGGATCCGGGAGCTCAAATGCTGTCATCAGGACTCGATTTTATTCCATCTCTGGCTCTGTCTTCCTCTCCAATTGGCCCCCGATAGCTCAAGGTTTACATCTCCCCACCTGGCCTCCCGGGAGAAAGTCAGATTCTTTCTTCGCAGCACTTTCACAGAGTTAACTCAGATCATGTCAATTTGGGTAATGTTCTCCCTGAACCAGAGGCTGAGGCCTATGCAATAAGCTGGTTGGCCAGGCGAGTGCCACACAGGCACCCTTGGATTCTGGGAGCGGGGCTTTCCCCGCCCAAACCACAGGGATGCAACGTAGAACGTTCTAAGTGCTCTTTCCAGATGTGGGCGTGCACACTGGCGGGCACGCGGCGGGGCAGAGTGGTGGCAAGAATGACAGCTGTCTCTGCATTTGGTGAGACACAAAGGAGTGGCATAAATGCCTCCGCATCCCACCCTGCTCAGGGACAAGAAGCCAACGCAGGGAATTTCTACAGCCTGTGCATGTGTGTGCCGTGTGCGGGGGGAGAGCAGCGGGCCCTCCCCGAGGTGGGTTGATGGAGGGAAGAAGCCGGGCGGGGTGAAGGAGGCGCAGCCGTCCCTGGGAGCACGAGACTGCCCAAGACTGGGAAGGAGAGGGGGCTGGAAACTTCTCCATGTGGGAGCTGGGAGTAGACAGCAGGTCCTGGGCAGGGGGGCGGGGGGACCCTCTTCCTGGGACTCCAGGTAAGGCCCGACCCATCTTCGGGAGGGTCCGGCTGCAGCCAAGTTCCCCAGCTCCCGCCCAGCCAGAGGCTGCGGACCTGCCCCGGACACGAGCACATCAAGGTGAGGGTGGCCTGAGCAGCCAGCACCTGGAATGTTCCACCTCGGGCGGGACCCTGCCTTTGCCCGATCCCCGGGACAGTGGGGCAGGATGGGCAGTGGAATTTGTGGCGCCCAGTGCGAAACGAAAATCCGGGCCCGCGTTCAAACACTGTTGAGAATTTCAAGATGCTGGGGCGCCCGGGTGGCTCAGTCGGTTCAGCGTCCCACTCGTGATTTGGGCTCAGGTCATGATGTCACAGTTCGTGGGATCGAGCCGCGGATCGGGCTCAGCTCTGTCAGTGCGGAGCCTGCTTGGGATTCTCGGTCTCCCTCGCTCTCTGCCCCTCCCCCACTCACGCTCGTTCTCTTTCAAGAACGAATAAACATTAAGAAAAAGAAAATGAAACAGACTTCATTAAAAAAAAAAAAAATCTCAGGATGCTGACCCCAGAGCATGAGACCAAGCCGCCCCCCTTCGGACCCCCCCCGGGGGGGGGGGCCCCCCCCCCCCCCACCTCCGACAGCCCACCCTCGAAGCGCAGGATGGACCCCAGACTGCCCTCCAAACGTCGAATGTCATGTGACTCAGAAGCACTGAGCCAAGTGAGGCCTCCTGCCCCCACCGCTGTGTCCCTGTCGCCCCCGGCACTCCCCCCCCGGGGACCCTGGCCTTCTCTGCGTTGCAGCAGGAAGAGACAGAGCATCGGATGCCGGGAGGGGAGAGACGAAAGGACCTGAATGTGACTTGCATCTGTGCTGCTTTTGTCACTGATCAGCTGTGCGAGCCCAGAGAGAAGGTTCCTCCCGGACCCTCGGGCTCCTCTTCTAGAGGACGTAGTTTGACCGGGGCACGTCACGGAACTGTTGCCCGATAAGTGGAGCCCACGGGGCGGCCGCATGCCTGGGCTCTGTGGTTGGTCACCAGGACTGTTGGGGGGGCTTTGGCGTGGCAGGGAGCGTGCTTGGCGGGGGGTGCTGTCTGTAACGGCCCCGGAGGGTGGACACCCTGGGAATGGGGCCTGGGCTCTGCGGCCACCGCTCTTGGTGTTTCTCCTGGTGTGAGGTGACGGGTTAATCCCCTGCCCTGCCTTCCCAAGTTCCTCCTGTCACCTGGCTCCCCCCTCCCCACCCCCCCCCGCCCACCCAAACTGGCCCCTGATGGCTGTGGCAGTGACCCCCCCTGCCAGAATCCTTTTTCTGTTTTGTTTTAAGATCTTATCTTTTTAAAAGTAATCTCTACACCCAGAGGTTCGGGGCTCGAAACTACAACCCCAAGTTCAAGAGTCGCACATGCCACGGACTGAGCCAGCCGGGCGCCCCCAGAATTCTTTTGCTTTGTTTCCTTCCCTTCCCCTGTGTGCCCCCATCTGAACGCTTCCAGAAGCTCCCGGGGCCTCAGGCAGGAGCCTTCCCCAGTGTGGACCCCGCGGTCTGCAGGCTCAAGGCCTGTCCTCCTGGCTGCCATGGGCCAGAGGCACCCCAGGGATGTCCTGGGAAGGGCCCCCCGTGCTGCAGGGTTCTACCCAATGCTGGGCTCCACCTGCACGGTGCCCAGGGGACGTGTAGAAGACCCAGAGGGGCTGCCACTGCCTGGGACAGTGGATGTCCCTGTGTCTGAGCTGCTTTTCTTCCAGGACCACGGGAACCAGGGAAGTGCCTTTTCTGGCATCATGGCAAAAGTCTGGCAGCTTGGAGGCTGACAGCCGCTGCCTGGCTTATCTCCCGTAGCTGCCCGCTGACAATTTGACTTTTCCCAGAGCCCCCTCCCCTCCTCGCTCTGCCCCTCTTGGTAATGGTGCGGGCCACGCTGACCGCCAGACCGATTTGCATTTTGACTAATGGGGAGCCGCTGGCGGGGGCGGTGAGGGGGGTGGGCTGGAAGGGCCTGGCTGGTGGGGTAAAGGCATCTGCTAACAGCGGTCTCCAGATTTCACTTTTAAGGCAGCCAGGCCCCTGGGCAAGGCCAGCTTCATGGGCATGTGACCCGGTCAGCTGCCCGGGGCCCGTACTCCGAGGGCCCCCACACTCGGTTTCCTGCTCTGCTGTCACTGTCTTGAAATTCCCCCTTCCTTTGGGGCGCCTGGGTGGCTCTGTCGGTTGAGCATCCGACCTCGGCTCAGGTCATGATCTCGCGGTTTGTGAGTTCGAGCCCCGCGTCGGGCTCTGTGCCTACAGCTCGGAGCCCGGAGCCTGCTTCGGATTCTGTCTCCCTCTCTCTCTGCCCCTCCCTTGCTCACGCTCTGTCTCTTTCTCTCTCCAAAATAAATAAACATTAAAAAACAAATTATTTAAAAAAAAAATTCCCCATACTTTTCAAACAAGTGCCCTGAATTTTCATTTCTCACCGGGCCCTGCCCTTGGACTTTGAACTGGGAAGAACACTTATCCTCCACGTTCAGGAATGACTGTGTCCTCCTGTGCGGTGCCCCCTTGACGTGGCTCGTCCACTCTGGTTCAGGGTCCTCCGAGAGCTGCCTTCAAACCGTCCGGGTGTTCCGCCTCACCCCATTTGGCTCCTCCCACTTTTCCGTCAGTTGTCGACCTTTCTAGCAGTCATCAGGTGTGAGTCAGGTGCTTGTCGGTCTCTCTCACTGAGTGTCTTAGTCCTCAGGGCACCCCTGTGAGTTCCATTTTGCAGACGGGGAAGTCGAGGCTGGGATGTGTGTGCAGTAGCTTGCCAAGGCCACACGGGCTGTGGGCGGCCGAGGCAGTCCTGCATCCAGGCCCCGGAGCCCAGACCCTTACCAGAAGCTTCCCTGTCCACAAAGATCAGAGGTCGGAGGAGAGAAGAGCATGTCCTGCGTCCACACCGGCCTCCCCAGCCGTCTCCCGGCCCCCTCTGTGCTGGGGTTGGTATAAGTCTCCGTAGTGCTGGGGTCCGTGCCTGCATCACTGGGGCAGGGGGGCAGCCGCCCACGGGACCCGCAGCGGGAGCCACGTGTGCTCAGGACCAGGAGCCAGCCCGGGCGTCTGCACACATGCGTCTTCTCCTGGCCTTGTCCGGCCTGGCACGGCGGCCTCCCCGGGGACTCGAGGGACTGGCGTGCCGGGGTTCCCAGGGCTGGGTTCTAAGGGAGCTTTTTAAAGCCATTTCCTGGGCTGGAAAGAGGAAGATGCTAATTAAGTGCCCGGCTGAAGCGTGAGACCCGAACGTCCTTGAGCCCAGGCCCGGGGCCTCCTGGCACTGCTGTCCCGGCTCTCAGTGTGTCCTCTGGAGTCACGATGGGCCCGGGCCTCCCACTGGAGTCCCTTTCAAGGGGAGAGGGTCCGAGCAGGCTTCTCAGAGTGTCTGTGCCCGTGGGCTCCAGAAGCTCCCTACAAGGCCCATCCTGACCCAGCCAGCGGGGGCAGCGCCCGGGGCATTTCTAGCAGCTCCCAGGTCCGTGGGGAGAGGGAGGGCGAGGGGGGGGGTGCGTCCCCTGGCGGGAAAGAAGCCCCAGGAGGCGCTGCTACGTCATGTGACCCGCGTGGGTTTTGCCATTGGGGTCCTATGCCCACATCCTCCCTTCCTCACTGCTGGCTGTGACTCAGGGCCTGAGTCTCCTCCTCCTGAAAATGGGACCAGTGACAGTTCCTGGCGTGAGGAGGAAGAGGGCCTCGCGCAGGGTGGAAGCTCAGACCGTGTGGGTCTCCGAGCTGTGACCAAGTGTGGATTCTTACAGAGACCCTCCCCACCCCGATTTAGGACTCCTCCACAAGGACGGGTCACGTGGCATTGGAAGATTCTTTCAAAAGAAGTCTCGGGCACCTGAGTGGCTCCTTTGGTTAAGTATCTGCCTCTTGATTTTGCCCCAGGTCCCGATCTCGCGGTTGTGAGATCGAGCCCCACGTCGGGCTCCACACTGACAGCGCAGAGCCTGCTCGGGATTCTCTCTCCATTTCCTTCTGCCCCTCCCCTGCTCGTATGTGAGCTCTCTCTCTCTCTCAACATTAATAAATGAACTTAGAAAAGAGAAGAAAAGGGAAAAAAAAAGGAAAGGAAAAAGAGAGAGAAAAGAAAAGAAAGGGAAAAGGAAAGAAAAGGAAAAGAAAAGAGAAAAGGAAAAGGAAAGAAAAGAAATGAAAGAAAAGAAATGAAAAAAAAGAAAAGAAAGGGAAAAGGAAAGAAAAGAAAAAGAAAAAAGAAAAAAGAAAAGGAAAGGAAAAGGAAAGAAAAAACAAAAGAAAGGGAAAAGGAAAGAAAAAAGAAAAGGAAAGGAAAGAAAAGGAAAGGGAAAAGGAAGGAAAAGAAAAAAGAAAAGGAAAGGAAAAGGAAAGAAAAGGAAAAAAAGGGAAAAGGAAAGAAAAGAAATGAAAAAAAAAAAGAAAGGGAAAAGGAAAGAAAAGAAAAAGAAAAAAGAAAAGGAAAGAAAAAAGAAAACAAAGGGAAAAGAAAAGGAAAAGAAAAAAGAAAAGGAAAAGGAAAAGGAAAGAAAAGAAATGAAAGAAAATAAATGAAAAAAAGAAAAGAAAGGGAAAAGGAAAGGAAAAGAAAAAAGAAAAGGAAAAGGAAAAGGAAAGAAAAGAAATAAAAAAAAGAAAAGAAAGGGAAAAGGAAAGAAAGAAAGAAAAAAGAAAAGCAAAGGAAAAGGAAAGAAAAAAGAAAAGAAAGGGAAAAGGAAAGAAAAGAAAAAGAAAAGAAAAAGAAGGCAAAGGAAAAGGAAAGCAAAGGAAAAAACAAAGGAAAGGAAAGAAAAGAAAAAAGAAAAAAGAAAGGGAAAGGGAAGGAAAAGAAAAAAGAAAAGGAAAGGAAAAGGAAAGAAAAGGAAAAAAAAAGAAAATAAAAAAGGGAAAAGGAAAGAAAAGAAAAGGATAAGAAAAAGAAAAGGAAAGGAAAAAAGAGAAGAAAAGAGAAGGACTCTCGAAGGTAAGGAAAAGTCACACATCACATTTTAGCTCCTGGGCTGTGGACTTGGGAGAGAAGGGCTGAAAAGCAGGTTTGAATTTTTTGCTTTGCACATTTCTGTGCATACAAGCTCCCTGGGCTCCCTGTGCACTTCAAGGGTGCCCTTGAACTCTGAAGAAAAGTTGCAAGGACCGTACAGAGAGTTCCTGGATTATCCCTCCCTCAGTTTGAATTTCCTGAATTTCCCGGAACGTTACCCTTCTCCACGACCGGGTTACATTTGTCCAAACTAAGAACCTGACATCGGCACGTTATTATTCACTAAATTCTAGACTTTATGTGGACTTCGCCAGGTTTTCCTTCCCTTTCCTGCTCCAGGGTCCTGTCCGGGACACGTGCCGTGCTTCCTCACTCCTCGGGGTCGTGACGCTTTTTCCATCATTCCTTGGATTTGCCGATCTGGCCATTTTGGGGAGCTTGGCTCAGAGGTTTTGTGAGATGTCCTCCGGGCGGGGCCGGCCTGCCGTTCTTCTCGCGGTTGGGCCAGGGCTCTGGGTGTTCGCAAGAAGACCGTAGAGGTCACGTGGTCTTGTCCCATCCTCCCGGGGTAGCATGATCTCCGCCTGGCACGGTTTCTTTGAAGCGATTCTGGAAAAATCGGCAGCGTTGCGTGGAGATGTTGGTATATCCGTATCGACCCAAAGCGCTGGGAGGTGAGTCAGACCCTCCTCTCCACCTCCCTTGCTGCCTCAGTTTGAGGAAGCTTCTCTGACATCCTGCACTGACTTGGCCAATTTCCTTGCTGAAATCACACCTCATCACCACACGAACCCCCGGCAGCCTGACTTCCCTGCGGCCGCACCCCTCCCCCAGGCGCTCTTGGGGTTCAGGCGGGGGGGTGGGCTCAGGTCACGATCTCGCGGTTTGTGTGTTCAAGCCCCAAGTCGGGCTCTGCACTGACAGCGTGGAGTCGGCTCGGGATTCTCTCTCCAACCCCCGCGTTAAAATAAACAAACTAAAAAAAAAAAAAAAGAATTTAGTGCAGTGGAGACCTGTGGCACATGCCTCTTTTTTTTTTTAAGTTTGTTTGTTTTTGAGAGAGAGAAACAGAGAGAGAGAGAGAGAGCGCCCCCAGCGCAGGTTTCGATCTCACAAACCCCGAGATCACGACCCGAGCAGAAATCAAGAGTCAGACGCTTCACCGACTGAGCCACCAGGCGCCCCCCCAAGATGCCCCTTTGGATCCCCCCCTCTGGGCCATCAACGCTTCAAGGGCTCGGGCAGGGGAGGGGGCCGCCAGGCGCAAGGGTCACCGCCCCAGACCCGCCACACCAGGACCCGCACCCCGACAAGGCCTTGGGCGTCCAAGCGCAACGCGAAGGTCAGAAGCAAGCCCTGGTGTGAGGTCAGATGGCCCTGAGCTCAAATCCTCGCCCCGGCTTTTTGCCTGCTCTTTTGACGGTGATTACTAATTGTTGGGGGTTCTGCCGCGTCCTTCGCACCCCACCTTCCTATGGCATTCACCTCCACAACCCAGAGGCCCTCAACCAGCATTCCGTCCCCCGGGACACTTGCCGATGTCTGGAGAGATTTTGGTTGTCACAGCTGGGAGGGGCGTGTTGCTGGCATCTTGTGGGAATGGAGGCCGGGGCGGCTGTTATGCCCCCTCCGAGGCAGGATGGTCCCCACAGCAGAGAATCGCCCCGCCCAAGGGGCTCATGATCTGTCTCGCAGGGAAGGAAATCGAGGCTTCAAGAGGGGAGGGTTCCGAAGCCGGCCCCTGAGTGGTAGATGGAGGCTGTGACAGTCCCCGCAAGGGTTACTGTAACAAATCAACAGACCATTCAGTCGACTGACGTTTTACAAAGCATCTCCTCTGGGTAAGCGTTGGAATCACATCGGCGTGTGCCGGCACCCAGTAGGCGTCTAATAAATGCTGCTGATCACAACAGAGGCACTTAACTGTTGTGGAGCATTCAGGACATACACGGGGACGTTATCCATCAGGCTCCAAGGACATCGTTCTGTCATCCCCATCTTATGTTTAACTTGGGAGGGGCAGCCAGGTCCCCTGGGGCGACCGCGGGCTGGGGTTTTCCACTCCCTGCCCCCAAGTTCCAGGTCTCTGCGCAGAGCCCGGCTGCCCTGGGGGTTCCCGAAGCTCTGCGGTCCACGGCTTGGGCAGCACCCCAGGCGGCCCATCTGGGGACTAGACGTGCTGTTGGCAAACCTCCATCCTTTGGCCACGCGATGGGATGGAGGGGGCAGGGCACAGTGCCACTAGTTGGTCTCGCAATTTCCAACCACCCTCCCCTCCTCTCCTCCCTTCCCTCCTTTATTATTTCGTGTAAACTTGTTATTGAGACACGAAATATACATACAGAAAAGGGCGCAAATCTTAACTGACCGGGTGCATGAGACTTCACGAAGCACACACACGGGGTCACCAGCGGCCAGATCTAGAGACAGCAGGTGACCCCGGGTGCTCCCCTGGGCCCCTCCGGCCCCACGCCCCACCCAAAGGTAACCACTGTCCTTATTTGCAACCCCATACATTGACTTTCCTGCTTTCGAGATTCATGTGTGGGAGCGGATAGTAGGCTCTCGAGGTCTGGCTTCCTTCTCGTGACACCAAGTATGTGTGGCTGGGTGCCTCGCCTGTTCTCAGAGATCTGGAATATTCTGTCGTGATACAGCCCCATTTGTTTCCCCTTCCCCTGTTGATGAGCATTTCTAGGCTGACGGTCTTCTAAGGAAAGCCGTGAAGAACATTCTTGCAGAACCCTGCTTTAAATTTTACCCTCACCCGGGGCGCCTGGGTGGCTCAGTCGGCTGAGCGTCCGACTTCGGCTCGGGTCACGATCTCACGGTTCGTGGGTTCGAGCCCCGCGTCGGGCTCTGTGCTGACAGCGTGGAGCCTGCTTGGGATTCTGTCTCTCCTTCTCTCTCTCTCAAAATAAATAAAATTAACTAAAATTAAAACAAATAAAAATATACACTTTACCCTCACCCTTGACAGCCATCACCAGTCACTGCGACAGCCCCCGACTGTTCCGTAGGGCCATGTCCCCCACTGGCGGGCGAGCCCAGGCTGTCCCGCTCTCCCTGGTAAGCCAGCTCCCAGCTCACTGCCCGCCCAAAGCTGGTGCTTAGCATGCATTTGGGGGATGAAAGGTCACCAGCTCTCTGGAGCGTGTCAGAGACAATGCCCATCAAGGATTAACTTTGCGGCACAGAACTTGGATTTGCATGCATTTTGACTGAGGACCCCAGCAACTGCCATGCAAATGTTAGGGAAATGTCTCCCTTAGGCCCTGGGAGAGGACCAGATTGAGTGGGTGTGGAGCACAGACCTGCTTTCCTCCCTGCAGCCACCTGCCTGCTGGGCTCCACAGGCATGGGCCACCGAGGGCTGCCTGGAACCCCCCCGCCCCCTCCCGCCCCGGGCAGTCACCAGTGTGAACATTCCTGGGCTTCTTGAAGGCCTCCAGTCCCCCGCTCTGAGCCCACGCAGCATCGGATGATAAAGAATAATACAGGATCCAACCCCAGCACCGACCCGTCTCCTGGCCCCTCAGACCTGTGCTATCAGAGTCCTGCAAAAATAGCCCGCTTGTGGCTATTTTGGGTCACGGGAGGCCTCGGGGAGGCACAGTGTTCTAAGGAGAACCAAGAGGGAACCCAGAGCAGCCAACGGAGAGGGGAAGTGGAGGTCCCCAGGCAAACCCAGCCGCCGATGGCGTTTTCTAGCAAATGGGGACGTTTCTAAAAATTGCAAATTAGCGTCCAGGATGTCAGTATTATGAGTAATGGGCAATGTTTGCGCTCAGCCTCTCTCTGCTCTCCATCCTGGTTGCCTGCTTGGCCTGGGAGGCATTTGAATTGTGGCCCTGGAAGGTTTCCATCCCATGGGGTGGCAGGGGGGGGCACCCAGTAGCTGGGGGAGGGCCTTAGCAGGAACGTGGTCACGCTAGCTGGGCAGGGAATGGCACCCGGGGCACCCGTGTGTAGGACAGGTGATGTCTCTGCAGAACCCCCGTGGACAGCCCGGCTGAGTGTTCTCTCTTCTGTTTAAATACCTCTCCCTTCAGGGGTGCCTGGGTGGCTCAGTCCGTTAAGTGTCGACTTCGGCTCAGGTCATGATCTCACGGTTGGTGAGTTCGAGCCCCACATCGGGCTCTGTGCTGACAGCTCAGAGCTTTAAGCCTGCTTCAGATTCTGTGTCTCTCCATCTCTTGGCCCCTCCCCTGCTCATGCTCTCTGTCTCTCAGTAGTAAATAAACATTAACAATTTTTTTAAAAATAATAAATAAATAAATAAACATTAAAAAAAAAAAAAAGAAGGGAGCTACGGCGTCTGGAATCTGCCCCTCACTGGTCTGAGGAGCCCCCGCCGGTCACTGCGAAGGAATGCCTGGGTGATGGAAGCTTCCAGAAGCTTCCAGGCAGCCTTCCGGTATCTGCAGCAGGAAGTGGATGCTCAGGCAGCAGAGGCTCCTGGTTACAGCCATCGGCATTTCACGAACGGTTTCACAATCTTCGCATGTGCCCTCTTTTTCTCTCTGGGAGGGACGGCTGGGGATAGAGGCCTGCTCCGCAGTTGTGCTGAGGTCACCTGAGCCCTGACGGCCTGCGAAGGTCTGCGAACGCCCCGGTTTTCCGCCTGGCTGCTGGCCGGAGTTCTTGGGGAGCTGCGGCAATGCTGAGCCGGGCCCCATGCCAGATGTCCTGGTGAAACGGGTCGGGACGCTGAGATCCGCACAAGTTCCCTAGGGACATCCCACGTTCAGAATCGCCGTGTCGATGTGTCTTCTCGAACAGGGGAAATACTAACTACCCTTTACTGGGTAACTTCTGCACCCTGAGATGCTTTTTAGTAAATGTTACAAACTGCGTTCCCTGCGGGGGTCAGGCAGGCCCCGTGACCAGAGGCAGCAGACTGGGCGACAGGCGATAATGGAGGGTGAGGACTGCGGGGAAGCCGTGGCCTGTCCTCGAGGGGCGGCCACAGCCCACACAGTTGATGTCAACGTCTTCGGAAGCAGACCCAGGGTGCGGGCCCCTCTATTGAGTCAAGGGAAACAGGAACTGTGGATTTTCATGTGAAATTAGCCAGTGGGACATCAGCAGCTGATTCAGGGTAAAGAAAGCGGGGAGGACCAGTCGTGCCCATTGGTGGGACCGAGCCAGCAGGTGGCCGCTTTGAGGCCTTTGCTTCACGTCCGGAATCTTCTCTCTTCACTGTAGTATCTGTGGGATTAGGACATCCCTGCTCTTTTAGAGGCAGAATAGTGCCCCCACCCCGAAATGTCCCCATCCTGGTCCCTGTAACCTGTGATGTGTCACCTTTCCTGGCAGGGGGAATTAAAGTCGCAGATGGCAGGAAGGTTGCTAATCAGCTGATTTTTCAATGAGGAGATTATTCTGGATTATCCGGAGGAGATGGGAGTCATCATAAGGGTCTTAAACGTGGAAGAGAGAGGCAGGAGGGCCAACATCAGCGTGAGAGAGACAAAACCAGCCTTTCCTGGCTTTGAAGATAGATGGGAGAAGAGACCACGCATCATGGGGTTTGGGTGGCCTCGCGAGGAAGGCAAGAAAACAGATTCTTCCCTAGACCTTCCAGAAGGAACACAGCCCTGCTAGAGAGGCTTCACAAAGTTTTTAAGGTCTCGGGCTTCCTCAGCGTGTGACTTGGCCATCCTCATGCTCCAAGACTGTTGCCTGGGCTCCAGCCATCGTATCTTCTTTCCAGCCAGGAGGAAAGAGACAGGAGCAGAGGAGGGTGTCCCCTCCTCCTTTTAAGAACACTTCCCACACCGCTGTGTCACATGGCCGTGCCTCACTGCGAGGGAAACCTGTCTTTGTCCTGGGTGGTCATTTGACCGGCTAAAATTATAACCCGGGTGAGAGAGGCACACAGATACGGGGGATAAGCCACAGTTTCTGCTCTGTTCTGCCAAACCAAAACGGAAGGACTGTCTGATGACGGGTGGGAGCCCGAGGTCACAGCATCATTCTGTTTAAGTTGATTGGCTGTGTGGCCTTGACCCTTCCGGGCCTCCTTTTGCTCGTTTTTCAAGACAACTCAGGTGGAATGACAGGGTGTTCAGGGTCTCAGCAGAGCCCTCGGAAGGGTCTCAGGACTGCCTGTGTTTACACCCAGAGTACGTCGTGGTATATGAAGGAAATAGGGGTGCACGGAGGGTGTGGTGCGTCCGGCTGACCAGGCCTCCTCTCCGGAGGGGCGTGGGGAGACGGGGTCCCGGGGGGGGGGTGGTCCCCTCCTCCTCCTGGCCAGTCTCACATGCAGGTTTTGGACCACACGACCGGAGGGCACCTAGCACACCGTGCCAGCCCCACCAGCAAACGAACGTTCTAACAGGAATAAAAACAGGCACGGGGTTTCCTCCTGCTGCTGTACGAAATGACCAGAAACTCTGTGGCTCAAACGGACGGGTTTCTCCTCGTACAGACCTGGAGGTCAGAAGGCGCCCAGAGGCCTTGAGCGGCTAACAGCAAGGCGTCGGCCGGGCTGCGCTCCTTCGGGAGGCTCCGGGGGAGAATCCGCTTCCCCCTCCTCGGGGCTGTTGGCAGAATCCAGTTCCCCGTGGCTGGAGGCCTGACATCTTTGGAAGGCCACCGTCTGCCTGCCGCACGAACGGATTCCCGAGCGTCCGTGAGGTCCCTTCGGGACTCGTTTGCAGAAACCGAATCGCTGTCTAGCAGTGACGCTCCCAGCTGCGTCGGGTCTGAAGGTGTTCGGAGGCCCGCGCAGACGAGGAGGTCAGGTGTGAACGGGGCGGACAGGGGGGCACTGGGAGAGCCCAAGGCCCCAGTGTCACTTCCCCGAGTACGAGTCGTCCCGGACCGGTCTTTGTTATTTCCGGCCTCGGGGGTCCCCCGCCTCCCTAGTTTGTTCCTGCCCCTCTGCACAGCTCGCCGAGGCCAGTCCACTCTTTGGGGCACACGCTTCCCCGTCCGACGACGCCTCCTTAAATTTTGTGCCCAAGGCAACGCCTCCTGCCGTCCGCCCTCGGCTCTACCAGAGGGCGGCCGTGCGTCTAAGGACCAAATGACCAAGGGTAGTTGTGCCATTGAGGCCCGGGTTGTGGGGTGCCCACATCAGCGCCCAGCTCTGGCAGCGGCCGGGGAGGCAGGCCACCGGGGGCTGGTGCACCTGGGCTTCGGAGCCGCACGGCCTGGGTTCAAATCTTCGCTCCATCCGTGAGCTGTGCAGCCTGGAGCATGTTTCTTCACTTCTCTGTGCCTTGCTTTCTTCTCTCGCAAAAGGTGAGTCATTTCCCGGCATTTCCCTCCAGGGATGGTTGATTAAACGAGAGAATCAGGGCCGACTGCTTGGACTGGGGAGAGCCTGGAACGTTCTCCGTGGGCCGGTAATCCCAGTGTTATTAGCGTGATGGGGGCAGCAGAGTAGTAAATGCTTGACCCTCACACTGCATCTGTGGGCTCGGCGGGCGTCCCGCGTCAGCCGTGGCTCTGTCTGGGCCTCGTGTGTGCAGGGGCACGGGGCGCACGGAGGGGGGCGGGGAGGGGCGCTGGCACGGGTCTCCCCCAGGTAGCACTGCCTGTGAAGAAAAATTCTGAAAAGCAGCAACTTCAACCTTCTTTTCTTTGGATTCCGTTTCCCTTTTATAGTCCTTTTGAGGTGGCTTTGACTTTGGATCTCACCCCCGCCCCCTCCCCCTCAGCACAGCTCTGGCCAGAGTTCTAAGCCTGCTTCAAAAGGGCAGATGCCGTCCGGGGCTATGCCATGTGATCCCAAAGCTCCTTGCAGCAAAAGGGGGATTACCCCCAGTCTATACAGGCAGTAATCATCATCATCATCATAATAGGAGATACTGGCTTAGCACTTCCTTGGTCTGTGCCATGCACAATCTCAAGAATCCAAGAGGTGACCTTACCGAGAGGGAAACTGAGGCAGGCAGGAACTGAAGCCCAGAAACAATAACTAGCTCACCGTCCCTTACAAATGGGAGGAGGTAGCAGGAACCCGAGACCCAACGGGTCTCACTCAGCCTGCGCTCTTTCTTTTCTCGCCTGATTCAACAGTAACTCCAGATTTTTCATTTTCCCCAAAGCCCCATATTCCTCGACACCACACCGAGCACAGTTGGAGAGGGGAGAGATGGGGGAAAAAGTCATCTTCTCCTAGTTGAGGCGTGGTGACTCCGATAGATGTCCTTGCAAAGCCGCATCGCTCCGCAAAGAGAGGCTTCGGTTGGGAAAGGTGAATGTTTGGCCCGTCTAGATCAGATTTAGAAAGCCCCACACTGGGAGCTGTGCTACTTAGAAATATTGCTCATGATTAGGTTGCTTTTACCATTTGGTAAGGAATTGAAGTTCCCCGTCAAGTCAGTGGATTGCTAGGAGTTTAAAAGAATAGTCTTGGATTTCCATTTCTTTCTAAATAGAGCATCAGGACGATAAAAGGGACGTGTGGACATTTCGGGTGAATTTTTTTGTGTGCTTGTAAAATTCCAGGGCGGATGCAAATGAGAACAAACACAGCGACGTGGCTATTAGCTTAAACTCGCTGCGAGGGTACCACTTCTGAACTCACTTTGAAAAATCGAATACATTGAAAAAAAAAACACTTGGGGCGCCCGGGTGGCTCAGTCGGTTGAGCGTCTGACTTCGCCTCAGGTCATGATCTCACGGTTTGTGAGTTTGAGCCCCGCGTCGGGCCCTGTGCTGGCAGCTCGGAGCCCGGAGCCTGCTTCGGATTCTGTGTCTCCCTCTCTCTCTGCCCCTCCCCCACTTGTGCTCTGTCTCTCTCTATCAAAAATAAATAGAATATTTTTAAAAATTAAAGAAAAAAAACACCTTTACCACGCTGCTATGGTAAATGGAAAACACCAGCACTTGCCAGAAGCAGTAATCATCATCGTCATTTTGGGTAGTGACATTGTGAGCATTGACTGTGTGGCAGGAACCGCCAGAATGCTTTGCAGGCTGTGTGACATGTTTATCCTCATGGGTGTTCCTCTAGGAGGATGGCCCCATCATTCCCATTCTACAGATGGGGAAAACTGAGGTGAAATCCTCTTAGTATGTTAATAACGGGGAGGTCATTGAAGACATGAATCCTACTTTATTCCATCTTTTTAACGGACCTGAATTGCCATGTTCCCTTTCCCTCTCCCCGTCCCTTACGTCACCTGTCTCCTACCGTCCTTAACCGTTTAGAAACTTCACCCAGCATCACCCCTCCACCCCCAGCCCAGGCTGGAGAATGCCCTCTCCCCTCCCAGCACCCAGCTCTGAAGCCCCAACTACATGCTGGTCCATACACATCCTTCCCGACGAGCAGGCAGGCTCTTCCAGGGCAGGGACAGAGTCCTAATCTTCTCTTTCCCCAGCAAGGTCACACAGCAGGTGCTCAGCGAACACTTGTTGAGTAGGTGGGTGAATTAGGCAAGAAGCAAATCAGATTCAAAGTCCGGCATAGCTGAGGTGCCCCGCCCATGGGCGCCAGGGTGACTGAGGTGGCCTCGCCTTTGGTTTCCAGGGTGATGTGTCTATTTTCAGGGCCGTCGCTCTGAGCCTCTTAACTCATGACAGAGGGAGGGGACAACACGGTGCCTCCCTTGGGGGACCGCAGCAACTCACTGAGTGAGTTAATATCATAGAGTCTAGAACAGCTCCTGGCACAGAGCAAAGGCTCAAAAACGTTAATAATAACAACATTATTTATTATCATGGTCGATAATGTCTATCTCTATATAATTACTATGTATGATGGGTGATACTAATTTTCCGTTTACTGTAGTGTTGCGAAGTTTTATTGAAAAATAAACGTATTTGGGGTGTCTGGGTGGCTCAGTCAGGGACTGAGCTCAGCTTGATCTCAGCTCTCAGGTCTTGATCTCAGGGTCATGAGTTCAAGCCCTGCTTGAATACTAAAATACTAAAAAAAGTATTTAATTTTAATTAAATTAATTAATTAATTAATTTATTTATTTATTTGTTTTTAATATAATTTATTGTCAAATTGGCTTACATACCACACCCAGTGCTCATCTCAACAAGTATTTAATTTTTAAAAGTGAGTTGAGGGGCGTCCGGGTGGCTCAGTTGGTTAAGCATCTGACTCTTGATTTCGGCTCAGGTCATGGTCTCACAGCTTGTGAGTTTGAGCTCTGGATAGGCCTTCTCGCTGACAGTGCGGAGCCTGCTTGAGATTCTCTCTCCCCGACCCCCTCTGCCCCTCTCCTCTCACCTGCACGGACTCTCTTCCTCTCTCAAAAGAAAAAGAAAGAAGAAAGAAAGAAAGAAAGAAAGAAGAAAGAAACAGGAAATAAACAAGCAAAAAATGAGTTGAAAGTAAGTATCAGCAAAGCGGTACCCAGACCTGGTCCAAACCCTGCAGCGGTCGTACCGAGCGAGGAGGTCACGAGACCACAGCGGGGAGTGACTCCGTTTGGCTCGGTTTGGGTATTCCAGCCTGGTCACCTGGGGACCAGCGCCGCGCTGCCATCTGCGTGGCCTGGGGCACCGGTGTTGGCACAGAGAGTCCCAGGGTCTTAGGAGGGGGCTGACGGTGCCTGTGGAGGACCCCGGGGGCAGCCTCCACCCCAGACCGGGGCTGGTATTTTTAGCACGCAGGCACCCTGCACGGCCTCCGACGCTCTGCCCAAATTTAGAAGTCTCGAAAGGTCTTCAGTAGGAGCAATGAATGAAAAGGCCTCCAGCCGCCAGTCTTGGCTAGAGTCACCCCTCGCGTTTGCAGGGCTCTCTCTGCTGACTGGGAGGGAAGCCCCAAGATTTAGCTCCAGCGGTGAGAAAAAGCAAGCTGCAGGGTCACGTGTGAGGTCTGGGTCTACTTCCGCAAAAGCTCAACAAAATCCCCCGCGTGCCGGTGGGTCTGGGAGGCAGAGCCCCGACGGGGCGCCCACGAGGGCAAGGGGGTTGGGGGGGGGTGGCGCTGGAGGCTGGGGCGATAACTGTGTTCTGATCCACCGCTTATATTTACTGTTTCTTTTGTGCAAACAAACACGGATCACGTCTGGACTCTGAAACCCTTGAGCACCGAAAGTTTGAGAACATCCCAAGACTGCAAAGCCTCAACCTGAATGCTTCTGAGGGAGTTCCGGTTACCCAAGCGCCTCCCAGGCTGTGCGTGGTAGACCCTCGCTGACCAGGGGACCCCCGCGCCGCGCCGTCACTCCGAGGTTTCCTGACGCTTGCTCTGGGCTCCGGTCCCCTGCTGCTAACTCCACCCCCTGCCCCCCCGGAGGGGGCGTGGCCAGGGCTGGCCAATCAGAGCCCTGCAGGCCCCAGGCTCTCCCAGGCTGGCCGCTCCCCCCGCAGGGAGCCAGATTACTGTAGACGTCGTTGAAAACAGAAAACCCAGACCCCTTGCTGAAGAGTTACTGTGGACCGTCCTGTGACACGAACCAATTCGTTCCCCGCTGGGGGAGCTTGTCTGAGCCTTGTCCGAGTCGGGATCGGGTCTCTGTGCACCTCTGAACCCGCACAGCTGATGGCTGAATTATCAGTTTTGCATATCGGTTGGTGTATGTGGCCAGGATTAAAATCCAATAATATAAGCTTATAATTAAATGAATTATATTCAAACCCAAGGTGATGAAATACTCAGAACTTGTCACTCCCTGCTTATTTTTGCGACACTTCCCTATTATCCATGCCCTCGGGGTTATCGACGTCTGTTGTCGCCCTACAGCGGAAATGCCGGATGACGGTGCGCGCCTGGGTGTCTCTTCTGAGTCACCCTGGTAGCTTGAAACGTGCCACGGAGTGGGTATTTCCACCATGGAATCTGGGCAAACACCGCCAATAGGGTTCTCCCACCCAAAGCGGTTGTTAAAGGTTTACCAGCAGAGAGGAGGCAGGATATCACACGCAGGGGTGGAGGGTGGAGGGTGGGGGCTGGTGTGTTCTTCAGGGAAGGAGAGAGTACACCGGGGCACCTGGGTGGCTCCGTCGTTAAGCTCAGGTCATGATCTCGCAGTTTGTGGGTTCAAGCCCCACCTGAGGCCCTGCAAGTGCAGAGCCTGCTTGGGATTCTCTCTCTCTTTCCCTCTCTCTGCCCCTTCCCCACTCGTGCTCTCTCGCTCTCTCAAAATAAATAAATAGACTTTAAAAAAAAAAAAAGTAAGGAGAGGGTATAAGCATCTTCAAGGCAAGAACCACACTTTATCTCATTTGGTTTTCCCAGCATCCAGTAGAGGCATTCAGCTTATGCGTGCTGAGGAGGAAATGGGGGTCCAAGAAGCCAAGGGCTCTGCCTGAGGTCACCTGGGGTGGGGTAAGGACGTGAGCGTGAGCGTGGCCGCTCCAGATCCTGAGTCCCAGTTTAGAATCAGTTCTTTTTATGCAGTGACCTCCCCCACCTCACTGACTGAAAGGCCCTACGGGAGGCTGGCCCCAAATGCTCTGCCACCGGCAGTGAAGGAGGGTCGGCTCCTCCCGTTGGCCGTTATGTTCAAGGCCTCTCTGTCTCCAGCCCTCATTTCTCAGCACCTTGCAACTTTACGAGGCAATTTTAGCAAGTGCACGGGCACAACACTTAACAACACGGAGACCCAAGTGGAGGCCGGCATGCCTCTTCAAAACATATGCAGCAAAAACCCAAAGGATAGGGGGAGCTGGGTGGCTCAGTCAGTTAAGCGTTTCGGCTCAGGTCATGATCTTGTGGTTTTGTGAGTTCGAGCCCCGCATGGGGCTCTGCATTGACAGCACAGAGCCTGCTTGGGATTTTCTCTCTCTCTCTCTGTCCCTCCCCTACTCATGCTGTCTCTGTCTCTCTCAAAATAAATAAATAAGCTTAAAATGAAAATTAAAAAAAAAAACAAACCCAAAGGACAAATAGACAAATCCAGAATTATAGTCGAAGGCCTCAACACTCTCCTGTCTAAGGTGTTGAAAGAACAAAAAGACAGAAAATCAGTAAGGATATAAGAGACCTGGACGATACTATCAACTTGACCTGACATTTCGGAACATTCCCCCCAACGGCAGGATACACATTTTTCTCAAGGGCACACAGAACATTCTCCAAGGTAGACCTTACTCTGGACAATAAAACAAACCCTGACAAATTTCAGAGAAATGTTATCAGACAAAGTCCATTCTCCGATCATAATGTAATAAATCTGGAAATCACCAACAGAAAGGTATCTGGGAAATTCCCAAATATTTGAAAGTTAAACATACTTCTAAATAACCCAGGGATCCAAGTGGGAATCTCAAGGGAAAGTAGAAATTATTTTGAGCTGACTAAAAATAAAAATACAACATCTCAAGATTTATAAAATGCAAATAAAGTGGTGCCGATAGGGAATTTTATAACATCAAGCGTTAGAAAATGAAAATGGTCTCAAGTGAGTTACCCAAGCTTCTACCTGAGGAAACCAGGAAAAAGAATGGCAAATGTAAACTGAAGGAATGCAATTATAAAGATAAGAGCAGAAGTCAACAAAATTAAAATCCAGAAAATGACAAAGAAAATTAATGAAAGAAAAAACTGGTTATTTGAAAAGATCAACAAAATTGATAAACGCCTAGCTGGAGGGACCACGCCATATGATTTCACTTGTATGTGGAATTTAAGAAACAAACAAATGAAAGAGACAAAAAAAAAAAAAAAAAAGAGACAAACAAAAAAGACTCTTAAATACAAAGAACAAACCGATGGTTGCCAGAGGGGAGATGGGTGGGGGGATGGGCTGGGAAAAAAAAAAGAAAAGAAAGAATAGATAACCTGAATAATCTCATAGTTATCAAAGAAATGGAATTCACAGTTACAGCTTTCTTTTTTTTTTTAATTTTTTAATGTTAACTTTTGAGAGAGAGACAGACAGAGCACAAGGAGGGGAGAGACAGAGATAGAGGGAGACACAGAATCCAAAGCAGGCTCCAGGCTCCGAGCTGACAGCACAGAGCCCGAAGCAGGGCTTGAACCCATGAAGTGTGAGATCATGACCTGAGCCGAAGTCAGACGCTAACCAACTGAGCCACTCAGGCACCCCTAAGACTTTCTAATAAAGAAAACACCAGACTAGGTGCCTTCACTGGTAAATACCACCATTCAAGGAAGAAATAATCCTAATTCTACACAAACTTTTCTAGAAAACAGGAAAGGAGGGAACATTTCCTAAGTCATTTTATAAGGCTAGCATTATCCTAATACAAAAGATATCACAAGAAAAGAAAACCATAGGCCAATATTGCTTATGAACCTAAATGAAAAAACAAAGTTCAACAAAACATTCTCAAATCAACTCTGGCAAAATATAAAAAAGGATAATATATCACAACCAAGGAAGGTTTATCCTGAAGGCAAGGCTGGTTCAACATGAGAAATTCAGCCAATGTAGTCCATCATATCAGCAGATACAGAAAAAACATATAAACATCTTAATTGATACAGAAAAAACATTCGACAAAATTCAACATTCATTCATGATGAACTCTCAGCAAACTGGTAACAGAAAGAAATGGCCTCAATCCAATAAAGGGCATTTACGAAAAACTTATAGGTACCATCATACTTAATGGCAAGAACACTCAATATCCTTCCCCTAAATTGGGAACAAAGCAAAGGTGTCTATTCTTACCACTTCCATTCAGTGTCATACTGGAGATCGTAGATGGTGTAATATGGCAAGAAAATAAAAATAGAGACAGACTGGAGAGGGAAAAATAAAATTGTCTCTATTTGCAGATGGCATGACTGTCTATATACAAAACATAAAGGAATCTACAGACTACCAGAACGTATCATAAGTGAGTTTAGCAAGGTTGCAGGATACAAGGTCAATATACAAAACTCAACTATGCTAACAATGAACAATAAGAAGTCAAAGTTTTAGAAACACTACAATTTACAATAGCACCGAAAAACAAAACAAACCAAAAAAACCATGAAAAACTCTGGTATGTATCCAACATCTGTGCAAATTCTATATGTTGAAAACTACAAACAATGATGAGAGATATCAAAGAAGACCCGACTACATGGAGAGATAAACGGTGTTCGTGGACTGAAAGACTATATTGTTAAAATGCTAAATTCTTTCCAGAAGGATCTATAAATCTACTTCCCGGCAACATTTTCCTGTACAGATTAACAGGTGTATTTGAAAGTCTATTGGGAAAGGCAAAAGATCTCAAATAACCAAAACAATGGCAGAAAAGAACAGTGTCGGAGGACTCACGTTTTCTGTTTCGATATTACCGCGACATTATAGGAATCAAGGCAGCCTGGTCCTGACAAAAAGCTGGACCGGTGGAACGGAATGGAGTCCAGAAATAGAGCCCCACATGTGTGGCCAATTTGCTTTCAGCACAGCTGCAAGGGGGATTCAATACACAAAGCATAGTTTTTTCAATAAATGGCCCCGGAACACCTAGTCATCCACAGCGAAAAAACGAAGCTCAATCCGCACCTTGCATCGTAAACAAAATCTGACTTAAAATGGACAGCAGACTTAAACGCAAAGCAGAAAATCACAAAACCTCTAGAGGCAAACCTAGGAAAACATCCCGTGACCTTGAGTTACGCCAAATACAGGACACTAACAGAAGGATTCATCAAAAACAAAATAAGTTAGATTTCATCAGAATTAAAAAAAAAAATCTGCTCTTTGGGGAAAACTGTTAAGAGAATGAAAAGGCAAGACACCAACTGTGAGAAAAGATCTGCCAAACATGTGTCTGATAGAGAACTTGTGTCCAGAATCTATAAATAACTCTCCAACATTCCTGTTGTAGAACATTATGAAAAGATCTGACCAGACATTTTGCTAAAGAAGCTAGGAAGATGACAGTGGGTCTATGGGAGGATTTTCCAAATCACAAGTTATTAGTGAGATGCAAATCAAGCCCGCCATGAGGTGTCACTACGTACCAAGTAAGATGGCTATACACAAAACGGAACAAACCCTCGCATAACCTGGTGAGGATGTGGGGCCACTGGAATACTCATTCCTGGAGTGCTCATTTCCGGCTGGTGGGGGGACCGGGTGGTACACCCACTTTGGGAAACAGTTTGGCAGTTGCTGGCACTTTTTTTTTTTTTTTTTTTTTTTTTAGTATTTATTAATTTTTGAGAGAGATAAAAGGGCAGAGAGAGGGGGGACACAAAATCTGAAGCAGGCTCTGTGCTGACAGCAGCGAGCCCGACGCGGGGCTCGAACTCACAAACCGAGAGATCATGACCTGACCGGAAGTCGGATGCTCAACCGACCGAGCCACCCAGGCGGCCCCATGGCAATTGCTTATAAAGTTAGACGTACATCTACCTTATGACTCAGAATTCTCACCGCCAGAGAAATGAAAGCATATGTTTGTGCACAAATGTTTGTAATGGCTTCGTTCATAATCTTCCCCAACTGGACACGACTCACGTGTCCTTGAGCTGGTGAATGGAAACGCAAATCGCAGAGGGTCGTACAGTGGTACACGACTCACATAAAAGGACGAAGTGACCCACACAACAGCAGGGTTGAATCTCAGAGTCAGACTGTTGAATACAAGAAGCTGGGCCCAAATACACAGCGTTTAGTTCCATCTCTGTGACACGTTGGGAATGACAACTCCAGGGACCTAAAGAAAGCCGTGGTTTTGCTCGGGGCAGGGCATGGGGGAGTGGCTGGCTACAAAGCCAGGTGGAATTTGGGGAGAGATGGGCAATGCTCTGAATCTTGGCTGTGGTGACGGTTACATGACCATTCATTTCTCATAGAATCGTACACAAAGGGGGATTATATCATATGTGCGCTGCACCTCAAACAAAATAAAAAACATGCAAGAAAACGAAAAAGAAAAGCGTTCTTGGAAAATAGCACGAAGAAGAATTGTGGTATCCATTTCGCTTAGATAAAACACGTGATTAGTAAATTAGGTTCCATTTGGCCACATTTGGAGTCCCCACCTTCCCATGACTAGTTTCTGACTCTTCGTGGATTTTTTGTTTTTTTAAACAGACAGTTGCAAAAATAATGAACAAGTATCAGGAGACATCCATCCATCCATGCTGAGATCCTCCTACCCGTTGAAACGAAAGGTAGGAATAGTTTTTAAGAAGAGACAACTGTTTGGGGCGCCCAGGTGGCTCAGTCGGTTGAGCATCTGACTTCAGGTCGGGTCACGATCTTGCGATTCGTGGGTTTGAGCCCTGCGTCAGGCTCTGTGCTGACGGCTCGGAGCCTGGAGCCTGCTTCCGATTCTGTGTCTCCCTCTCTCTCTGCCCCTCCCTGTTCATGCTCTCTCTCTCTCTCTCTCTCTCAAAAATAAACATTAAAGGGGCGCCTGGGTGGCTCAGTCGGTTGAGCGGTCAGGTCATGATCTCGTGGTCCATGAGTTCGAGCCCCGCGTCGGGCTCTGTGCTGACAGCTCGGAGCCTGGAGCCTGCTTCGGATTCTGTGTCTCCCTGTGTCTCCCTCTCTCTGCCCCTTCCCTGCTCATGCTCTGTCTCTCTCTATCTTAAAAATAAATAAAACGTTAAAAAAAATTTAAGAAGAGACAGCTGATCTTATTCTGAAACGGGTCTGTGTTACTCAAAGCGGCACATCGCTCCGACATGGGACAAAAACCTGGCCGGGTCAGACGAACGTGCTTTCCAGCGGTCAATTAGACTCGTTCGTGCTTTGCATGACGTGGGTCCCGTCAGCCTAGAAGAGCAAAGCCTGTGCCGGCGACAGATCCCGAATCTTGCGGCCATCCCCCTCCCCCGCTCACGGGTTATGCTTTGTCACTGCCAAACTGTTGTCACATTTGCTGCCAGGTCACCTGAGCGCGTGATCTCAGGGCCAAACCACGGAGGAGGCCCAGCAAATTCCACAGCACGGGCCACGTGTCACTTCCCGAGCTCTGCCTTCTTGCATTCCTTCTGGAACGAAAACCAGTTGGTAGGCCACCAGAGAGAGGCCGAGCCCCCTCTTTTGGGGCAGAACCACCTAGAATGAGACGCTCGGGGCCTGGCTACCGAAAGCATCTTCAGTTTTTCCAACATCTGTGGAAACAGGGAAGAAACCCGGCCTGGAGGACAGGTCCCCCGCCCCCCCTCCAGGGCCCCAAACTGGCTATAGAAAATGCTGATTCTTGGGTGCTGTTCCCCAAGATTCCAACTCCGTGGGCCTGCAGGGCTCCGGTCCAGGAGTCTGTATTTTTCACAAGCTCCCTAGGTGATCCCAATGCCCAGAGATTTCTGAGCCACTGCTGTTGAGGGCCTCGAAGGAGCCGGAACTGCCCCCCTGCCCAGGTGATGGGATCAGATGGAGGTCAGGTGTATTGTGGGGCAAGACAAACGCAGAGCCACACTTCAGGAGGACCCCCGCTGGCCAAGGCAGGTGGAGTGAGCAGGTGGGCGGCACGGCGACAAGTACATATCCAAGTGCCGACCTGGGCGCCCGGCACAGGCTGCCGCGGGAGCAGGAAGCACCCCCAGAGGACGGGGAGCCCCTGTAGGCACACATACGTGGAGGTGCCGCCCGCTGGCTCCTGTCGCCGACTGGGTCTCCCTCTCTGTGCTGCCCAGCAGCGTGCCCAGCACCTCCTTCCTCTCCCTGCAGACCTCTGCCCCCCACCCCCGCCTCCTCCAGCCGACGCACCAGATGGCAACCTGGCAACTTGTGCGTAATCTGGCCCTTCTCGGTTCCTTAAAAACTTACTTGCGTTCAGAGTTGGCGCTTCTGAGGGACTGGACGCTCGGTATTCTGATACAACTCGGATTCGTTCATCCACAGGGTGTTGGATATCGACATTTCTTGGGATCACGTTCTCAAATCCAGGCTCGCAAAGTCAACAAAGAGCGAGGTCAGCCGTCGCGGCCACTTCGGGGGGAAGTCACGCGGGGCTGACCCTGCGGTCGCCAGCGTTCATCTTGGGTCTCCCTGCTCAGGGGGACACGTCTACCAGTGAAGTCTAATTTTCTCCACCTCCTCCAAAAGCGTCCGGCTTTCAAATAGTAGCTTTTTTTGTTTTCTTAAGTTTACTTAATTATTTTGAGGAAATGCAAGAACCAGCAGGGGAGGGGGACAGAGGATCCAAAACACCAGGCTTGAACTCACAAACTGTGAGATGATGATCTCAGCCGAAGTCAGATACTTAATAGACTGAGCCACCCAGATGCCCCCCACGTGCTAGCTTTTTAAAGGAGCTGGTATCCGAACTGTAAGCTGGTCTCATGAGGCTCCGTGGCTGGGACAGAACACGCATGTGCGTTCCCAGATTTCATTTAAAATCAATCTTTGAACTCCTGGGGGCAGCTGTATTTAAAACCTCCTCTCCCAGCAGCAAACCTGGGCGTGCCGGTGTAATGAAACTTTTTCCCCTGCTTATGACAAATTATTTAACGGACAAAATGGCTGTTTTTATCTAATAGAAGAATCCTAGAATCTCTTTAAAAATTATTTTTTCAGTGGGGCCCCTGGGTGGCTCCGTCTGTTAAGCGTCCGACTTCGGCTCGGGTCACGATCTCATGGTTCATGGGTTCGAGCCCCGTGTGGGCCTCTGCGCTGACAGCTCGGAGCCTGGAGCCTGTTTTGGATTCTGTGTCTCCCTCTGTCTCTCTGCCCCTTCCCCGCTCATGTTCTGTCAAAAATAAACATTAAAAAAATTTTTTAAAAAAATCTCTGTTTTGTCTGATACACTCAATTAAAAATCAACTGTCATCAAAAGATAGGGAAACATGGAAACAGCCGAGGATTTCAGCCGAGGGTCCTAAGGCTTTCACTGGACGTGTTTAATAGCCCGGCCCCTCAAGAATGGATTTGTCCTGAAGAATACATTCGCAGGGGCTGCTCAGTGAGGTTCTCAGTGGTTATCGAAATGTGTCAGTGTTTCTAGCGGAAAGAACATCTGGAAAAGAATTTCTCGCCATTTTCAAAAGGTAGGAACTTTATAACACAAACTGCTTCTATTTCATCAGGACTGACCCCTCCCTCCCCAACTCTTTCAGTGACCGACCTTGAACAATAGAGGCATCTGTCAGGCCTTCGGTTTGTTGAAAAAGCATCCTTCATACCGTAGAGCTGTTGTCAATGTTGCAACCTAAACACCCTTCCCCCCAAACGGAGACGTTAAATTGTGCAAGTGGTGTACATTCCAGGGTGGTTTCCTGCTGGATCTCAAAACCATTTTATTTTATTTTTATTTTTTAAAGTTTACTTATTAAGAGAGAGAGAGCGCGTGCGTGTGCCCACAAGTGGGGGAGGGGCAGAAAGAGAGAGAGGGAGACAGAGGATACGAAGCAGGCTCCAGGCTCCGAGCTGTCAGCACAGAGCCCGATGTGGGGCTCGAACCCACGGACTGTGAGATCGTGACCTGAGCCGAAGTCGGAGGCTTAACCCACTGAGCCACCCAGGTGCCCCCAAAACCATTTTAAAAGCATTCGAAAATGCAGAGCCGAGGAAAGTGTCCCCACACGAAGGTTTTGCAAAGGCCCCTCTCTTAGCAACGTCAAGTGCAGGAATCCTCCTGCTTCTCTTGAAGGCAGAGCACTTTTTCTTCATTCTTCGGTGCAGTACAAAACCCAGCAAACTAATCTCCAGGACTTTGTTGTACCTGGAGAGTCTAATCAGTCTCCGGCAGCTCAAGGAGCCTGTCCCGATGCTGGAAAAGAAAGCCATGCCTGCCCTCTTGTGGGGACTATTGTCCTTGCTCCTGTCACAGAGACCCAATCATGCACTTGAGGAGCTCATGAGTTTCTCCTTTTATCCGGGTGTCTTGGTGGGAGTCTGGGCACATAACTGAACCAAAGCCGAGCATCTGAATTTAATTCCACGTAATATCTCATCCACGTGTGATGCATGCAACATACTGCAAATTACCTACAAAAGATGGCTGAAGAGTTGTTGGTGGGGCTTAGATACATACTGGTCTTGTACTTTCAAACATGTTTCTTGTGTTCCTTTTTTTTTTTTTAACTTTTTTACAAAAATGTTTTTAATGCTTTTTTTTTTCATTTTTTTATTTTTGAGAGAGAGACAGAGTGTGAGTGGGGGAGGGGCAGAGAGAGAGGGACACACAGAATCCGAAGCAGACTCCAGGCTCCGAGCTGTCAGCAAGAACCCGACGTGGGGCTTGAACTCACGGACTGTGAGATCCTGACCTGAGCCGAGGTTGGTCGTCCAACCGACTGAGCCACCCAGGTGACCCTCTTGTGCTCTTTTTATTTTTTTATTTATTTATTTTTATTTATTTATTTTTTTAACATTTATTTATTTTTGAGACAGAGAGAGACAGAGCATGAACGGGGGAGGGTCAGAGAGAGGGAGACCCAGAATCTGAAACAGGCTCCAGGCTCTGAGCCGTCAGCACAGAGCCCGACGCGGGGCTCGAACTCACGGACCGCGAGATTGTGACCTGAGCCGAAGTCGGTCGCTTAACTGACTGAGTCACCCAGGCGCCCCTCTTGTGCTCTTTTTAAAGCAAAAACATTTAATTGTAGTAAAATACATAAGAAGACATTTACTCTCTTAACCGTTTTTTAGAAGCATTTATTTATTTATTTTGAGAGAGAGGGCACGCGTGGGAGGGGCGGGGTGGGGGGCAGGGAGAGAGAGAGAATCCCAAGCAGGCTCCACACCGGCAGCGCAGAGCCCGACACGGGGCTCGAACCCACGAACCGGGAGATCAAGACCTGAGCCGAAATCAAGAGTCGGATGCTTAATCGACTGAGCCGCCCAGGCACCCTAAGTGTACAGAGCGGGCCAAGAAGGCGGGACAGCATGGAAGTTTTTTTGCGTCTCTCATCCTTGAAATGCAGCCAGATCAACACCAAACCCTCCTGCACACCATTTTTAAGCGTACAGCTCAGTAGTGTTGAGAACGTTCACGCTGTGGTGCAACCAACCTCCAGAGCTCTGATTATCGTCTTGCAAAAGTGAAACCCTATCCCACTAAACACTAACTCCCCATTCCCTACCCCCAACCCCTGGTCGCCACCGTTCCGCTTTCTGTCTCTATGAACTGGGCGACTCTCAGTCCCCCACACAAGGGTATTTGCTCGTGCCTGGCTGACCTCACCGAGCATAGTAGCCTCGAGGTTCGTCCGTGTTGTAGCCTGTGTTAGAATTTCCTTCCTTTTTAAGGCAGAATGATATTCCACCGTATGGCTAGAGCACATTTTATTGATCCATTCATCCACTGATGGACATTTAGCTTGTTTCCACCTTTGGGCTATTGTGAGTGACGGCGCTGCGAACGTGGGCATACAAATATCTCTTTGAGACCCAGCTTTCAATTCTTTGCGGGTATATAACCAAGGTACTGGCTCATAGGGTGATTCTATTTTTTTTAGTGTTTATTTATTTTTATCCTGAGAGAGGTGTGATGCATGCGATATCCTGCAAATTACCTACAAAGGACGGCCGAAGAGTCGTTGGTGGGGTTTAGCTACGTACCGGTCTTGTGCTTTCAAACACGTTTCTTGTGTTCTTCTTAAAGAACAAAAAAGCTTAATTGTAGTAAAATACAGACAATAAGAATTCACTCTCGTAACCATTTTTTCACCACTTATTTTGAGAGAGAGAGCGTGCATGGGAAGGGCAGAGAGAGAGGCGGGGAGAGAGAGAATCCCGAGCAGCCTCCACGCTCTTAGCGCAGAGCCTGAGACGGGGCTTGATCCCGTGGACCCGTGAGACCGTGACCTGAGCCAAAACCAAGGGCCGGACGCTCAACCGACCGAGCCCCCCGGGCGCCCCCGCGAATTCTATTTTCCACGCTATTTTCCATAGTGGCTGCACCAGTTCACGTTCCCACCAAACAGCGCCCAAGGTTCCGGCTTCTCCACATCCGCGTTTTTAAGAACCACCATTCACGTAAAACAAAGAGAGCCATTTTGAGTCATTTCATTTTATTGAGTTATGCAAAACATCTTGAAACAACAGAGAGGAAGGAAGTGTTACAAGAGGTCAAATAGTCACAATGACGGCCTGCAAGAGACCACAGGGTTCAAGTCTTACTATGCGAACTCAACTATTGTGCTGCCATGAAAAGAATGCCCTTCCCGCCGGAAAGTGCTTCTACGTTCCCGGGATACCGGGCTCTGGGCTTCGGAGAGCAGCCCAGCATCTCAAGAATTTGGATTCAGGTCACCGATGGGAGGCGTTGCTTCCACAACGTACCCATGTATCAAATCATCATGATGTACATTTTTAATATCTCCCAATTTTATCTGTCCATTCTATCTCAATCAAGCCAAGAAACTGGAATTTGGGACCCGTATCAATGATGTTAAACTAAGGGGGGAAGTTCAGAGCAAAAGCAGCTGCTGAGCTAAGAAGAAAAGTATGAAAAATATATCACTATGAAGGTGGGTATTAGTTACTTTTAGGTACTAACGAGGCATTTCGCTTAATGCTTGGCGTTGGGAAAAGCCTCGTCAGCTGGCGAAAGAGAAACGCTCCCCCGCCCGTCATGGGGCCTCACAGAGTATAAATTCTTTACAGGTACACATTTCATCACGTTTTCTTCTCTCTCTGCTAATTACTTAAAAAGTATAAACGAAGTAGTTTCAGCGAAACAAAAGAGAGACGAACTGACATGCTGGGCAGTGACAGTGAATGTCCAAAGGGAAAATTTCACACCCGCCAAAAAACATAATTTAGGAAGAATACAAGCTCTAAAACTGTACCTTGCTCGGTCACCAAACTAAAATAATTAGGCATCACTCTCTAATCCAGAGGTTGCCATTTTCCACTCGGTTATTTTTAAAACATTAAGATCTCTCTTGTGGAATTGAGAACGAATTGAAGGTATTATGGTGCCTTTGAATTTTATGGAAAATCCATTTGTATTTTAAAAAACGATATCAAACGAGTTGTTTAGGTTTAAAAACTCATGTTAGGACTATAACGGTGAGGGGAGCCTGGGTGGCTCAGTCAGTTAAGCGTCCGACTTCAGCCCAGGTCATGATCTTACGGTTCGTGGGTTCGAGCTCTGTAGCTTTGGATTCTGTGTCTCCCTCTCTCTCTCTCTCTCTCTCTCAAAAATTAATTAAAACTTAAAAAAAAGAAATGTAATGGTGAAAGTACCCAGCTTTGGCTGTTTGCTGAAGCACGAAATAGTCTAAGTGCTGCAAATACAGTAACTATTATGGCCCCAAATCACGGCCCCTTCATTGCAGGCCACCCCGGCAGGATCAAGCGAATGAATTCATCGGTTTGAGGTTTTATCCTCCAATTCAAGATTTGGGCCTTTTATAAAACACTTGCAGTGTTTTTTGTGTTTAAATATCCAGTCCAAAAAAACAGGCAAATAATTCTGGGCACTAACCTCACACTTGGGAAAAACCGAGACCGTCCATCGTCATGAGCTTGTTTCAAAGAACGTGCCGCAAAATTCGAACTTGTCGGAGAACGGACTGCTCCGAACGCGAACTGGGAAGCTCTGTCACTTGTCCATCATTTGGAGGATCATTTCACAGCTCATGTCTTCGTCCAGGCCCTTGTTTCCGACCGCGACGCCTCCGTAACAGACTGGAACCGTCTCTCCCGGGTACTGCTTCACGCTCACAGCAGAGACCTCCTTAGTGGCGTCTTTTGGGGCTGGGGGGGGGGCGGGGGGGAGGCAGAGTTTTGGCAAATTTAAAATAAAGTCCAAAAAATCAGTGCATTTACATTTTGGAAACAGTCTTTTGATTTGTAACATAGCAGCAAACATTTTAGAAAATGATTCTTTCCGTTTATAAGACAGAACAAGTAATCTGATGGGACCTATGGGCGTGAAGTCAGGGGTTTCTGAACCTCAGCCCTCTATGCTTTTAGGGCTGGACCAATTCTCCACTGGGGGCCTGTCCTGTGCGTTGTGGTGTTTGGGGGCACACCTGGCCTCTACCCTCTGGAGGCCAGAAGAACGCTCCTCCTCACTTGGGACAACCGGACACGTTTCCGGGCACTGCCATACGTCTGCTGGGAAGCAGAAGAGGCCCCGCTGACAGCCACTGCTGTAGGTTGAGGGCAGATCCTACAGACCCAGATGGTGGCTGAGCCCCTCACCTGTCTCGCCTCAGTGCCCGTGGAACGACACCACCGAAAGGAAGACAGCCAGCAGCTCTCAGGGCACTCGTCCTTACTGCCAGGGAACTCGGGCAGAGTCGGCTGGGTGCACCCTGTGAGCCGCGCCCAGATCCACAACCAGCCCGCCCACCCTCCCGCGGCTTATAGCCAGCCCAACCCTGGGCGCTTAAAAATAGAAATCGCTGTAAATCCGAGGATTTTCATCCCTCTCCCTATTTCCCAAATTACTTCCCAAGAACACCCACGGAGCGGCAAAGAGCCCACGCCTACCGAAGCTTTACCTCCTGTCGGTTCAAGGTCATTTGAAGATGTGTTTGCTTGTGGTTTTTTGGGGGGTGGGGTGGGGAGTGTGGGGAGAGCAAGAAGACGGAGTTCTTACAAACACAAAGGAACTGCCACTTGCAAAGACCTACCCTGAACAGCCAGGTGGCCGACAGCTGACCCACCGGCCCAGCGGAGTAGACGCCAGACCATTATCTGGATAATACAGGTGTGAAACCTTTGATGTGCAAACAAAGTCGTAGTTTTTGCTAACATTAAGCTGGGTTACTCGTTTCAATTCACGCTTTGCTGGGGGTCCAACAGCTGACCATCCACAATATGAGGGGCGCCTGGGGGGCTCCGTCTGTTAAGCCTCCGACTTTGGCTCAGGTCCTGATCTCACGGCTTGTGAGTTCGAGGCCCGCGTCGGGCTCTGTGCTGACGGCTCGGAGCCTGGAACCTGCTTCGGATTCTGGGTCTCCCTCTCTCTCTGCCCCTCCCCCTGCTCGTGCTCTCTTTCTCTCTTTCTCTCTCTCAAAAATAAACATTAAAAAAAGCACGAAAAATGTTTTCATACGCGCCACGCGTCAAAGTAAACCCGGGAGGGCCTTCCTGTTTCCGTCCTTCTGGAAGGTGAGCGTGCCAGGCAGGCAGCATTCCCAGGTGCCCCTGGTGCCCAGGTGACCTGCTCCAAGTGGTGCTCCTGTTCAAACACCAGCCTGAGCCCCAGTGGGAGGGGGCAGAGATGTGGACCCGCTTTTCACCCCTGTGACTTCACTCTTTGTTTATTTCCCGGCCAGTGTCCGGGAGGCTCGGGGTCAGCGCTGGCAGGGGCAGTCACCCAACCACGGGGGTCTGTGGCCAGCACGGAGGCTGTGACGCTCTAACTCTGCCCCACTGCAAACGGGTCACGGACCACGGGCGACATTTTCAAAAACCTTTAGTCCGTCCCCAATCATTTGATCTTCTAGGGAAGGCTTATTCGGATGAAATTTGGTCAAAGGTTTTTTAAGGACTTGGTTTACTAGATAATGAAAAGAAAATACTGCATTTAGGTATGAAGCGGGAGCCAGTGGGTGCCTAATTAACCGGGAAGTCATACATGTGTATGGACGCTTTAGGGTCCGTCCCAGCGGGAGCAAGGATCCCAGCAGCCTGGCCTCTGCATCTCTATACGGTGGTTGGAAGATCTGAGCTGGGTTTCACCTACTTGTCTTGTCCAGTAAAGGGCTGTGCTCATTTTTCGATCGTAAGTGGGAATGAATGAACCCTGCTCACGCCAGGCCCGCCTTGGAGGGGAGCTCAGTGTGGGTGGGAGTGGGCACTAAAGAAGCAGATAAATGTGACACTGAGCACCAGGTGGGGGTGTGCAAGGCAGAGACCCGGGCCCGGGGTGTATGTGAGGCGGGGCGACCTGGTCAAGGGTCAGAGCCGAGATCTTGGGGGCCCGTGGACGAGTTACCAGGAATGCCGGGCAAAAGAGGGTGAGTCTGGCCTGGCTGGGGTGGGGGGACCTGTATGGCTGGCAGCCTGGGAGGGCGGGGAGCGGCTGCCCACACCCAAGGCCCCATCTTCAGAGCGCTGGTGCACAGAGAAGGGGTTCAGGTGGTGGGCAGCGAGGACGGGGGACAGGTGCTGAGACGGGGTCCCGGACCTGGGGAGACAGGTGGACCCGGTCCACGGCAGCGGGGGAGGCGGCTGCCTGCGTGCCCTGGCTTCCAACACTAGCGTGGATCAGGGCTGCAGGAGAGAACGAGGCTGAGGGTGGGGGCGGGGGCAGCGGTGGGGTGTCAAGACTTCAGTTTTAGACGAACTGGGCTTGAGACAGCAGGGGGGAGACGCTCACGAGGCAGCGGGACATTCGCTCCCAGCCTCTGGAGGCTACGTGGGGGCTGCAGTCCCAGACCACCAGTGACCTGCCACGGGAGAGGGTGAGAGTCATGTATGCAGGTGCGGACGTGATACGGAGGTGGACCGAAGGCGAGAAAAACCGTGGGGAGGAGAAGAGGAGAAGGCGAGGTGGCTGGAGAGGCCAGAGAAAATTCCAGAAGGATGGATGCTTGTTGAGCAAGCAAGAGGGGAGAGGGTCAAGAGGGGGACCAGTCGGTGGCCCTATGGCTGCAGCAGGGAGAGGCCAGCGGGACGTGGTCACAGGGAGCCCCTGGTGACCCCAGTGGTGTGCTGGGGCCGGAGCCAGATGGAGGGACCCGGGAGGGGCGGGGGCGAGTCCGTGGTGAACGTGATGGGAGTTCTGTGGACCAGGAGGGGAGGGCGTCGTGCGGGGGTTCGTTTCTCCTTAGGCCTCTCGCGTGTGTTCCAGGCTGGCAGGCAGGCAGGAGGAGCTTCTCCAGCAGGAGAGGGAGGGGAAGTGTGGAGTCGGGAGCGGGGACAGGGTCACCGTGGGGCCTCACACCTGGGACAGGAGGGGCGGTGGCGCTCCTCGGGGAAACCACGGAAGGTGGTATTCGTGACACCGTCAGTTTTATATCCATGCTGTGACTGTCACTTCCCTTCTGGGTCACCCCCCAAGCACCGCGGGCTGACCTGCCCCTGCTGCTGGAGAAGCCGGGCGCTGGTGGAGGAGGGCTGGAGCTCCGGCCCCCGGTAGGAAGACTCAGGAACACTGAGGAAGGCCTGAGCAGGTTGTAGAGCCCAGGTCAGGAGAACTCCAGCCCCGCTGTCCACGTTCCAAGCACGATGCGTAACTGTTTAGTACAAGTATATCTCAAACAGCGCATGGGATATACTCACGCTAAACACGTATTCACCGTTTACCCGAAATTCAAATTCGGCCGGGCCATTCCCTTATTGTACCAGGTGACTCTGAGGTAGGGAAAGGGCTGACTGCCATCCGCGGGAACATTCGCTGCTCGAGGATTGGGGCTGGGATCAAAATATAGGGGATTTTAGAAGAAGGAGGCCACGCAAACATTTTCCGTTTGTTTTTGCGGGAAGGTCGTGTGGTCTCAGTCTAGGATCTCTTCAGTTCTAGGATCCTCATGAAAGGAATAGAGGACGTAAACGGAACACCTGCACAGAGAGCTAGGTCTGTCCCCTCGTGGAGCAGAACAGCTTAGAGGGCAGGCTGGACTCAGGCCCATTTTGCTCTAACCTGGGAACCCACGTCGGCTCCCGGAGGCCAGACGATAAAGACTGTGATGCCCAGAGCGACCCCCCAAGAAGATACGTCCACATCCTAACCCCTGAAAGCTGTGAATGTAACCTTATGTCTTTGAAGATACGATGAAGTTAAGGGTCTCAAGAACAAATCCTCCTGGCTTTCAGACAGGCTCTACATCCGGTGACAAGTGTCCTTAGAAAGACGACGAGAGACAGAAGAGGGAGGGAAGCCGTGCAAAGACACAGGCAGAGACTGGAGGGATGTGGCCGCGGGCCGAGAGACCCCGGGAGCCACCAGAAGCTGGGAGAGGCAGGAGGGCATCATTCCAGAACCTTCAGGAGGAAGACAACCTTTTCCGACACCTTGAGTTGGGACTTCCGGGCCCCAGAGCTAGGAGACAGTTAGCCTGTGATGCTCTGAGACACTCAGCGCGTGGCCATTTGCTGTAGCAGCCCCAGGACACCCACATGGCGCCCCAGAAGTTCTGCCAGGCAGAGGTGACAGGCCACCGGCTTCCAGAGGAGGGCGGCCTTCAGCCTCGCTAGACTGTCTGCCAGGAACCCCGGTGACGAGAGCCGTGGACGCCTCCTGGGGCTCTCTGCACCTGCACGAGTAATCGCTTCCACTTTGCCAATGACGCAGAGGGGGCAAACTGAAGTTCAACACCTGCCCGAGGTGGCAGGGAGCGGCAACAGGGCTGGGCCCAGGACCTTTCGGGAACAGGCACTTAGGGCTTCTGGGTGAATCCCCTGCACGGGACCACTCAGCACCCGGGAAGCGATAACAAGGAGATCACTCTCAAATTAAAACCCAGTTTGTTTAAAATGAGTTACCGTCTTCCTTTCCTGCCTCTTTCAGGACGGCCAGCTTTCTCCTCTTCACTCTTCTCACTTTGCCCGAGGCGGCCGGCTTTCCCTGGCCCGAGTCACACTTCGCGGAATGTCTCTGCATATTATTCTGTCGGCGAGATGATACAGAGCACATGGGAGTCAGCATCACCGACGGAATGTCATTTCAAATTCCACGGTTAGAGACCCGGGTACGGAAAAATGGGGCAACATGTACCTGGTATATTCTTGCACAATAAAAGGTGGCTTTTAGGGGCCCCTGGGCGGCTCAGTCAGTTGAGCGTCCGACTTCGTCTCAGGTCAGGATCTCACAGTTCCTGAGTTCGAGCCCCGCGTCGGGCTCTGTGCTGACAGCTCAGAGCCTGGAGCCCGCTTCGGAGTCTGCGTCTCCCTCTCTCTCTGCCCCTCCCCTGCTCACGCTCTATCTCTCTCTCAAAAATAAATAAGCATTAAAAATTTTTTTAAAAATAAAATAAAAGGGGACCCCTCTGTTGTGTTTAGGTCTAGCCAAAATTTTTTTATCATAGAGGCCAATGAGAAGGCAAAATCTGTTCTTCTAGAATGTGTCCCCTGTCCAAAGTGAGGTTTGATGTGGAGCCAGAAATTCAATAGATTGTCAATTTTCAGGAAATATGTAACATTCCACGTATATTTTACTGGCCTGCCAGCTCCTCTCCTGATCTACCATGCATGGGGTTATTTTTTTAACGTTTGTTTATTTTGAAAGAGGAGGGAGGGAGTGCCCAAGCAGGGGAGGAGCAGAGAGGGAGAGAGAGACAGAGAATCCCAATGTATGCTCTGAGCACACAGCCTGACTTGGGGTTCGATCTCACAAACTGTGAGGTCACGACCTGAGCCGAAATCGAGAGTCAAACACTTAACCGACGGAGTCACATGGTCACTTGCCCCCACAAGGGATAACTGAATGTGTATATAACACTCAGAACTAAAAGGGAAGTCAGAGATTTCTCTGTCAAGACTATTCACCAATGTATTCTTACATGCGAACACTTAGGATGCTTTAAATTAAGCTAGAAATTTTTCATTTGGAAAGTTCATATGCTAAAGTAAGAGACTGCTGATGTGCCATTCAATTTGCTGATTATATAAAACCTCCCCCCTAATTTCCACTGCAGCTTCAGTGGGTGCCCTACTGGACCGTCCTGGTTTATGGGCAGAAGGGGAAGGATTCACGTGTAAGGAGAAGGGGGATGTTACAGGTCATTTAAACTGGTTCCATTCCGGGTGGGAAAACAATGACCCAAGGGTTCAATCCAGCTGGCCAACTGGATTTTGTAAAGCAAGTTTTCTGGAAGACTGCCGTGTCTATTCATTCATGAATCGTCCGTCTATAGCTGTTTTGGGGGCTCCAACAGACTTGAGCGTTGGGCCAGAAAATGGTCTGCGAAGCTGAAAATATTACTCCCGGCCCCATACAGAAGAACGCTGTCCAGTCCCTGGGTTTATATGATGACTGTGCACAAACTAAGCCTTCGGGGGCCACAGATTCGAGACTATGACAACAACAATGGCCCCTTCCCCAGCCAAGCACACACATACACGTGCACACACATATAGGTACACACACACACCATCTTCCTCCAAATTCACGAGGCTCCTGGCTAACGACTCCGGGCGTCAGTTTTGGATAAATAAGCAAAAACACGTCTAGCCTTTAAACAGTAAATGGGCTAAGATTTTAAGTAGACCGATATGACATTTAGATCAGTTGCGACTCAGAGGGCAGAGCGATAGGACAGACATGGGTCAGAGGAATGTTTCTCAAGAGAGGAGGGAGCGAGCATTCGGAATCCAGGGCACGGGTCCTTTACTGGGGAGGCAGGGGGCCTTGCCCTATGGCATTCAGGCACGGAGATACACTTGACTGTTGCGTGTTAAAGAATGGAAGTTTGCGAGTGATTTACTTTCTAGAAATTAAATTGGATTCAAATATCCCGAGAGGCACTTATTTACTTTTAAAGACTTCGTATTTTAAAGCAGATTTAGGTTCATGGCGCGTCTGGGAGGGAGGTCAGAGATTTCCCTTATACCCCTGCCCCCACCGGCACAGCCTCCCCCCCATTATCAGCACCCCCACCAGAACCGGGGGTACATTTGTTACAACTGATGAACTTCCTTGGACACGTCATAATCGCCCAAAGTCCACGGTTTACACGAGGGTTCCTTCTTGGTGTTGTTCATTCTGTGCATTTGGACAGACGTACAATGGCAAGTACCTACTGTTCTGGTATCACACAGGTTGGTTTCACTGCCCTAAAAAACCCTCCATGCTCCATCTGTTCATCCCTGCTCCCCAACCCCTGGAAACCACGATCTTTTTACGGTCTCCACAGTTGTGCTTTTTCCAGAACGTCGCATCATTGGAATCATAGTGCATACCCTTTCCAGACTGGCTTCGTTCACTTAGTGATACGCGCTTAAGGTTCCTCCCTGTCTTCATGGCTGCATGGCTTGATGGCTCATTTCTTCTCAGCCCTGGATAACACTCCATCGTCTGGATGGACCACAGTTCACGTATCCATCACCTACCGGAGGGCGTCTTGGCTGCTTCCGACTTTTGCCAGTTAGGAATAAAGCTGCTACGAACACCCATGTGTGGGTTTTTGCGTGGATTTACGTTTTCTACTCCTTCGGGTGAACAGGAGTGTGAGTGCTGGACCGTATGGTAAGACTACGTTTGGTTTTGTAAGAAACCATCAAACTCTTCCCAAGAGGCCGTGCCACGTCGCATTCCCACCAGCAACGAATGAGAGCTTGTGCTGTTCACATCCTCGCCGACATCTGGGGTCGTCAGGGTTCCTGATTTGGGCCATTTTGATAGGTACGTGGTGGGGTCTCGTTCTAACTACATTTCCTTGATGACGTACGACGCGGAGCATCTTTTCACGGGCTTATCTGCCACCGGTGTGTCTTCTCGGGTGAGGGGTCTGTATGTAACAACGTCCTCGGCCCATTTGTTAACCGGGGTGTCTGTTTCCTTAGGATTTTAAGTTTTAAGAGCTCTTTGTGTATTCTGGATGACAGTCCTTCATCAGAGGTGACTTTGGCATATATCTTCTCCCTGTGGCGTGTCTTCTCCAATCAGAAATTGTTCAGTTTATTTTATTTTTAATTTTTTTAACTTTTTTTATTACTGAGAGACAGAGAGAGACAGAGCATGAGTGGAGCAGAGAGAGGAGGAGACACAGAATCCGAAGCAGGCTCCAGGTTCCGAGCTGTCAGCACAGAGCCCGACGCGGGGCTCGAACTCACAAACCGCAAGATCATGACCCAAGGCGAACTCGGATGCCCAACCGACTGAGCCACCCAGGTGCCCCAGAAATTGTTCATTTTAGTGAAGGCCAGATCATCCATGATTTCTGTCATGGAGGGTGCCTTTGGTATTGTCTGTGAAAAGTCGCTACCACATCCAGGGTCATCTAGATTTTCTCTTATGTTACCCTCAGGAGTTTTATAGTCTTGCATTTTACATTTAGGTCTGTGACCCATTTTTTTAAATGTTTATTTATTTTGAGGTGGAGGAGAGACAGATTCCCAAGCGGGCTCCATGGTGACGGTACAGAGCACGACACAGGGCTCGAACTCACAAACCGTGAGATCATGACTTGAGCTGAAGCCAAGAATCAGATGCTTAACTGACTGAGCCGCCCTGGCGCCCTGGTCTGTAACCATTTTGAATTAATTTTTGCGAAAGGCATAAGGTTTCGGTCTAGGTTTTTTTTTTCCATGTGGATTCAAGTTCCTCTAGTACGTTGGCTGAAAAGGTGGTATTTTCTCCATCGCATCACCTTTGCTCCTTTGTCAGAGATCGGCAGACTGTGTTCACGGGGTCTGTCTGGGCTCTCTGCTCCATCCATGTGTCTGTTCTTTCACTAACACACCCTGCTGTGATTACTCTAGCTTTATTATTATTATTTTTTTATTTTTTTTAACTTCTGTTCATCTTTGAGAGATAGAGAGAGACAGAGCATGAGCGGGGAAGGGGCAGAGAGAGGGAGACACAGAATGCAAAGCAGGCTCCAGGCTCGGAGCTGTCAGTACAGAGCCCGATGCATGGCTCGAACTCACGAACCACGAGATCATGACCTGAGCCGAAGTTGGATGCTCAACCGACTGAGCCACCCAGGTGCCCCATTACTCTAGCTTTATAGCGAGTCTTGAAGGCGGGCAGAGTCCTTCAACTTCGTTCTCTAGCTTCAATATCATGTTGGCTGTTCTGGGTTTTCTGCCTCTCCACCTCAGCTCTAAAATCGTCGTCATTACTGATAAAATAATGTGCTGAGATCCGGATAGGAATTGCATTGAATCTATAGATCAAGTTGTGAAGAAATGACATCTTGACATTATTGTTTTCTTATCCATGAACATGGACTACTTCTCCCTTTATTCAGATTTTCCTCGATTTCATTCATCAGAGCGCTTTTCATTTCCCTTAGAGCATTTCTTCTTGGTTCTTTCGTGGGATTTCCATCTCTGCTCACGTTGTTCGTCTGTTCTTGCAAACTGTCTACTTTTTCTGTCCTCGCCCCCAGCATGTTAATCAGGGTTGTTTTAAATTCCTGGTCTGACGATGCTAACATCCCTGCCGTGCCTGGTTTTGCTGTTCTGTCTCTCCAAATTGTGATTTTTGCCTTTCGGTATGCCTTGTAACATTTTCCTGATATCTGGACGTGATGTCCTGGGTGGAAGGAACTGCCTTAAATTGCGCTTCAGTAGTGTGGGGGTGAGGCAGGTGTCTGTAGCCTGTGACAGGGTCTCTCACTATTTCAGGGAGCCATGCCTCTGGGCTGTGACCCTCACAAATGTTTCTCAGTTTTATTCTCCACCTCAGGTGGGACAGGATGGCTCTTGGGGCTGGAGTTGGGGGTTTCCCTTCCGCCAGGTCTGTTAGGCTCTGATGATACCCCAGCAGGTTAGACTGCAGTTAACTGGTTTCCCTGGAGGGAGACCTTGTGAAGGAGAACAGAGTGGTCTGGGGTATTTCGGAACGGTTGCTCCCCCCTCCCCTGCTGGAAGGAAGCAGAAGGGGATTCCTTTTCAGACATTCAGTGTGGGAACCTGGTTGAACTGGTGGTGGTAAAATGCACAGCGTCGCAGGGGCCTCTAGGACTGGATCTGTAGCTTTTAATCTCCTACGCATCCACCTGAGTCCCCAGAGCAAGTCCCCAGTCACCGTTCCAGTTCCCCGCTACCCCCCGCCCCTGCCCCCGGTGCTGGTTCCCGTGGAGGCTGCTGCTGGGGAGTCTCTGCTCTGTGTTCACCCGTCTCCAACCCTGAGGCAGAGATTTGTCCTGTGCCCTCCCCTTCCCTGCAGATCCCGGAAGAGTTGATTTTTCAAACTAGTCGGGTTTTTACTTCTTGGGACAAAGCGGCAACTTCCAAGTGGAACCATCAATGGGAAATTTTTATTTTTTAAACATCTTTACTGAGATATAATTCATATATCAATTCATCCATTTGAATTGTGTAACGCAGAGGAGCCTGGGTGGCTCAGTCGGTTGAGCGTTCAACTCTTGGGTTTGGCTCGGGTCATGACCTCACGGTTCATGGGACTGAGCCCCATGTCGGGCTCTGCGCTGACAGAATGGAGCCTGCTTGGGACTCTCTCTCTCTCTCTCTCTCTCTCTCTCTCGGCCCCTCCCCTGCTCATGCGTGCTCTCTTTTTCAAAATATAGAAACAAAACTTAAAAAATAATAAATGGTATAGTTCAGCAGTTTTTAGTTTATTCTTAGAGTTGTAAAGCCATCCCCACAATCAATTTTAGAACATTTCAAAAAGAAACCCTGTACTCTCAGGAGTCACTCTCTGTGCTCCCCACCCCCCGAGATCTCTGGCCACCACTCAGCTACTTTCTGTCTCCATGAATTTGCCTATTCTGGACATTTCATAGACATGGAATCCTCTAATACGTGATCTTCTGGGTCTGGCTTTTTTCAAGGCTCACCCATGTTGCAGCACGATATAGCTGTACATCACTCCTTTTAATGGCTGAGGAATATTCCATCGTATGGTTATAAAACATTTTATCTGTTCACCACTTGATGTCCATTCGGGTAGTTTCCGCTTTCGGGGGCTGCCATGAATATTTGTGTACGAGTTTTTGTGCGGTCCTGTGTTTTCAGTTCTTTTGAGTATATGCCTTGGGTGAAGTATGTTTTAACTGTTTGGAACACTGCCAGACTACCTTCCAAGGTGGCTTCGCCATTTTCTTTTCTTAACGTTTATTTCTTTTTGACAGAGAGAGACAGAGAGACAGAGAGACAGAGCATGAGTGGGGGAGGGGCAGAGCAAGAGAGGGACACAGAATCCAAAGCAGGCTCCAGGCTCCGAGCGGTCACCACGGAGCCCGACACGGGGCTCGAACTCACGGACCGCGAGATCGTGACCTGAGCCGAAGTCGGACGCTCCACCGACTGAGGCCCCCAGGGGCCCCAACGGCCTCACCTACTTCAAATCCCACTAGCAACGGAGGAGGGCTGCAATTCTTACCATATTTCAAACTTTTTTTGTTATTATTATATTTGTTACGGTGATCAGTGATCAGCTATCACAATTTGCCGAAAGCTCTGGTGGTTAGCATTTGTTAGCAGTCAAGTATTTTTAAATTACAATAGGGGCGCCTGGGTGGTGCAGTCGGTTAAGCGTCTGGCTTCAGCCAGGTCACGATCTCGTGGTCCGTGAGTTCGAGCCCCACGTCAGGCTCTGGGCTGATGGCTCGGAGCCTGGAGCCTGTTTTCGATTCTGTGTCTCCCTCTCTCTCTGCCCCTCCCCCGTTCATGCTCTGTCTCTCTCTGTCCCAAAAATAAATAAAAAACGTTGAAAAAAAAATTAAAAAAAAAATTACAATATATGCTTTTTTTAAGTCATGTTGTTATTGGACACTTAATGGACTACAGCACAGCATAATCGTAGCTTTCATATGCCCCAGGAAACCAAACCATTCTTTTGACTCACTTTATTGTGACGTTTGCTTTACTGCAATATCTCAATATCTCAATCTGCAGTATCTCCGAGGGATGTCTGTATTCTAGATCCAACTCCCCGTGCGCTCTCTTGAATGCAAGAAAAGCTTTCAAGACTTCTGACTGTTTGCTCTGAGGAATTCTATGAGGCCGACTCAACCCCTTCTCTGTTTTCTTATTCTTCCCACCAAAAGGCAGGATCTTTCCAATGTTGACTCTTGACAATGCTAAGTCTGTATGAATGCTGTTTTCGGACTATTGTCACAACTCGTATTTGAAATTTTGAACTACGAGTATTAACACTCTGGAATTACCCCACTACACTACCCAGAAAAACACAAAGAGAAAAGATATAAAGCTTTCCCCATAAAAACAGTCAACTTCAGATAATTCAGAACTTTTATGAAGGGAGCCTGGAGCATATACACTGTCTAGAGATCTGGCTCATCATCTGCGGTATTTTTTTCAATGTCCACGAATTCTCTGACACTCTTTCTTTCAAAGGGAACTTCATCCCCCACCTCTCGGGTGTGGGCTGGACCTAGTGATTTGCTTCTTTTTTAAAGTTTTTAATGTTTATTTCTTTATTTTGAGAGAAAGAGAGAGATCGAGAGCGTGCACAAGCTGGGGAGGGGCAGAAAAGAGAGAGAGAAAATCCCAACCAGACTCCACACCATCAGTGCAGAGCCCGCTGCGGGGCTCGAACTCCCGAACCACAAACCACGAGATCGTGACCTGAGCCAGTCGGTCGCTTAACCGACTGAGACACCAGGGCACCCCTAGTGATCCGTCTCTTACGAACAGAGGTAATGGGTCACTTTAAAAAGTAGGTGACAAGAGTCACAGTGGCCTCCCCCTTGCTCTCTCTCGCTTACTCTGGGTCATGAGACCCCTTGAGCAGCCCAACGGAATGGTCCACGTGGTGAGGAACTGAAGACCCTTGCCCACAGCCACGGGAGGGCGCCATCTTGGGAGTGGACCTCCTGATGACATCCTGACCGTAACCTCTTGAGAGACGATGAAGCAGACCCACCCAGCCGAGCCCCTCCCAAATTCCTGACCCACTGAAAGTGTGAGGAAATAAATGTTGTTTTAAGCCACTAAGTTTCGAAACGATTTGTCATATGGCAACAGATCACTCACACAGCACCTAAAGAGAATAACGTCGAAGAGTAAACGCATTTCTTAGCAGAGTACCAACAATACTATTTGAAGAACATCTCTGAGACATTTCGAAAATTGCATTCTCTCTGGGAAACAGCCTAAATCTAATTCACAGGAACAACGTTAAAATGTTACATTTAAGAGCAGTGGTTCTTGCGGACTCCAGGGAGTATGAGAATTCTCTAAAACCATTTGCAAGGTTTTGTTTGTAGAGCCGTCTTTTTTCATGGAAAGGGGAGACCACACTTTCATACGATTTGCAAGAGCTTTGTGACTCCAAAAAAACGAATAACCACTTCCCCAAGGCCAGGCAGATGCCGTCTTAAGCCCTGGCAAGTTTCTATAATTGGGTTTAAACTCCCTGAGTGTGTCAGAGCCTGTGAAACAGAGGAATCTTTGCAAGAAGTAAGGTTTACTGTGAGTTAAGTGAGCTTACCCAGCGGGAGAAGCTTTTGCTACACTTGGGGCATTGGTAAACAGTCGGGATGAAGTCTGCATCATGGTATTTCCTGAAGTGCACATTTAGAAGTTGCTTCTGTCGGAAACATTTATTGCACGAGACGCAGGTAAATGGTTTCTCTCCGGTGTGGGTACGTATGTGAACGGTCATATGGCGTTCCTAGGAGAGAAGGGGAGGGAAATGAGAGGTTTAATATTTACAGGGATTTTGTTTTTAGTCCTTGACGTTATTTCTTATACACCTTTTTCCCTCCCTAAGGATGAACGCGTGATTACGAAAAATGATGGCACACACAATGTCAATGCGGTTAGTGATGCGGGCAGCACGGTCTGGCTATCTAGGAGACAAACTTGTCCACCATCAGGCCACTGATGAGGGCCTCGCGGGTCCCACAGCCCCTCAGGGAATGTGGTAGACCATTCCTTCGGGAGGGAAATGATAATCATTTGTCCCTCCAAGAGGCCTCATGGACTAGCAGCCCTTCTTCTAGAACTATCTGCAATGACCCGAGTTTACAAAGGGCAGAAGGAACCTGCAAGCTTAAAATCTAACATCAGAGTTTCAATTCCATGGCTATTTGGTGTTGGAAGTACATTACGCCTCTTAACTTCCTGATAAATATTAGGACAAACCTTAATATCCATTTAAAAGCATAAAGCTGATAATAACTGCTCTTAGCAAAGAAATAATTAGGAATTTTAACTAAGATTGACACAAGTAAATAACCTGGAGAAGCCAGGGAACCTGGATGGCTCAGTCGGTTAAGCATCTGACTCTTGGTTTCCGCTCAGGTCATGATGACACCGTTCGTGAGTTCAAGCCCCGTGTCAGGCTCTGCACTTAGTGTGGAGCCTGCTTGGGATTCTCTCTCTCCCTCTCTCTCTGCCCCTCCCCTGTTCTCTCTCTTTCTCTCTCTCAAATAAATAAGCTTTAAAAAATTTTGGAGAAGCATGACAAAAATATGTATAAAGTCAAGTGAAAGTACCCATTTTATTTGTTTTATTTAAAATGCTATGACCATGCAGAGGAAACACACACCCACTTCTATGTTACTGTTCATAACCAAACTATATTTCTACAAGGTTTTCTCTTGGGGGTGCTCTCTTCCCACCTGTCTTGACTCCACCCCCCTTCCAGGACAGTGTGGCCCTGGTGGGACCTTGACTTTCAACATGGGACTGAGCGCTGCTGTCCTGGGAGGGAGGGTGAGAGGAAAGACATGTGGGGAAGAGGGTCCATTACATGAAAATCCATTGATCTTATACTTTGAGTGAATTTTCTATCTATGCATGATTTTCTAAAATAACAGACTGGTCATTTGGAAAAGTATCAGTTTACCGAGTTATGGAGGGCTTCTAAACGTTGTCACACTTCACTCCACTACATAAAAAAATGCTTTCTTAAAATCACTCCCATCTCATTAGAGAAGTCTTCAAGTGTCAGAAAGCTTGTCAAGCTCATGGTGGTGGATGTACAGATTTCTAATTGTAATTTCCTCCCGACAGATGAGATTGTATCTCTGGCAACCACATTTTCCTTGAAGTGACGGACTCACTTCATTTACTTTTTTTTTTTTAATGTTTATTTATTTTTGACAGAGAGACAGAGAGAGAGAGAGCGTGCGCGTATGAGCGGGGGAGGGGCAGAGAGAGAGGGAGACAACAGAATCCGAAGCAGGCTCCAGGCTCCGAGCTGTCAGCACAGAGCCTGACGTGGGGCTCGAACTCACAGACTGTGAGATCATGACCTGAGCCGAAGTCGGACGCTCAACCGACTGAGCCACCCAGGTGCCCCTCACTTCATTTACTTTCAAGAAAAAGACACTGCATGTTGCCAAATGTCCAATGACTGAAGCAGGAGAGTTTGCCTATCCCTTGTTCTCCCAAGTGAAAACAGCAGTTCACGAAAAAAGTGGCTAGTTGCGCTGGCAACTCACACAATGCCACAGGTGATTCCCTGCAGACAGGTGCTGTGCTTTGGAAGACAGCACAGGGGCTCTGTTATTCAAAGATGAGTAACTAGGGGCACCTGGGGGGCTCAGTCAGTTAAGCATCCAACTTCGGCTCAGGTCATGATCTCAGGTTCATGAGTTCGAGCCCCGTGTTGGGCTCTGTGCTGACAGCTGGGAGCCTGGAGCCTGCTTTGGATTCTGTGTCTCCCTCTCTCTCTGCCCCCACCCACTCACACTCTCTCTCTCTCCCTCAAAAATAAATAAACATCAAAAAAAGAAAAAAAAAGATGAGTATCCTGGGTCAAGCCTGAATGAAGTTGAGAACTGTTACTCTCTATCAAGGACATTCTTAAGTAAAACCACCCCTCACTTTTGCGGCTGTGCATGAAGGTGAAGAACACAGCAGACGCCAGACCAGCCTGGGGTGACTGCCCTGCTTGTTCTCAGTCACCTCTGCTGCTGTGGTGCCTTCACGGCCGATGTCAACACGGTGAAAAGGGCAAATAATGTATCGGCGTGAATCAGTCATCTAATGACAAGAACTTTGATCTTACGGCCCCGACTGGCCGCAGGGACCTCCAGGGGTCTGTAAACCACACTTTGACGAAGCGCTGCTTTCAAGTATTGGCTCACGGCTGCTTTCGGGTTATTCTGAACCGTCTCTTTCACCAAAGCATGATCTTTTTTTTTTCACGATTTTCAAAGCGATGGGGAACCCCAACCCTCCCTCCCTCCATACGCCACTGCCTCCCACCGCCTCCCCAAACTGGCTGAAACCGAGTACCTGCTTGCAGGCATAAGAGCAGTATTCACACTTGAACCTTTTCTCGTTTTTATGGGTTTTCTGGTGCTGAACGAGGGCATAGCGTTCGTGGAAGACCGCGGTACAGTAACGGCACTTCATTTCCATGGCTTTGTAAGTATGCAGGTTGCGCAAATGGACACCTAGAACAGTTACAGAACGTTACACGGCAGAACGGTGTTCGGTCAGCTACTCTCCCCTCCCCTCTGAGTCAGGGCTTCTAGACCTCAGCGCTATGGAGCTGGTTTCTTCCTGGTGGGGTGGGCGGGGCGGGGGGGGGGGGGCGGGCGTGTCCTGGGCACTGAGAATATTTAGATTCCAGTAAGATTCCTTTCCTCCCCAGCTGTGACAACCAAAATGCCTCCAGATATTGCCAAGTGTCTCTCAGGGAACGAAGTCATTCCCTGCTGGGTGCTGTGCAGCACTGCTCAGAAGGAACCACAGGCTGCCAAGCCCAGGAATTACTCTTTTGACGTGGATTTCAATGTCACTTAAGGCACGGCACGTCCCACCTATTGTGTTCATTTAACAAAGCGCCTTGAGAACCTTATCAGCGAGGCGTGGGCAGGTTTTTAGGATAACCTTACGGTGGTTTTACATGACAAAGACACGACCTCTGGATTTTAACTGAAAAACAAAAAAAAAAAAAGTCCAAGTGTCGTGTTAAGAGTCAATGCCCTGTTTTTTCCTCTGTCCTAACGCATGCAAGACTCGCGGTAAGGTCTGATTGGACACGCTCTGGAATAATTTCTGCTGAATGGAGTCTGAAGCACGGTGGTTTGTGATCCTTTGTGTAAGAGGCCAAGCAAAAAGGGACAGCTGGCGGGGGTACACCCTAGTCGTGCTGTCTCAGGCATGTAAGAGTCTGATTTCTCCCACGGCGGCAGGAAGGGAGACTTCACTCGCTCACAAAGCATCTTACAGGGGTACATGGGGAGGGCCACCTGCTGAAAGGAGATGTAACCTACATCACTCCGTTGAGCTGTCAGAGACTTGTTTCCTTTCTCGGCAATAGGCTTGTGACCCTCGTGCCCTACAAAGTTCCACTGGGCTGTGTTTTGTGGCATGCCGGTAACTCCAGTAACGTTGACAGAATGTTCTAGATTTTTAAAAGTTAAAGCTTCATGGGGTACCTGGGTGGCTCAGTCGGTTGAGCGTCCGACTTCAGCTCAGGTCATGATCTCGCGGTTCGTGGGTTCAAGCCCCGCATCGGGCTCTGTGCTGACAGCTCAGAGCCTGGAACCTGCTTCGGATTCTGTCTCTCTGTCTGTCCCCCCCGTGCTTTCTCTATCTCAAAAATTAATAAAATGTAAAAAAAACTTCAAAGAAAAATTTAAAGCTTCATTACACACCGTCACCCTTTCAGAAATGTTTTCCAAACGATGCACCTCGTCTCCAGGGTTTTCTCCGGGCAAACCGGCGACTTGTACGTCTGCTAACATGTTTTGAGCATCACAGCGTTACGTACTTTGGAAAGAGAAGTAAGTTCACGGAAAATGGGAAGCCCAGGGACCCCGAGACAAAGCAGGGATGCTCATTCGCTGACGGCTGTGCCCACCACGACCCCACTGCTGAATACGCCTGGTTTTCCCTGCGGGCAGGGTAAAACCCCGAGTCCTAACCCTGGCATTCGGAGTCACTCACGGCGGGTTCTGTTCTTGCTCTGTGGTGTTTTGTGCCACGAAGGAGACGTAACCATGCCACAATAAAGGATTTCAGGCCCTGGCTGGCCTCCTTTGCTGAAGGGAGTTCCTTAAGGGGAGGACTGGTTTTGGTCCTCACTTTTGCCACTTCGGCCGCCAGAACTTTAGAGGATTACGGCAAGAGCCTAAGAAAAGTCTGCGGAGCGTCACTGGTGGGGACATTAACAGAGTCAGAACCTATAACGAGTCAGAACCTATAACGAGTCCCTGCACCTCCGGACTCGGGGGACTTGGGGACAGATCACTCTATGTCTCTAGGCTCCTTCATCATCTGCTTCATCTGTAGAAGCAGGCCTAGGGTGGGATGAAACAAGACCTGTGACAGTGCTGCAGGGCCTGAAATACCTGTGACTGTCATCAGGTGTACCTGCAACGGAACGGGCCCTCGGCCAGCGCTCCGAGCCGAGCCATGAAACCGCACCTCTTCAGTCTCGCCACTAGATGGCGCCACAGGACCGCTGGGGGAAAAAAACTCCCTCTTCCGGAGTAGGTCCTGCAGCCCAGCTGCCTCCCTGTAACCAGGCCCAGGACTCCAGGGTCCAGGACGCGCCTCCAAGGAGCCCGCAAATACCGTAAAGGAAGCTCATTAAGCCAGACACTCACGCAGGTCGCTCTTCCTTGCGATGACGGTGGCACAGTGCGGACACTGGTACTTGGGGACATTCTTGCTGTGCTTCTGCAGAACGTGTATTTTCATGGTGCCGCTCTGTGTGAAGCGTGTGTGGCACACGTGGCATTCGTAGGGCTTCTCACCTGTGACACGGATGACAAAAGTGACCCTCTGCACGGCGGCTTCGCCCAGCAGGCCCTGAACCTCCCCAAAGGTCTTGGGAGCCGAAAGCTTTTCTGCTGTCCCCGGGGCTCCTTTCTCCACCCTTCCCTCAACCGTTCAGCCCCACAGTTTGTGCCGGGTTCCTAAATCAAGCCCGGACAGACAGCGTTGGGTCGAGTAGGGCTGTGTGGACAGTGGCCCAGACGGGCGGCTCTCCTAACATCTGGCGGCTGACTCGTCACTTAGCTATCCGGTTCCTGCCGTGGCATCAAGAACCGAGATGTCCACGGAAACGTATTCTTCGTACCAAAAAGACAAACAAACAAGCAAACAGACAAAAAAAAACCCCACAAAGCGAGTACTAGAAATACCACACAATCCACGAATGCCCCTTCTGGGGACTTATGCGAAGAAAAGGAAAACAGTAATTCGCAAAGACACGTGCCCCCGTACGTTTACTGCAGCATTATTTACAAACACCGAGATACGGAAGCAGCCCCAGGGTCCGACAGATGGATGGCTACAGAAGATGTGGTAAATACACAACGGAGTATCGTTCAGCCGCAAAACAAGAATGAAATCTTGCCATTTCCAGCAACATGGACGGACTTAGGGGGCATCGGCCTCCGTGAAAGAGGCAGATGGAGAACGACAAATACCTATGTTGTCACTTATATGCGGGATCTTTGGAACAAAACAGACAGAAACAGACTCATAAATACAGAGAACTGGTAGTTTCCGTAGGACGGGGCGGGGGGGGGGGGGGGCGGCCGGGGGACGGGCCAACAGGTGAAGGGCATTATGAGGCACGAAGGTGAAGGGCATTACGAAGCACGAAACCAGCACACTTTACGTTTTGCCTTAAAACTGAAGGGTCCCCGGGGCGCCTCGGGGGGCTCAGACGGTTAAGCGTCCGACTTCGGCTCAGGTCACGATACCGCGGTCCGCGCGTTCAAGCCCCGTGTCGGGCTCGGTGCTGACAGCTCGGAGCCTGGAACCTGCTGCGGATTCTGTGTCTCCCTCTCTTTCTGCCCCTCCCCTGCTTACTCTCTCACTCTCCATCTCTCCCTCAAAATAAAATGAACTTTAAAAAAAACCCTGAAGGGTCAGTTAAGCATGTGACTTTGAGCTCCCCAACAAACCTCGCCAGCAGGCACTGGACGGCGTCCTACTTGGCCCCTCGGGGTCCCAGCACGGTACTCACGTGGCCTCCCTCCGCGCCAAACAGGCGCAGACGTGCGGATCCAGATCCCCGTGTGGGAAAAGCACAAAGAAATTCACTCTGCCGCCCGAGCTCTAACTGGGTGGCGGGGAGACAGGGCACCGGCCGAGCCTCCTGGGCCGCCCGCGGGGCCCGTCCTCACCTGAGTGTGTCCTCATGTGTCGCTTCAGCTTGTAGGTGTCTTTGCTGGCGTAGCTGCACAGGCTGCACTGGAAGGGACGCTCCCCCGTGTGTGAGCGGGTGTGTCGCTTTAGCTTGCTCGCCTGGTGAACAGAGGAAAGGCCGCTGGTGCCCCCGAAACCTCAGGGCGGTGGCCCAGTCGGCAAAGCGTTCGACTGCGGCTCAGCCCGCGATCTCGCAGGTTCGTGGGTTCAAGCCCCGCGTCAGGCTCTGTGCGGACGGCTCGGAGCCTGGAGCCCGCTTCGGGTTCTGTGTCTCCCCCTCTCTCTGCCCCTCCCCTGCTCGCACTCTGTCTCTCTCTCTCTCTCTCTCTCTCTCAACAATAAACATTAAAAAGAACAAAAAGAAATAATAAAAAGCAGTAGAGTCTTCAACTAATCAGAGTTATAAAAGATGCAGAAATCGGCCCGAGTTTAACCTCAGAGCGTATTTCACACACTGAAAAACATGAACCGGTCGTTATTTTTATTTTCTGTCATGGACAAAGTTTCTCATTTGATTGTGTGTGTGTGTGTGTGTGATCCTTTGTGGATAACGAGCAGTCATTTCGAGAGACTCTCAGGTTCAACTTCACTTTTACAAACTGAACTCTAGCGGCTCAGAGCCATATAGGATTTTATTTGCATTTCCAAGGCAACATGCATCCGATCGCTGTAAAGTTTAGCTCAGGCTGCGGTGCACACAAGGCAGAAAACATCTGTCTGCGTGAATAAAGCAGGAAGCTCGAGGCATCAGGTCTTTGATGGGACGTTTCCCTACGGGCCCTTCGAGTTCACAGTTCTGTGGACCCCCATGGCACGTGGACCAAGGGAGGCCTTGCTTTCTATCAAGGGCAGGTTCTGTGTGTCAGTGATTTGTTTATAAGATGAAACTTGGAAGTAAAAGGAAACAAATTCTAATTTGATTAACTACATATCCCAGGCAATCAGTTAAAAGGCAAACCACACACTCCCTCCCATCTGATCATTTTTGGCCTGACTGAGCGCCTTCTAGAACTGCTCTTTTTCTGCGTGTGCTCACGGCAGGCCCGTATCTGCCTTTAGCGGACACGGCCCCATCAGCCACACTCGGGCGACGGAGGTCAGAAAGCCCGCGTCAGCCCTGAGCGCCATCCCAGGAAGGCTGCGCTCGGGTCTGGCTCCCCAGTACGGGATAAGCACACGGAAGCCTGGAGAACATTCAAGAACAACAGAAGACTTGGGACGGAAAACAAGGCCCAAACCGAAAAATGCAGCTTGGATTTTTAGAAGAAAAGTGGACGTCTTTGGGTATATTAGGAGGCAAAGCGAGAAGTTTTAGCAACAACAGCACAAAAAGTTTGGGGAGCGGTAAGAGGGAGCGAAGGCGCTGTGACAGATGTCCCCCGTGGCTGCAGGGAGGAGGGGACAAGGCGCGTTGACAAGGTGTCAGGAGCGCTGTGATCTGCCTACAGCTCCGGTACCTTCCTGGTGGCCCAAGCATCAAGGGATGGTGAGGGGGGCCCAGGCGGCTCCCCGCTCAGAACCGAGCAGCAGGGAAAGGCTTGGAAACCATACAAAAGGGGTGATGGCAGCGGCTGGGGGGTCCCTCTGTCGAGGCCGACCAGCCCTTGGGCTGCACGCAGACTGCCCACCCCCGAGAAGGGCCTCTGCCAACACACGAGCTTGCTCGGAGAGCCAGAAGGACACCAACGACGGGGCCACTCCGGGCCTCGGGTCCTCAGGCGGCTTTGAGTTCTGAAACCTCCTCTCGGGGTTTCCACACGCAGCCACCACCTTTAACTCCGATGGCAAATCATTTTTAAAAATAGTAACAGTGGGGGGAAAAGAATTCCTGAACCATATCCTGACCCCGAGCGCCAACTTTCCTAGTTGATGAAACACGGTTGCGCCATGACTGTATTTAAACTTGAGGCCTCCCCTTTAACTCCGTTCCTTTCGTGTGTGTGATCCCTTCCCAACTGGGCTCAGACTCAGGACAGAGGGCCGAGTCCTTAAACAGTGACCGCAGAGACCTGACGCTGGAAAGGAAGTGTCACATTCTTCTGTCATTTCATTTAGGGTGCAGCTAGGCCTGCCAGAAGGTATAAATACGAGAGAATTCAAAGGAACACGACACATAATTGGAAATCTGAGAAAGGTGGTCTGTCTGTAATTAAGACAGGAAACGGGCCGTGTCTGAATGCTCACACAAGTCGCTTTATATCTGACCAGGGGCCCCGGAGGTAAGGTCCAAAATTGCAGCAAAAACCCACACTGAATCTGTGTTCTATGTCAGAGCAAATACATTTTGATTTTGTAGAACGGACTACACTCCACAGAACACCGGACAGAACTTAACACACTCGAGAATTATTTCCCAAGTAGAAGTGATTGTATTTGTAATTCGTACACCTTTCATGTTGCTTTCACGAGTTGGTAATCAAAAAAAAAAAAATCCAATTTTCTATTTTAAACGTATAAAATAAAAACGAGTATCATTTCCCACATAGATTTCCTACGAATAATACCTTTAGCGAAACCTATTTTGTAAGAGATTCTGTTAGTGTGACTTAACTTTTGCGTCAACTTTTTAAATTTCTTGTCTGATGTTTATTTTTGAGAGAGACACAGAGTGTGAGCAGGGGAGGGGCAGAGAGAGAGAAAGGGAGACAGAGGCTTTGAAGCAGGTTCCAAACTCTGTCAGCAGAGAGCCCGACGTGGGGCTTGAACTCACAAACCATGAGATTGTGAGCTGAGCTGAAGTCGGACACTTAACCAACTGAGCCACTCAGGCGCCCCGTGTCAAGTTAGAAAGAATGCCACAAAGCCCTACGGACAAGGACGGACTTACTTCCACACTGGCATACTTGCAGATGGAACATTTAAAGGGTTTCTCGTGAGTGTGTTTATAACGTCTGTGTCGGACAAGTTCTCCACTGGTGACAAATGCCATGACACAGTCACCACACTTGTAGGGCCTGGTTCCTGTAAAATCACAAGTTCAGCCTTTTCAGATAAGACTTCGCCACAAATATCCCTAGGGATTTATAACCTATCAATTAGACTCCGTTTCAAAACGCTCTAACAATGAAGAAGAGGTCCTGCAAACCCTAACTACCCCCAGACACGTGTGAGAAGAAAATCTTCGTAACACTCGATGTTTTTAAGCACAATCGAAGAAGACAAAACCAAAGGGGTCGAAACAGACACGTTACTCTCAAGTGCAGATAGGTGGATTCGCATTCGTACGTAAACCTTAAACACGCATCCTTCATGGGAAATAATTCTTCTCCCCTGGTTTACCTGTGTGAGTGTTGACGTGATTCCGCAGAAGAGTGACCGTGCGGAAAGCTTTCAGGCACAGGTGGCACATGTGGGGCTTTTCGGTGCTGTGAGTTTTCATATGACGATTAAAACTCGAAATTCTAGAAGAGGTGAACACGCAGCTATCACAGCAGAAGGGTCGTTTTGCTTCTGCAGGAAGAAGATACAGAGTTTGTGTATTTGGAAAAATCTTTCGTTTCGATGTTGAAATTCCACTGAAACACATCAAAGTCACTCGGTACATCCTTTTTCTGGTTTTTTTTTTTACGCGTAATATGGTAACCCAACAGGAGACGTTCCACGCAAACGGTGACCGGAAGAGCTGAGGCAACTCTAGCAATAGACAAAACAGACTTAAGGCAAATAGTGTTCCAAGAGACAATTAAGGACGTTATATAACGATAACAGACTCGATCTATCACAAAGGTAGGACAGTTATAAACATATACGCGCCCCATGACACAGTCCCAAAATACTTGAAGCAAAAATTGACAGAAGTGAAGGTGGAGAGAGGCGCTTGGAGATTCCAACACCCTACTTTCAACAATGGAGAGGATCAGCAAGGAAACAGAAGACCCCCCGCCATCAACCAAACAGACGTAACAGACATCTACAGAACACCACTCAACACCAGCACGGTGGACATTATTCTCCTCACGTGCAAACGGAAACTTCCTCAGGAAAAGCCACGTGTCAGGCCACAAAACGAGCGTCAACAAATTTAAAAATATAGAAATCATATGCTCTCTGACCGTGATGGCACTAAAGTGGCAATCGGTAACAGAAGGAAGCTTGGAAAATTCACACATGTGTGGAAATTAAACAGCACGCTCACAGGTGACCGATGGGTCAAAGACGACATCACAAAGCCACTGCGAAATGCTCTGAGCTGAATGGAAGTGACACACAGCACACCAAAGCTTATAGCATGTAGCGAAAGCAGTGCTCGGAGAAGAAGTTTTAGCTGTAGACACCTACGTGAAAAAAGAAAAAGCATTTCGGGTCAATAACCTAACTTTACATCCTGAGGAACTAGAAAAGTAAGAGAAATCTAAACCCAAAGCTAGCAGAAGGAAGGAAATCACGAAGACTGGAGTGGAGATAAATGAGATCGAAGACAGAAAAACAACAGAACTGATGAAAGCAAAAATAGGTTCTTTGAAAAGATCACCACTGACAAACCTTTACCCGGACTTGCAACTGGGAAACAAACGAGACAAGTCAAATAAGCAAAAGCAGGAAGGGAAAGTGGGGACATTACTACCAACTGCACAGAGGGACAGAGCTTATAAGAGAATACTGCGAGCCACTGTCTGCCAGCAAACCAGATAACCCAGAGAAAATGGAATATTCTTAGAAACACACAAGCCACCATAACTGGCTCCAGAAGAAACAGAAAATCGGAATAGCGCTACAGCAAACAAAGAGATTGAGTCATTCATCAAAAAAACTACCCACAAAGAAATCCCTAGGACCAGAGGGATTTACTGGAGAATTCTACCAGGTGCTTAAAGAATTAACATCAATCCTGGGGCGCCTGGGTGGCTCAGTCGCTTAAGCGTCCGACTTCGGCTCAGGTCACGATCTCGAGGTTCGTGAGTTCGAGCCCCGCGTCGGGCTCTGTGCCGACGGCTCGGAGCCCGGAGCCGGCTTCGGATTCTGTGTCTCTGTCTCTCTCTGCCCCTCCCCCACTCGTGCTCTGTCTCTATCAAAAATAAATAAAATGTAAAAAAAAAAAAAAAAGGAATTAACATCAATCCTTTTTCAAAGTTCAGGCACAAAAAAGTAGGACCCTTCCATGAGGCCAGCATTACTCAGACACCAAAGACACCAATCTTCAAATCTTCAGTAGAATTCCAATAACCCAAACCCAGTAGTAGCTTATTAAAAGGATTGTGCACCAGGACCAAGTGGAATTTATCCCAGGAATGGAAGGGTGGTGGGACGTATGGAAACCAAGCAGTGCAACACGCCATATTCACAAAAGGAAGGGGAAGGAAAACGCGGTCATCTCAACACCTTCAGAAAAAAGCACTTTACGAATTCCAACAACACCCAATAAACTTGGAATAGAAGGTTCATGGGTTGACCTGCATTCCCCAAAAAGATACACTGAAATCCTAACGGCAAATGTCTGTAACTGTGACCTTACCTGCAAATAGGACCTTTGTAGATGTCATCACGTTTAGATGATCATGCCGGATGAGGGTGGGTCCTAATCCAGCATGATTGGTACCCGAGTGAGAACAGAAGAAACAGAGAGAGAGAGGGACACACACAGGGAAGGAGAGTTTTACGTGACAACATGGGCAGACACCAGTGATATATCCGTAAGCCAAAAAATGTCGTGATTGTGACAACGGCCAGACGCTAAGAAAAAGGCACAGAACATGTTCTTTCCTAGAACCTTCCAACAGCATGATCTCGATCTCAGGTTTCCAGCCTTTGGGACCACGAGAGAATCCATTTTTGTCGTTTACGGCACCCAGCTTGAGGTATTCTGTTACGGCAGGCACCAGGAAACGAATACAGGCGCCAATTAAAAAATAAAAGATTTCAACAGACATTCCTCCGAAGAAGACCTACGAGTGGCCAATAAGCACATCAAAATATATGCGACATCATCAGGCGCCAGGAAAATGCAAATCAAAACCACGATGAGATAACTCTTTACATCCGCTAGGATGGGTATCTTGGTTTCAAGACGGGAAGTTAAGTGTCAGCAAGGACGTGGAGACACTGGAACCCCCTGACACCGCTGGTGGGATCGTAAATCGGGGCAGCTGCAACCGTGAGTTGCAACCGGAAGAACAGAGAGAAAGCATTCCAACAAAAGCCTGTGCGCGAATGTTCACGGCGGCACTCTGGCGATGGGTGGACGGATGGGAACAAAATAGGCTGTACCCGCGACGCAGTGCGACTCAGGAATGAAGGAACAAAGCCCTGACAAATGCTACAACGTGGGCGAAGCTTGCAAACATCAGGCCAAGGGAAGACACCCAGACACAAAAGGGCACGTGTTTTAGGTGCATGAGTCCATGTAAGGGAAATGTCCAGAACGTCCCGATGCTACGTGGGAATACTTTGGGGGATGAAAATAGCCTGGAATTAGTGGTGAGGGTTGCACAAAATTGTGAACATATTAAAAATAAAGCGAGCTAGGAATTGGGAATTTGGGGGTACAATCTCCTGCTTTAAATACAGGAGAAACGCTATATACGGGGACACACATCATAGCAAAGGTTGCAGACTCAACCCCCTGCTGGGGCCAGAGGCGATAAACCCAAATGAATGCTTCTACCCACAGGTTAAGATCAGGTTAAGCGACTTTTGAAACTGAGTCACCTCCCCACCCCGCCCACCTGCGGCTGAGAGGAAACAGCCGAGCGTTGCCAGATTTGACTTTGCAGAAATGAGCTAGAAACTGAGATTTGAGGGACGAACTCTCTTGATTTAAGTAAGCGAGACCCTGGTATTTTCTAAAAAGCTCAACAATTTTTGAGGGTCAATTTATTTCGTGGGCGGCCGCCAGGCAACCTTGGTTTTAACGTGACTCTAAGAGAGCTTCAAGGTCCTTCTTAACCTGGCCTCATCACCCTCTTTGGGCACCCACCGTGGGGCTCTCCGGGAGCCGTCCACTTTACGAAGGCACATACTTCTGGAGCTACCCCCACGGGCCATCTCCTGCCGCCTGGAATGGCGATCCCGTCTTAATGGTTTCTGAGTCCTCTCCCTGAGCCTCGCCTAACATCAGATGCTCTGCTGCCTTGTGGACATCACCCCTTCTCCCGGCCCCCAGGCCCTCGCCCTCACCTTCATCAGCCCTGCATTCCCCTGCCCCTGCCTTCCCCTGCTTCCACCCGCCGGCTGCAAACTAGGGGCAGATCAGGGCCCACCTTCTCTGTTCTCACGCAGCACTTGGCAGAATTATTTTTACAGTGCCTTTAGAACATTTCTGTCCGAGACACAAAGCTCTTTGGGGTTCGATTCCCCATACAGACCATTAGCTTCAACTTTCTGCCGTTTCCTGACATTTCGGAAGCCACCCGAAAGGCGACCCCATAAAATTTCAACCCCCATCCCGTTCCCCTGAAGGAAAAGCACAGCCCCCCTGGGACGCAGGGTCTCTTACGCTAAGCGAACCGGCCTACCCTTTGCCTTTTTCTGATTGTTTGTAGAGTTGGCTTTTTCAGCACGGCCTTGACCGGAGGCAGGTCTGTCTTCCTGTTCTCCCACGTTTAAGTTTGAAATTGTCAGAACAATCTCGTCACTTCCTTCGTCTCCAGGCTTGGCTTCCACGAGAAAGAACTGCTCCTGGGTCTGGGCGCGGAACCCTCCTTCAGCAGACGGCTGGTCCTCCCCCTGACCTTTCTCAAGCTGATAAACAAAAATGAGTATTCACACAAATACTATACTCTCGATGACAATCGATAAAACTCTTTGCCGGGATGAAACCACAGAATACGTAAAGAACAAAAAACAAAGAAGCACAGATTATTCAGTGCAACCAAAATGCTTAAGCCATAACTACTAAGCACCAAGGGTTTTGGTAAGAAAATGTCACACAATTTTAAAACAAAACAAAACACACGCACAGCACCCTGTAATATTCTAATCTAATTTTTTAACCCTTTAGAAAAGAACACGAAGGGGGCACCTGGGTGGCTCAGTCGATTGAGCGACTGACCCAACCTCGGCTCAGGTCACGATCTCACGTCTCACGGTTCGTGGGTTCGAGCCCCGCATCGGGTTCTGTGCTGACGGCTCGGGGGCCTGAAGCCTGCTTCGGATTCTGTGTCTCCCTCTCTCTCTGCCCCTCCCCACATTCTCTCTCTCGCTCTCAAAAATAAACATTAAAGCAAAAAAAGAAAAAGAAGGAAAAGAACATAAGGACATAAGGTCTCCCGAGATCTTCCCAGGGCATTATTTTTACCGTGCTTAATTTTAAAGTGCAATTTTTAAACTGCTTGTCCATACCCAATACCGCACCAAGAGCCACTTTTAAAAAAACCACAAAAAAAGAAAAGCCGCTGGGAGTTTTCCCTCTATGTACAGGGTCTGTTTATTAAAACCGGCCGTACCTTGACCGACCCGGTGCTTTCGGCCAAGCTCACCACAAACTTGGTGTCTTCGCTGGCCGCGGCCACACTGCCCTCCAGAACGTGAAGCTGCATCACCTCCAGCTCTTGCAAAGTGTACGCGTCTTCCTGGATGCTCATGGCCACGCACTGCTGGGACCCCTCGTCCAGCCACAGCAGAGACTGCTCCCCGCCGCTGGCCTGCCAGACCGCCCCCTGCACCCCTTCCCGGCCCTGCGGTGTCAGCCAGCCGACGTCCTGTAGCTGCACGTCTTCGGAGGAAAAGCGCACCGTCTGCAGGGTCACGATGCGCTTCTCGCTCTCCTCCGTGGTGAGCACCAGCTCCCGCTCCCCCTCTAGCATCTTGGCCTGGAGGAGCCCATAGGTGCCCTGGGCCTCCACATTTCCGGGGCCCAGGTGTTCCCTCCCTCTGCACGCTCCCTCTTCCTGCACCACTTCCAGGGCTTTTGCCGGCATCGACTCCCATTCTTTGATTTTGGTAAACTGCTCAGAAGGGACGGAGAGCTCAGTCCCTGCCATCGTGACGTGGCCTGTGTAAGAAAGAAGCGAGCCGTCTTGGTAGGGCACAGGGCGGTTCGATCAAGGCATGCCAAGGTCCTGGCCTCCTGCGAGTCAGGGCTAAGTTGATTCAGCCTAGGCCTGGAAGAGGCTGAGCCTAAACAGGGTTTAAGCTAAAGCCGGCATTAGTCCAGAAGATTCTAGAACCCACGGGGTTGGGCCCGAAGTCGGCTTTTGGCAAATGCACGTTCCAGGCCTGGCAAAGGGGGGTGGGGGGCGCTTAGCAGGGTCCGGGGCCGTGCACGCCGCTAGGCCTAGAAAGCTCGGGTCTGAGTGGGCTTTCAGCAAATGCACGTGCAAGGGGGGGGGCCCGAGCAAACTTTCCACCATGTGGCACGTCCAGATGGAGCGCCGACTGTGCCGCCTGGACTTTGGGCCTGGAGCCCACGCAATCTCGGCAGAGCAGGCTTCAGCCCCGGGCACGCACACCCTGGGCGTTCGGGGCGTCCCCACTCCCGGTCCCACCCGACGCCGGCCCTCCACGCCTAGCCCGGGGCCCCCCTCCCCAGCCCCGCCCGCCCACACCCACGTGGCACCAGCCTGTGTCCCGGAGGGGCCTGGCGTCCAGCCCCAGGGGCGGCCCCTCACCCGGGAGGCGTGGCCTGGGCGCCAAGCCCACCCCGTCTAGACGCGGGGTGGCCTCCACCTCGAGCCAGCCGAGCCAGCCGCGAGCCTTGTGCCGCCAGCTACCGCCTGCAGCTCGCAGGCCGCTTGGATGCGAGGGTCGATGCAGCAGCGCGCAGGCGCTGGGCTGGGCGGGAAAGAGGGGCTCAGCGTGCAAGGGGCGGAGCCAGGGGAGAGGGATGATGCAAGGGACGATGGGGGAGTTGGAAGGGGAGGGGCACCCTCAGGGGGAGCTGAGACCCGGATAGATATGGAGCGGAAATGGGGGCCACCTGCAAGGGGCACACGGGGGACGGATGGGGGGAAAGCATATGGGCACCTGCAGGGGGCGCGGAGAGACCCTAGGGGCAGAGTAGTGGGGGCACCTGGGTGGGGGAGGGACTAAGATGGGGGGAGGGGAATGCACGAGGGAGGGAAATGGGACCTGCAAAGGGCGCCGAGAGACCCCGGGGGCAGGTGGATGGGAAAGCGGAGTGGCGGGGGCACCTGGGGGGGGGGGGGGGGATGCACGAGGAGGGAACGTGCGGCGGGACCTGCAGGGGGCGCCGAGAGATCCCGGGGGCAGGTGGATGGGAAAGGGGAGTGGAGGGACCACCTGGGGGGGGGGGGCAGGGCGGAGCGGGGGGGGCGGGGGGGGTTGGTGGGAGCGTGGAGGGGAGGGAGGGCTGGGCTCGGGCGGGAGTGGGAGCTGCAGGCCAGCTGGCGTCTTCTCCCGATCTCCAGACCTTCCAGGCCTTACCAAGTTCTTTCCCCAACATCTCAGGGCGGGCGGGAGAAGGCGGGGGAAAGCGAAGGAGAAAGGGACCAGGCAGGAGCGCGCCGTGCGCCGCCGGGCTTTTCGCTTAAAAGGGCGGCTTGCCTGGTGTGCGAATTTCACCTCAATAAATTCTTTTTAACGGAAATTGATAATTTTGATGGTCTCCAGAAGGAGTTGGTTGGTGTCTTCAGCTAGGTCCAAAATCGATGCAAGTTTGGAGCGAAGGGTGATTCAGATAGTCTGCCGTACGTTGATTGGTTTTTTTTTTTAAGGTATGGTTTTACAACATTCCAGGGAATCATCCCATTTTGTTTTCACTTTTTTCAAGATTTGAATACAATTTTAATGGAATTTTCTTGTTTGCTGATTGCGCATAAACTTATTTGGATGATGGGGGGAGGGGGTTCTGTACAGACAACGCAGGAGACGACAGTCTTGAGGAGAAGGCTCTGATGGGTTTCCAAAGCCTCAGAGGAGGAATAGTTTCTTTCTTTTTTTTTTTAAGTTTATTGTTTAATTAGAGATTGAGAGAGAGTGCAAATGGGGGAGGGGCAGAGAGGGAGAGATTGAATCCCAAGCAGGCTCCATGCTGTCAGCACAGAGCCTGATGCAGGGCTCGAACTCGGCGGTAATGCCTTTGTGACTTAGATTCTCGGATCTCCGGTTTTAAATACTGTGTCTGGGGTTTCTGTTACGATAAGTGTACTCCACGGGGGAGATAGTTCTTTGAAGGTCGTGGGAAAATAGCGTGTTCTAACAACCGCTTTTAGATCATTTAAATGAGTTTTTCTGCTTGAACAACCCCCACCTACTTAGTGCCTTCTCTGGTAATTTTGCATTATCGCTCCAACACTCATGCGGCTAGAAAGTTTTGCCAGTGTTTAGGCCACAAATTTGTGATTAGAAATTTCAACTACTGGGGCCCCTGGGGGGCTCTGTCGGTTGGGCGTCCGACTTCGGCTCAGGTCACGATCTCATGGTTCGTGGGTTCGAGCCCCGCGTCGGGCTCTGGGCTGACAGCTAGAGCCTAGAGCGGCCTAGAGCCTGCTTCGGGTTCTGTGTCTCTTCTCTCTGCCCCTCCCCTGCTCGTGTTCTGTCGCTCTCTCTCAAAAGTGAATAAACACTAAAAAATATATTAAAAAAGAAAAGAAATTTCAACTACCAATTAAAAATGAAAATTTTAAAGGAGATATAAGGCCAAGTGGGAGGATGGCCATGGAGAGGGGAAACCAAGGTAGACTTGGAGGAGAAATGTAGGGGCTTAAGGAGAGACAGGGAGAGATGAGCGGGGGGTAGGGGGGTGGCAAGGAGATACGGCAGGAAGAGAGCTGCCTGGGTGGGGCGGGGAGGGTGACATGGATGGAAGGGAGGCAGGAGGTAAAGCAGAAGAGACAAACCTATGGTTTTCTAAACTTTGCTCCTGAAGTGGGAAGTTGCCCCAAAGATTGTATTTGTTTTCTTTCCTCTTGGCAGACGTTCTTGGGAGCCACCAGGGGAAGCCATCTTGGAACCCATTAGGGGGCTGGCCAAAGAAAACCCCTTTGGAACCTCTGAGGGGCCCTGTTTGAGGGGCCTCTGAGGGGACACCTCAGAAGGTCGCCTTCCTTCAGGAGGGTCCAGGCAGCCCCACTGACCAGGGAAAGGAGAGGAGCCTTTGCGAGTGGATCACGACGAAGGAAAACCACCGTCGGGGCCGTGAGGTGGCCGACGTTGAAACAGCGTTCCCGGGCCAGGCTGCCAGCCTGACTGTGCCTGTGGATGGGGTTAAAAGATCTGGGCAACGGTGTTTGGAGCCGCCGTGTAGCCCGGACTCGATCCCAAGGCAGTGGGCACGTCTGGCAGTCTCTGGAAGAATCTGGAAAGTCAAGGTCACATTTTAGCGGTGTCGGCATCTTTGGGCCACAACTGGCTGTAAGTACGCGCCGGCCTCCGATCCCCGTTCCCTGTGGAATCTGAACTGACTCTTCCCTTCGGACTCCACAGACCTCCCTGTGTTGGCGGATAACATTTGGAGGGAGACACCCCAGGAGGGAGATGCTGGCTTTCTGCCAAAAGGCCCAGGGAGCCCAGGAGACTAGAAATGTAAGAGGTGGGATCCCATTTGTCCCTGAGCGTGTGCAGTGCTTTCTGCCAGGTGGACTCACGATCCCTGCTGCTTAGGGCATCGAGATAGAGCACGAGGCAGGTTGCCTGCATTTAGTCTAGAATGAAATAAACAATTAACTCCTGGGCCCACGACCTTCCCGTCAAACCCACACTCCTCAGATTCGCCTCCGTTGCTTCCTTGATCTGCCCTCCCCTGTCCCTCTTTCCAAACCTTTTTCCAGCGATTCCCGGTCCCCGCTCCATTCTGACCCGCCTCCTACTTACCCCTCAAGTGGCCTCGACAGACGTAAACTGGGCTGTGTGTCTGCTGGGCCTCGAACCCGGAGCTTTGCTTTGCGCGTCGTAGGTGGGCCCCGGTGCACCCGTGGCTATGGCGTATCCTCTCCCGGAGGCAAGTGCTCCTTCGACTCCTCACGGTGCCCAGGGTGGTGATGGGCCAGCCCGGGTTCACCCAGTGCCTGTCGTACAATTGCCGGTCACTTGCCTCCCCCTGATAGTGATGCTTACGATGCCTTTTGTCCTGGGTCCCCTGCCCGCCCGGCGGGTTCCTTGAAGGTTCTCGCAGCCCTCTGTAACATTGTCGTTTTAGCGTTTGGGGTGCTATTGTTCCCTGGGGGGGGGGGGGGGGTCCGTGTCATCAGCCCTCGGTCAGCCAGCGTGGCTCCAAGCGGAGAAGGGTCCTGGCCGAGTATATGGTGCATAGCACACAAAATACAGCAGGTGGGGAAGGCCACGCTAGGGCTTGGCTGCGGGAAGCAGATGTTCGAGTACCTTCTGTTCAGAGGCTCTCTTGGCTTACCAGCATTACCTCCAGGGCATGCTTGCGACCAAGCAGGCATGTCCCACGTGTGGGACGGATATGATCCATAATGCTACTCAGAAATGTCATAGATTTAAACAGAGCTAGGGAAACGGCCGCTATAAAACTACCTTGGAAGTTAGAAATAAGTCAGGGTCCTGTAGGGCAGCAGGGAACGAGGGAGGCCAGCAGGTGCTACCGCCGTCTTTCGAGATTCTTCTGTCTGCTCTGTGCTTCTCAAGTTTAGTGTCACCAGCCTTGCCGCTCAACAGCTCCCTAGGCCCCTGACCTGAGCGCAGAATCTTCCCGAGGCACGTGGTAAGCGCTTCGGTATCTGAAGTTCCCAAGGGGAAAAAGACCTCAATGATGACATGGTGTGAGAAGGGCTGGAATTGTCATCAGGTCTACACCGGGAAGGGGCCGTGAGCCGAGGGAGCTAAGCACTTGGCCTGAGTTAGCTCTCGAGTCATCCGGGTAACCTAGGAGGGGGTGATGTCACAACCCCCTTTTTTCCAGTGAAAAGAACAGAAAGGCTAAGAAACGTGCTCAATTCTCAGGAAGAGGAGGAGAGTTAATTACTACTTTGTCCGATGCTAGGATCGGAGAGGAGGCCCCAACTTTTTCTTCTTTCCGCGCGGCTGGCTGTTCTATTTATTTATGTTACTCTGAAGCCTGATAACAACTGGTATGTGAACTGCGATTTAATCCACTCTTCATGATGCAGTGGGCTTCCCCCAAGTCATAAAGATAACTTGTACCCAAAAAGTACATAAACAGCCTAGCTCCTCTGCCTAAAGTGTTTTTGCTATCACTGATTTCAGCCAATGGGTGGCAAAGGAGTGTCCGTTTTCGAACACGCCAGCCAACCTGTTGGGCAAACGTTGTTTTTTATACGGATCGTTACACTTTGAACTTCGGTGTGAACACAGAGCGTATGTACTTTTATTTAATGAGCAGCTCGGAATCACTCATGGACTTGGCCACAGGGGTGAGGCGTTTGGGGACACAGGAGGCACAGAAAAGAATTCTTAAAATTGTGTAGAATGTTCCTGAGAAGGGAAGAGGCAGGGTCCAAGCAGGGGAATGTGACTATCGTGCAAACGTGTTCCAGGTGTTCCGGAACTCTCTAGAACTTTATCCTTAAAATTTCTGCCTTGTCCTGCTTGTACGAGAAGCAGCATTTGGGAAATAAATAGATCATAATTAAAAGCTTTATTACATTTAGTCTGGTTAAAGGGAGTCTGACAACAAACATCTTGGGGGAGAAATCTGGATATGCGTACTCCAGCCCATTAACGGTGGTTAATTTGGGGGCTGGGGGGCTGAAGGAGCCAATATGAAGGACTTTTTTTCTCTGCATAATTTCTTTAAGTAGTACCTTTAGCTGGTGCAGAAGAAGAGGTGATCTCCTGGGGCGCCTGGGTGGCTCAGTCGGTTAAGCGTCCGACTTCAGCTCAGGTCACGGTCTCACAGTGCATGAGTTCAAGCCCTGCGTCTGGCTCCACACCGCCTGTGCGGACGCCGCTTGGGATTCTCGCTCTCCCCTCTCTCTCTGCCCCTCCCCCGTTCGTGCTTTTTCTCTCTCTCAAAATGAATAAATAAACTTTAAAAACAAACCGACACAACCCAAAGAACGCCATCCCTAAATCTTCTGGCACAGGGCAGATGGAGAGCTCCTTTTTACATTTGTGTATTTCTCAAAGAAGTTTAGCACTAGAGAAAGGTCTAGATTTGGTGGCAGAGTTCGATCGTGCCCGGCTGTGTGCTAACCAGAGGCTGATATGCCGAGAACTGGAAGGCGGTGACGCTCGACACCCGTTGGCGCCGAGGACGCTTCGGGGATGTCCTCCTTTCCATGGAAGTTGCTCCTGCCAAGGTCAGAGGTGAGCCCGAAGTCACGGCTTTATGCTCAGTTCCCAGGACTCGCCTTACTCGACCTTCCGGGGCCATTTAATACCGTGGGCCTCTCGCTCCTCTTTCCTACGCGGCTCTTCCTCGCGTGTGTGACTATGTGAGCTTACACGGCGAAGGGGACTTTGCAGACGTGACGAAGTTAGGGATGTTGATGCGGGGAGATTTCCTCATCTCTAGCTGGGTGGGGGGGGGGTGCGGTATCATCACAAGGAGCCTTGTAAGAACGAGGCAGGAGGGACAGAGCCAGAGAAAAGGACACGTGGTCATGGAAGCAGAGAGAGATGGGGGGGTGGCACTGCTGGCTTCAAAGGAGGAGGAAGGGGCCAGGAGCTAAAGCGTGTGGACACCTCGGGAGGCTGGAAAAGACCGGGGAACGGATTCTGCCGTAGAGCCTCCAGGAGGCGTGTGGTTCTGCTGACTCACTTTAGACTCCCGGCCTCCAGAATGCGAGAGAACAAACGCGTGTCCCTTCAGGCCACTCGGCGGGCGGCTCTGTGTTACATCAGCAGCACGAAACTAGTACCCTTGCACCCGGAGACCCCATCCCTCTGGTCCCCGGCTCCCTCAACAGGGTGGCTGCTCCTCTACCCCCTGTGGGACGGTGTTCAACCTTCCCCTCCCCGTGGCCTTCCTGACCTCCCTGTGGCTTTTTTGTTGTGTTGTTTAAAAATTTTTTAAAAAAATACTTATTTACTTTTGAGAGAGGGAGACAGACCGCGAACGGGGGACGGGCAGAGAGAGAGGGAGACACAGAATCCGAAGCAGGCTCCGGGCTCCGAGCCGTCGGCCCAGAGCCCGACGCGGGGCTCGAACTCGTGGACCAGGAGGTCATGACCTGAGCCGACATCGAGTGATCAACTGACTGAGCCCCCCAGGCGCCCCTGATCTCTCTGTTTAACACCAAACCCCCATAGTCCTTTGGCAGCCCCGTTTTCTTCAGCTTTTGAATGTTGCTGGCACCTTCCCCCCAGACTGAATGCTCATGGTCTGCTAATGACAAATGTTGCCAAAATGCCAGCTCCGCCCGGGGCCAGGGGCCTTTCCGTGTCACCTTCTGCTGTTTGTTCCCTCCCCGGGACTGGATCGACGCCCGCCACCTGTGAGGCACTCGCCCGCTGTCCGCCGAATGAATGAACACGAACGGAGAGTTGAGCAATCATTTTACACAATAGTTTTACCTGGTCCTGGGAGCTGAGTGTCCAAAACAAACGAGCGGTGGGTTCGGTTTACCGTTCCGTTTCGCTGTCGATATTGTTTGACGTCAGAGGCGTCTGACGTTCCTTCAAGATCTCCGTTTGTAGAAGGGGCAAAGGCCGCGTGTCACAGTAAAACAGTATAACGTGGACTCCCCCCGACTGAGCTGAGACTGTGTTCAGAGTTTACCTGGTCTGCCCAGGGGGTAGCTCTGGCTTTTGACTGACCCACGTCCCGAAATTCATTTCTACAGAATTAAAAGTCAGGATCGTTACTCTGGAAAGGCGAAGGGATGGTTTTCGCTCGGGGCAAGGGTCTACGTTTAGGGTGACAGAGGACTTGGGAGAGGCGGCTTTGCCCTCCGTGGTTGTGGGCTGCCTGCCGAGACGCTGCTCTTTTTTTTTTTTTTTTAATGTTTATTTTTGAGAGATAGAGACAGAGTAGGGGAAGGTCAGAGAGAGAGGGAGACACAGATTCTGAAGCAGGCTCCAGTCTCTGAGCTGTCAGCACAGAGCCTGATGCACAGAGCCTGACGTGAGGCTCGAACTCACGAACCATGAGATCGTGACCTGAGTGGAAGCTGGATGCTTAACCGACTGAGCCCCCAGGTGCCCCTATCCGTGGCTGTGGACCGCCTGCTGAGATGCTGCTCTTCTACTGTGAACAGTCTGCTTTTCACTCAGGGGTCCTCAGGGCTGTGCTCCCAGCCAAATATTTGTGGGAGGAGGGAAGGAAGAGAGGGAGGGAGGAAGGGGGTAAAGGAGGGAGGAAGGGGGAAGGGAAGGAGGGAGGGGGGAAGGGAGGGAGGAAGGGGGAAGGGAGGGAGGGAGG
>NW_026057578.1:5426089-5464385 GCF_023721935.1 Panthera uncia | reverse complement strand
AGGGAGGAAGGGGGGAAGGGAGGGAGGGAGGAAGGGGGGAAGGGGGGAAGGGAGGGAGGGAGGGAGGAGTGAACACTTCGGAAAGCAGCTGGAGGGGCACCTGGTGGCTCAGTCGGTTAAGCGGCCAACTTCGGCTCAGGTCATGATCTCACATTTGGGGGTTCGAGCCCCGTGTTGGGCTCTGTGCTGATGGCTCGGAGCCTGGAGCCTGTTTCGGATTCTGTGTCTCCTCTCTCTGCCCTTCCCCCTCTCATGCTCTGTCTCTGTCTCTCAAAAAATAAAGAGAAGAAAAGCAGATGAAAGCTCTGGATGAGTGTGGCGGTGCTGGCCGATAAACGGGGGTCCCAGAGGCTGCCTCTGACCCAAGGGGAGAGGACTCTGTTTAGAGCGACCCGGGTCCGCACTCCTGAGGCGGAGCCGTCCGCGTACTGCAGGTGGAAAGGGGACCCGTCTACGCGGTAACGGAGCCGCTCTGGTCAGAAGGGAAGAATTGACCTGTTTTGGTTTTGCATTTGTTGTTGGTTTGTTGTTTGAAGGGGTGGGGCGTGGGGGGGAAAGAGCAGAGGGGAAGGGGGCACAGGGAGGGCCCAGTGATCCTGGGAGATGGCTCGAACATCGCTTACAGGGCTATGTTGGTAAACGACAGGGGGTGGGTATCTCCTCCCAACCGCCAACGAGCTCTGCACACACAAAGGCCTTGGGCCATGGTTTGGGGTGTGTGTGTGTGTGTGTGTGCACGCGTGCAGGCCGGGCCCCACGTCTGTGAGGTTGCACGGAATTAGCCCGAACTGGGAGCTTGGGCACAGAGACCACCATAAGGATTCTGGCTCTGTTTCTCAATTTTTTGGTTGTGAAAATAGTTATAGGTTCACAGAACGTTGCAAAAAAAAGTCCCCTTTGCCCACTGTCCCCGGACGGCGACATCTTACGTATTTACTGTGCAGCATCACACCCAGCACGCTGACGTAGGGGCAGCTCACTTTACGTAGAGTTGCACCCTTACACACACTCCTTCGTGTGCACGCGTGTGTGGTTCTGCGGCACGTGTAGATCCGTGTAGCCGGCAGCGCCATCCGGTCACCGCCTCGCCCCGGGGACCCCTCGTGCCCCCTCGCAGCCGTGCCGGCCTCCCCGGGACACAGCGACCTGTGCGAAGCCTCCCGCCGACTCATCGAGATCGGAAGGCCGTCTGGGCTCCTGCACTAGGCCCGATGTCACTGAAATAACACCAACTGGATCCTAAATAGCTCATGTTCTAGAAGACTCTCAGCTCGCAGAATCAGGGGGTGCCCAGCCCTCCCTGCGCAGGAGGCAGCCTCTGACAACGGGGCGCACCGAGGTCGGGTGTTCCCGGGGACCGGGAAACAAGGCCTCACGTTGCCGAGCCCCACGGAGGTGCCACGTGGGCAGATCCACTTCCCTGCACCCCAGAACCCTACCCGGTGCCCCGTGGCGGTGACCGCTTACACGAGGCACCCCAAGGTTACGGATATGTTCTGGATTAATCACACATTTTTAAATGCAGAGAGCGGGAGACAAAGCCGTTTGCCTTTAGGGACCAGGCGAGTCTCTGACCCTCGGCCGCTAGAGGCGGGATGGGTGTCCTCCCCCAAGGGAATTAGTGCTCCCGGCTCGTCCGCAGCCACAAAAAGGTGCACACGTGTCTTGTTTTTCTAGAGAAGCCAGGACCTGGCGTAAGCAAACTCTCCTGATTTTTAAGCGGTGGCAGCTAATTAACAGAAATGTGACGCCCTCTCGTGAACCAAACAAAATAGACGCTGGAACCAGATTTGGCCCAAGCCAGCTGGTGACCTCGACTCTGGGACCTTTTCCCATGGGCGCTCATTATGCAGTCACAGGATGAGAAAACACAGAGAGAGGAGTTGGACGGTTGGCGCCTCGGTAGCACTTGGAAGCACTCGATTAATTCATTAAGTCGTTGTTTTTCTCAAACGAGGGCTCGGAAACGACAATAACGAATGTTTGTATAGCGCACCTCGGCTCACCAAAGCCGCGTTGGCATTCGCTTCTTCCAGTCACCTCCTGGGGGGCGGGGTGTGGATAGCTTGGCTGAGGGCGCAGGGCTGGGAGGTGTGCACGGAATCAGGGTGGCGAGGGGCACCCAAGGGCTCCTGCCAGGCCCCCCACCCCCACCCCGCTGCATGGCGGCTGTGTCAGCGGGTCAGACCAAAGACACAGTGAGCTTTTCCCACTTGGGCGATGCCAGACCTATGGACTTGAGACTGAGAGCCTAGTGAAGCGTCTTGAGGGATTTTCACGTGGAATTTAGACTACGTACCGTTTCAACTGTGTTCAGAGCCCAAGCCCCTCATTTCCCATCGGCCACCCAGGGGCCCCACAATTTACATGTTAGAAGCTCCTTTTCTTGGAGCGCCTGGGTGGCTCAGTCGGTTAAGCGTCCGACTCTTGATCTCAGCTCAGGTCTCGATCTCAGGGTCCTGAGTTCAGGCCCCTGCGTCGGGCTCCATGCTGGGCGTGCGGCTTACTTAAGGGAAAAAAAAGTTCTTTTCTGCCTTTAATTCTTGTCTCGTGGCTCTTTGTCCCCTGCAGAGAGCCTAGGGCAGTGCTTTAGACTTCATAATTGTAATTGCGATCGCCGCTGATCCGGAGGTCTGTCGCCCTGCCATCTGCTGACGGCAAAGGTGTCGCTCTGCGGAGGGAGTGTCACCGGACTGGCCAGGTGGAGGCGGGGCAAGCGACCTTCTGCTTCTGCAGGTCTCAGGGAGCTGGGATTACTTTCTTATCCGGTTACCATTTACGGAGATGCTCCCTGGGCACGTATTTAGTCTTGACTCTTTTATTTTTATTTTTTTATTTTTTTTAACGTTTATTTATTTTTGAGACAGAGAGAGACAGAGCATGAACAGGGGAGGGGCAGAGAGAGGGAGACACAGAATCAGAAGCAGGCTCCAGGCTCTGAGCCATCAGCCCAGGGCCCGACGCGGGGCTCGAACTCACGGACCGCGAGATCGTGACCTGAGCCGAAGTCAGACGCCCAACCGACCGAGCCACCCAGGCGCCCCTAGTCTTGACTATTTTAAACAGCCCGGGCTGAGGCGTAAGGAAATCAGTCTTTGGTTTGTTGACCTTGAACATTTGATCCAGAAGGAGGCCAAGGTGCTGGCTGCTTCGTTTCAGGCTGCAGGCTCCATCCACCCTGGCTCCCAGCGTCTACCCCACCCAGCTCCTGCCTCAGCTCAGACCTGACACCAGCTGTGTCCCCACTGGTGCCACGCTCCAGCCCCGTGCTTCCTCGGAAATGCCAAACCCGTGCCCACGTGGGAGGTCTCCTCCCTCAGAGGTCAGCGTGATGGCTCCTTCTTATCACAACTGCCCTCTCCCCTGTCTGACTGCGAACTAGAACGCTCCCTCCCCAACGTATGATTTCGAACACATCCCGCAGTTTAAAATCTCCTTTATCTGAATTCTGTTTATTGTTGGCTCGCCTTCGGGACGTAGCCCCAGGAGGCCAGGGCTGTCTTGTTCAGCCCCGTCGCACAGAGCCTTGAACAGTGCCCGGCCTCCATCTGCGGAATGACCTGGAAGAATCCAAATAGCAATGTGCGTTTAAGTCCTGAGTTCCTGCCGTGAACCAGAGTGAGGCACAGCTGATGCTCTTGGCCTTGACGACAGTAGACCTCACCCAGCTCACCCTTCCCCCTGGTGCTCCCTGTGCAAATGAACAAGTGCGCCCTCTCCCCGTCCTGGACACGCAGTGTTCCGGAGAACCGGAGTGGAGGGTTCGACGTTCAAGTGAACCCGTACGCCTTTTGTCCTACGGCCTAACTTAGAGCCTTAGGAGTGCTTGCTTCCTGAGCGTTGTCTCTGGCCTGTCTCCAGCAATCTGTCAGGAAGTTATGGACCGAGTGCCCTTCAGCAATTCGGCTGGACTTGGGTTGCTTTCGAAAGATGAATTTAGAGGCAATTTTCCAAGCACCAGCAGCCGTCACATAAACGGAGACAGAAGACTACTGACTCCTTGCCTGGGCACCGACGGGCCCTCGCGCCAGTGGGAGCTGGGTGCCGGGTCTTAGTGATGAATCCTGGGAATCGGCGGCTTAGAAACCGGTTCGCTTCCCGCTGCTTTTGCTGACACGGGGGAGTGCAGGGTGAGGTCCGAAAGGGGCCAGGCGTGGAAGTTAAGCTGAGCAGAAGCGACGGAAGGGGCAGGCTTCAAGGACATCTGTGCTCTTAGCGGCATCGCGATGTTCATCTCGTGTGATGGAACGCTTCTGAGTCTGCATTGTCAGTACAGACGTTAAGGCTGTAATGGCTATTGACGTCTATTCTAGGTAATCACGCCTGGAGATACCACGGGGCATTTTTCATAGGGGCTCTAATCTGCGAGTGGAAGTTTCTCAGTACGGTCACTATCTGCAAAAATGTCAAACTTACACGCGCTAATATTTATAAGGTGGCATTTGTGGGTTTGCATTTTTTTTTTTTTTTTTGCCGTTGTTGGTGTGACATTTTGCTTTGTTAATTGCTGCGTTTCGTCAGGGGTTGATGTCGCAGGATGACTGATGGCACAGGGTGGTGGGGCTGGGGATCACCCCGGAGCTGTTGTGCAGGCTCCGGGTCTGACTTCCAGCCTTGAATGTCCAGAAATATGATGGTCAGGACCCCATGATGGAACATCCCAGACTCAGAAGATATTGGTGTATCAACCAGGGTGCCGATGTCTTTATTTCCAATAAATGCTCCCTTCCTAGAGGGCCAGACCCCTCTCTGCCATCCGGGTGCCCCGTTCTTCACAGCTACCGTGGGTAGGGACAGCCATGATGGGATGGAAGGACAGACCTGGTACAGAATCCCAGCTCCAGTAACGACCCTGGTGACACCAAAACCTTTCCGAGCCTGTTTCTTCAGTTGCACGATGGCTACCATGGTTCCTACTCTCAGGGCAGCTGAGAAGATTAAACAAGAAGATGTGTTCAACTGTTGGGTCCAGGAAGAAGCACTGAATGGTTTTAATGCGACAGCCAGACGCAGGGGTGACTTCGGAACCTGTGTGTGGATTCCTATCCCAGCCGCAGTCCCCTGGAATAAGCTGTTTTGTATTTCTGAGATTTGGTTTCCTCATCTAAACATTGGGATCAAGGGGCGCCTAGGGGGCTCAGTCGGTCGAGCATCCAACTTCGGCTCAGGTCACGAGCTCACAGTCCGTGGGTTCGAGCCCCGCGTCGGGCTCTGTGCTGACAGCTCGGAGCCTGGAGCCTGCTTCGGATTCTGTCCTTCTCTCTCTGCCCCTCCCCCGCTCACGCTCTGCCTCACGCTGTCTCTCAAAATACACAAATGTAAAAAATATAAATAAAATAAACGTGGGGATCGGGATGTTGTCTACCTCACAGACTTGCTGCTGCCTTGAACTCGATACGGTGCGGAAAGCAGGTGGCACAGTGACCGTGGCGGCCGGACCCGGTAAGGAAGGGCTCAGCTGAATGGAGGCCGCCATCGTTATCATAATACTTCCGGCCGTGGTGGTAGAAATTGGAGCAGCTTCGTGGCACCACCAGCACCAAAAGCAAAACAGCCTCGAGACGAAGGTCGCTCAGTGAGAACAGAATCGAGCAGAGAGGTGGACTGTCTAGGACAGAGCTTCCCGACGCTGGCGCCACTGACATTTGGGCTGGATGATTCTGGGGGAGGGGGACGTCCTGTGCAAAACAGACGGTTTAGCATCGTCCCTGGCCTCGGCCCACGCGATGCCAGCGGCAGCACCCGGTTGTGACCGCCAGAGATGTCTCTGGGCACTGCCAGACGTCGCCCCGCTTGCAAAGCACCGGGCTCGGCGACCACTTCACCCCAACCCCAGAGAATCCTGTGGTCCCACTGCATTGCCCACACCTGTATACACTCTTACCTGCCCGGTGTTTTGCTCTAGACTTAACCTGTGCTCTCCTTTGTCCATTAAAAAAAATTTTTTTAATGTTTATTTATTTTTGAGAGACAGACAGAGAGACAGAGCGTGAGTGGAAGGGCAGAGAGAAAGGGAGACACAGAATCCGAGGCGGGCTCCAGGCTCCGAGCTGTCAGCGCAGAGCCCGACACAGGGCTCGAACCCACGAACCGTGAGATCGTGACCCGAGCCGAAGTCGGGCACCCCTGGAGTAACTTCTTTAGAGGGTGCATTCTTTTCCGTGTGTGGATGCCCACAATGGGTGGTAACATTACAGCCTCGGGGACAGGAAGGAAGCACGCCAGACCGCAGATTCCTGTGTAAAATGGGGGCCCTGATTTACCCCCAAGTTGGGTGTTTGCAAGCGGATTAACTGAGATGCCATAGTTTCCCCCCTCTTCCCTCTCCCTGCCAGTGATAATCTTATTCTAAATTGCAGAGGCGCCTTGTCTGGCCTCTCGATATTTACCGCAAAATGGCTTTAAGGACAGAGCTTAACTTAATGTGTCTAAGCTCTGGGTTTTTGCTCTATTATCCCAACGCGTTTATTTGTCTGCATTACTGTCCAATTTAGAATGTTCCTTACCAGCGGAACGCAGTGGTTTGTAAATCTCTCTATCACGACTGGAATCGTTTGTCCCACTGTAATTTGGATTAACGTCTGAGAAGGCCTGGCTCAATGGGCAAAATTTTAAATTATTTGCCAATTAAAAAAAGATATTTTATTACTTTCAAACCAAGCAAAAAGTGGCCTGGCAAACTATGACTTCATAAAATAAATCCTTTAGGGAGATATTAAGGAAACAGACAAGAGTGACTCAGAACTTCATTTTGTGAGCTCCGTGTTGATTGCTGATTTTATGTCCGTCTACAATACCCACGGAGAGAGAAGTGCGTATGTCGTCCCTGGTCTGCCTAATGTGTTTGGAGACAGCCTGTGCTCTTAAGTAGTTTCAACAGTCACCAGAAATTTTGTTCACACTGTTAATTTGCTTAGCAAAGCCTTTCTTAAAAGATCTTAAGAAGTAAACTTTAACCCAGCCTCTGTCAGAATTACTAGCAGTGGATATGGAGCTGATGTGATTTGCCAGCCCACTGCTGTTTCGTCCTATTCTCTAGGGCAGTCGTTCCACATTTCTGAGCTGTGCAACGTTCGTATCATGACACCATTTTTGTACCCAGTGTTAATTCGGTCCCGTGTTACCTACTGATTTTTCATCGGAAGATAAGTGATTTAAAAGGAAATTGTAATTCCCGTCCACACACACCAGCGCTCTATCTGTCCCCAGTGAGTTGAATCATTGCTGTGAGGTCCACCGGAAAGCTCGCAGGGCTGGACATCAACAGACCCGGGCCAGATGCAGGTTGTGTTTCTAGCAAGCTATATTAATTTCTTGGATATTCAGCCTCATTATTTTTGAACAGCCTTTGATTTTCCTACTTCTCCCAGTGGCAAAGATTGAATTTGGGAAGCGAGGGGGCGGGGGGTGTCCAAAGACGGAAGGCAGAAACGTTCCGTCCGAAACCCTGTCAACAGAGTCTCGTGGATCTGCAAAATGAGAATGGATGGGTTGGCATATCAGAATTTTAAAAAGATCTTTAAGCGGGTGTACAGAAAGGGAGCTGTAGAGGAAAAACAGAAATGTCACGGAGGACATTTCACAAAACATGTTGCCATTTAGAGATAATGTCAAGTTTAAGGCAGAAGAGTGCCTGCTAAAGAGGATTGGAGAAGGGGTGGTCGACCCAGAGATACTCAGTCTCTGGTCAGGTCAGGACTTAGGGCCAGACAGGCAAGAGAAGGCTGGGCCAGCTGCAGTTGGCTAAGTCAACGGAGCATCGTCACAAGATACAAAGAGAACGGTCTATAGCATGAACCGTTCTAGCCCCCGAGTCGAAGCCACCCCAGGGCCACTCTGCGGAGGAAAGGATAAACAAAATGTGGCACATCCATGCAGTGGAATACCATCCAGTCATAAAAAAAAGGGAGGGACTAATAATGTTACAACATGGATGAACCTGGAAAATATTATGCTGAGTGAAAAGAAGCCAATCACAAAAGACCACACACCGTATGATTCCATTTACATGAAATCTCCAGAACAGGCAAATCCATAGAAATGGAGAGTGGATTGGTGGTTGCCAGGGACGTAGGGGGAAGTAGGAAGGGAGGGTGACCACTCCCGCGGGAGGCGGTTTCTTCTTGGGGGACGAAATGTCCTAAAAGTGATCGGGGTGCTGGTTGTGCAGTTCTGTGAATGTAGTAAAAAACACCGAATTGTATGTATGCCTTTTGAAACGTTTATTTATTTAGTTTTTGAGAGAGAGCGTGCGAGTAGGGAAGGGGCAGAGAGAGGGGGAGAGAGAATCCCGAGCAGACTCTGTGCTGTCAGTGTGGAGCCCGACTTGGGGCTCGATCCACGACCTGTGAGGTTATGACCTGAGCCAAAACCGAGAGTCGGACACTTAAGTGACTGAGCCGTGCAGGTACCGCCCCAAAATGTATAGTTTTAATGTGTTTTAGGGTGTGTGGGTTGTATCTCAACAAAGGCATTACGGAGAGAGAGGGAAGGAGAGGACAGACACCCCAGGGACGAATAAACGAGAGAAAGCAAAGGGAGCGAGCGTCATAGGACGTTATGACCAGAAACACTTGAGACAGGATTTTAGAAAATCAGTAGAAGTTCTTCCACATCTGACTCTTTGGTTTCGGCTCAGGTCGTGATCTCACGGCTAAGAGTTCGAGCCCTGCATCGGGTTCTGCCCTGACCACGCGGAGCCTGCTTGGGATTCTCTCACGCTCTCTCTCTGCCCCTTCCCCACTCATTCATGTGTGTGCATGCTCCCTCTTTCTCTCTCTCTCTGTCTCAAAAAAATAAATAATAAACATTAAAAAAAAAATTCTGCCTCCAGGTGCTGAGATGCTGAAAGAGTTTGGGTTTTAGAGCCAAGACAGCAGGTTCCACGCCTCATGCAAGCTTCTCACCCTCCCTGGACCTCAGTTTCCTCATCCGAATATTGGAGAGTCGAGTCCTGTGCTCCTTTCCAGCCCTTCCTACCCATCGACGTCCAAGGTTCTGTTGCCAAACTCTTCCTTCCCTAGCAGCCCCTCTCCCCAGAAAATCCCACCCCAACACCTTGTTGCTGTAGCAACAGAAAGAGAACGCACTTTGTTAGGGAACTGTGATGTTTTATATTTTGGGTTTCCTTTGTGGGGCGGGGGGCGGCATCCTTAAAACAACAAGATTCCTCATTCTTAAACTGTCGCACACGATTCTAAAAATAGAAACCCACGCTCGGAGGGACCGTTGGTATGGTGACCATTGACCTGTACTTGCGTAACCTTCTAGGCTACACGGTCCAGCAAGGTCAGGCTGAAAACAGCAGTGTCTTGACTTGAGTCTTGGGTCTAATACCTGCCTGAGGGACCCATCGATTCCCTTCTTTTCCTCCTTGGTTCCTGTTTATCTCTTCCGATCTTCTTCAAAAGGACTTGAAAGCATTAAGTACCGAACTTCATTTGATTAAATTGATTGCTCAGTGAAAAACAAGACCGTCACCTGGGGGCTGCAGATCAGACTGTTTTCCAGGCCTTAACTGAAGCTGTCATCTGAAAGTTGAAGGTTGAGGGGGCTGGCGAGGAGGAAAGAACGACGGCGAAGGAGTTACGTTACAGTCAGTGAAGGTTAGAAATGAATCACAAGATCGGGGTAGGAAACCAAGTAATAAATTAAGTGCATAATAGCGGGTTGCCAGGTAGACAGTGGGCTAATACTGAAGTGACAATTGAATACAGCGGGGGCTGAGCGACAGAGACGAGCAGGCAAGATGGAAAGCCAGAGCAAGACGTGACGACAGAGCAAGCAGGCCGACACGGAGGGGGAGAGCAGAGGAGGCTGCCACGTTGTCTTAGGAGAAATTAAGAAGCCAGACAAATTATAAGTGTACTTTCATTTTGGAAACATGATCGGAGAGCCTGAGATTTGGCGCTCCCAGGGGTGGGGGGGGGGGGGGCGGGGGGTAAGGGGGGGTGGGGGGGGGGGGGGGGGGGTGTCCTGTGGGTTGCGCTCTCCGACGCGGCCGGGGGACAGTGTCACAGCTCGCAGGTGTCAGTGAAGCTCAGGGCCAGCGTGACGTCTGAGGTTGCGCTGGATCTCCTTGGTTCTCCACCAGGAGAGAGAATAGCCGAGAGAGATCAAGGCCGCGGCCATGATTGTCGGCCATGATTGCACATCCAGCACTAGGCTCCCATAGGTGATCTCTCACCACAGCCCCACGCAGTACCTGCCGCCCCTCTCCCCGAATTTCAGATGAGGACGCTGAGGCAGCTTGCTGGACCACACAGCAAGGGCTCTGTGCTTCCAACCTCCCTGGGCCCCCTTCTGAAGCCACCGCCCACGTGGTTAAATGTGCCTTTCCTCACGAGGGCCGGAGTGGAGTTTCCAGGCACAGGGAGGGGTTTTCACGGACCGCCTAGACTTGGACGGCATTCGTGTTGCTTGGCACGTCACCAGAAAAGAAACGGGTGGGTCGCTCTCAACTCTTGGGACAAATTGCACAAAGGACCCCGCCGCCCTCCAACGCCGCCAGTCCGCCCAGCCAGCCCGGAGGATCTGGCCAAGACCTGTGGTTCAGGCTAGTTTCAGGTGCACAGAGTGGTTCGGTCATGGTGTCCCGGCAAGAGTAGGGTCTGGAGAGACGGGGGCTCCTCCACGTGCCCTCGAGCCCACGCCGAGTCGCGCGCCATCCGCGGCCGCAGTGACCTCTGCAGGTTGAGGAGAGACTCAAACTCCTTCTAGAAGGTTCTCTGCAGTTCTCAAAGGTTATGACCAAACGAAGAGAGGAATACCGACTTCAAAATTATTGCCAGCATCTAAGCCAGCACACTCAGAGGGGGGGCCCGTGAGCTTCCCGGGGCAGGACCCAGTTCAGACCCCATCCCGTGTCTCTCTCTGCCCCGAGGCAAGACCTCTGAGCAGGTCGGTGACAGGTCCTCACTAAAGGAGACACACAGCAGAAAGAAGGAAGTTTCCAGCGGACTGCCCAGGCCAAGCACAGGTTTCACGAGAATAATAGAAGGCGTAATTTGTTTTCTGAGTGTAATTTTATTCTATCTTAATGCCAACAAGGTAAGATAGATTTCCTCTGATTTTGTACTTGCCCTCTTGTTTTTATAATACCGTGCTATTATAATAACCATTTTACTGCAAATGATAAAGTCCCTGCATTTCATATGTATTATCATATTCTAATTTACCACCAAAACTTTGCTTTTCGTCTCCCCTTAATTTTTATACCTTCACTATTGAAAAAATTTTAAGTATTTTCTAAAGTGGCTCATTCAGGCCTTTTACTGCGGACTTTCTACCACACACCCCTATTTCTGCTGTCATCTCTCTTTTCAGATGGTAAATTACTCGGAAAGTTTTAGTGAATAAATGAGTAAATTAATTAATAACGACCAGAAGAAGTTCCCATTAAAATAGCGCGTGTTTGAGGTGCTCAGCTGACATCTGGCGAGCGGTGACTGATCGTCTTATGACAAAAGATGAACTTAAGACCCCCCCCCCTCCCTCCCCCACCTCTCTCCTTCCTGACTCATAGGAGTTTTTACCGGCACGGTTATATAAGCGAACAGAGCATAAAGGAAATTATTGTTTAATTTCAAAAACACAAATGAATCACTAACATAAAGTGAGCTTTTGCTTTCACGTCTAAGGTGACTCATGGCCCGGTACCGTGTTTTCGGAGAGATGAGCTCAGAACAAGTTTGCGTGCCTGATGTTTGAGTCAGGGATTCTGAAATGGAACAGGTAGACAAATGAAGGCTCAAATGTCACGTACGTAATAAGTGGCAGGAAGGAAACACAATAAGGGACCGGGTGTTGGTGGGTGCCGCGAGGTGCTGACCCCTGAATGGCAAAAAGGCCCGGCCACGCACACCAGGGGGCAGTGCTCCTCGGGGCAGAAGGCAGAGCAGGAGCAAAGGTCCTGAGGTCAGAACAAAGGTGGCTCAAGTTATAAGCCCCAGAAGGGAAGCTGACTTGGTGGCGATGGCCCTTGCAGCCCCCGAGGACCGAACCGCAATCTGATACGGACAGTGGAGTTAGCAGACGGGCCGGGCCGTGTTACTGAAACAATGGACTGGAATGTTCAGGATTCTTCTGCTCGCTCCTCGGGGACTGTGCTCAGATCTGTACCGATAAGCATCCCAGGCACCGCAGAAGGCGGAATGGAGCAGTGATGGGCGAACCCGCAGTAAATGAAATGCCTTTCTGTTACAACGGCCGCAGCCAGAGGCGACGCGGTCTCTGTGCTCCTGGAGGTGACGTTCAGGCCTCCGCTTCCCGCGTATACGCTTAGGTTTCACCTGCGGACTTGGACTTTCTTTTTCAGAGGAACAACATGTGTCACTTGCAACTTTTTTTTTTGACACGACAATAATGAGACACATAAAGAACAATGAAGAGCGAAGCATTTCTGAGTATATTTGGAGCAGTCATTACCTCCACAGTGCCTTTCAAATGTCACCGCGGAGTGTTCGCCTGTGCGGAGCAAAGCCTAGAACTTCTCCCCTCCTCTTCCTCCAAGTGTCTGAGGGTCTTTGAACTCCGTGTTGAACGAGGGCAACTTGCTCCGAAGTTAAAGGGCTCTACACCTTCGTTCCGAAAAACCCAAACCGACGGGGCCCGTCAAAGCCTCGAGGAGACCCTTCCCTTTTCGGTGCTTACCGAGCTCGCCCCTCTGGAAATGTCCGACATGCACTCATTTAAGCAATGTGACGGCTCAGAAGAAGACCCCTGATGGCCATTGAGCTCGATTGTGAAAAGTACAACAAAGAAAGTCCAAGAAGGTGTGGTTCTTTCCCCCGCTCCCCAAAGAATTTAGCGTTGATCGTGCACATGAGCTACTTTCTAGTGGTGGCCTCCTGAATGCAATTATGTAATCCGGCTCTCTCTGCGAGTGGAAGCTGCGAAAACTCGTTTTAACACAAAGGGCGCCTGGGATTTTCACCTGAAAGGAAAAAACAAAGCATTAAGGCTGCTGGAACAGGCTTCACACATTCAAAACGTACGCAGCCGTGTCTAAACAGAGACGTATTTGAGATGAATCATCAAACACACATATTTTACGGGGCGCCTGGGTGGCTCTGTCGGTTAAGCGTCCGCCTCTTGATTTCGGCTCAGGTCATGATCTCGCGGTTCGTGGGTTCGAGCCCCGCGTCGAGCTCTGCGCTGACAGTGTGGAGCCTGCTTGGGATGCTCTCTCTACGGTCTCTCTCTGCCCCTCCCGTGCTTCCTTGCACGCGTGCGCATGCTCTCTCTCAAAATAAATAAAATAAACTTAAAAAAAATCATCAGACGCACATATTTTAAAAACAGGTTTTGACCCAAAGCACCCGAGTCTCTCACGGACCACCACAGGACAGTTCACTACAAACCCAATCTCGCTTGCTCGTGGCTCCTTACGATTTTTGTTGAAAAATGCTCAATGCTCAGAATGCTTCTGCCGCTCTTTGAACTTGCATCCCGAGGTTGTGGTTTGCTGAGCGGAAGTTAACGTGATCTTCCGCAGGGGCTGCCCCACGGCCAGCCATCTCGTTCCCAAGATGCTACAGGCCCGGGGAGACTAACGGCGGGCTTTTCAGTTGGCAATGTTCAGGTTGGCTTGGGGTAACGGGCCTATGGGCAGGGTACGGGGGGCACGAGGGGCTCCATGGCCTTTCCTTCTACAGCATCTGCCTCTTTCTTTGCTCCCTACCCTCGGGCAGAAATGTAGAGGCCACCTTGCAAAAGGCCGACCTCGGTGTCAGGTGAATTTTAGACGCCCCTCCCCACCCCCCACCGGCACCCACATCATCAGGGGTCTGTGGCCACCGCGATGCTTCTGGAGAATGAGGTGGACTATCGAGAAACCCTCATTAAACCTTAATTAAGAAGCCTTTAGCACAGCCCCGGGATAGGAAGCGGCTCTCTGAAGGACAAAGTGTCCTCTGTGGGAGGAACTCAAGTCGGGCGAGCCTGAGTCACCGTGCGTCTTTGTGATGCAGTCAGTGCTGCTGTGTTCATTGGGGAGGAGACTTATAATGAGCTGCGATGGTTCCTCTCGCCGGGCTCAAATTAATTTTTTCAAATGTTCCCGTTAGTTAACAATGATTGATAGAGTGAAGATATTATTAACAAAAATTAGGTGCCCAGCTCGGGAACGGACTTTGGTTCGTGCCTCAGCACTTAGCAAAGGGCAAGCGGAGAGAGGGTATTTTCGGCAGCTTGTGGTTGGAATGAGTCGGGCAGGTGGAAAATGACTCCAGCCATTCGTCAAGGCTGTCGAGACCCGTCCCCCACCAGAAGTTGTGCCACCATGCCCCAGGAGCTCCCACGTTCTGCTAATCGGAGCCAGTTCGGCCGTAACTCAGGACCTGGAAAACGGCTCGGGCTGTTTAGTGCACCTGTTTCATTGAACGCGCGTCCGTCTCGCGGCTCTTGATGCTTTGCCATTATGAGAGCGCGCCGTGGGACTTCCAGAAAAGTAAACAACACAGCTCAGAAAAATGTCTGCTCGGGGCGGCTTCGAATAAGTCCGAGCGCTACGTGCTCCGGGGAGCTGATGAGCAGGGGAGCGGCAGCGTGAGCAGCGAGAAGTGAGCAGGTTATTCTGCACGTGTAATAACGTAAATCTGACTCAAGGAAATGAGCGAGAAGAAGGGGAGACAGGAAAGCAGATGGAAGAAGTTAAATAGAAACCCGAGGTGATAGCACCATTACTCTGTGGGCAGGGATTTATTAGCGAGTGGGTACATTTATTGGGTGTATTTACCGCCTGCACAGAGCACTTGGTGCTTAGTCATCTGCGAGTCGAACTGGGCTCCCCAGCTGGGCTTACCGAGTGGGCGTTTGCTGTGCACCTACTATGCGCCAGGCGGGGTGTGCGGTGTGGAGGTTGTCGAAAGAAGGGAGAACACGGACCCAGAAGTGGGGGACTTGGCCTTGGCCTTTTTGTCCCCTCCCCGCCACGCCCAGCACCCCAGAGGGTTCCCCTGGTCCACGAATAAAAGAATTCGCGCCCGTGGCATCGCTGCTCTGTTCTTTCCAGCTACTTAGGAGCGTTTTGCTCAACCGCGCCGATCCTGCTGTCGACTTACCAGACCCGATCCTTGGAACTACCCCATGGAGCGAGTACTGGGATTATCCTCGACGAACAGAAGAGGAAACTGAGGGAGCGAAGAGAGGGTAGGAGTTTGTTGAAGGATTTTTTTTTTTTACCTCAATACCCTGGGTTCGTTGTCTCTCCGCGTCGAAGAGTGAAGAAGAGGACAGAATTAAATGAGCAGCAGGCAGAGGTTAATCAGAAAATACGAAAGTAAGAATAGTGGGAAAGCTCTCTCTTTGCAGAGAGGGGGCGTTCAAAGGTGAACGCCCCCGACTGTAGGCAAGGGTCTTTGTTTTCTAGGGTGCTGGTCACCCCCGCTTGCCTTCGCCTCATTCCTTCTCAGGTCCAACCTTCTTGGCTGGATCGCTCTCGGTGCTGGGTCATCCACTCCTGATTGGCTCGGCTCCATTGTGTGAGAAACCGGCCGGTGGTCATACTGTCCCTCCTGTAATGTGAGTTTTATGGTTTACCTATTTTAGTCAGGTATTTTGATGGTCGGATTCCTGAGGGAAACCCGAGGGGGGGGTGGGTCGTGCCTGTTACATTCTCAAGAGGAAGCGCAAGGCCTAAGGAGGCTTGCTGTGGTCGGACACTCCCAGCATTGTTCCAAAATATGTGTTTTTCCCCACCCGGGGACCTCAGGTCCTAACCTTTCCCTCTTTGCCAAATTTATCCTATCTTTGCCCTATCAGAAGTTGACTGAGGCCACACGGTCAAGAGAGAAGGCAGGTCTCTGCCTCCTGCGTGCCGTTGGCTACGTTCTTACTGCCTCCCCAAGGGACACCACGGGCCCAACCTGCGGGTCAAAGCGCGGAGCCAGTCCCTGTTTCTGATGACCTTCACAGCCAGATAGGATCAATCGCTCGGCGAGGTTGTCCCGCCTCTCGAGAAGTAGGTCTCTGGAAGCCCAGACCTGCCCACTGCTCCCCAGCCCGGAACAGTTGGCCTGCTAGCTGGAGAGTGAGCCCACGGGGCTCAGGAGCTGAGGCCAGCCCCGGAGACGTGCCCATGCCCTAGACCCTGCCGGTCCTGGCCGTGCCAGCTCTGGACAGAGAAGGGCAGAGAAGGGCTCGGAGAGAGGACTCTTACCTCACAGCTTCCTTGTGCGAGCCAGGGAAAGAAACTGGACCTGATCTGGCCGGCTTTCTGCAGAATGGCAGGACTGAAGTCAACCTGGTTGGGAATGAAAGAATCCCGGGGTCTGCTACGTATGAGGGTCCAGAGGGACCCCCGTCCGCCCCTTGCCCTGCTCCTGCTTCACATGCCGACTTCCTGACAAGATAAATCGTCCCCACCCCCGTTTGGCTTGTGACTCCCCGCACCCACGGCCGGTGTCTCATGCCTCTGACAATTGCACTTTGTCTCCGAATACCCGAAACACGAGACCAAGACTTCTTTTCCCCTTTAGCACTTATCTTACTTGGTTATCTCTTCAAGGCAACGAAGGCCAGTTTGGGGAGGGGGGCTTGTGGGCAGGCATCTTTTTTCACCAGACTCTGTGGTCCTTGTTCAGACAAACGGGGTTTTCTGCGTGTTTTGAGGACGTTGATTCACCCCCAAAGGAGACCCTTCTACCCAGGAAGCGGCCTTTGCTTCTGTACCAGACCAGGAGAACAACAGTCCTGAGGGGCCTCGATTTCTATATAATTCAACTTGGAAACATTTCAGGGTTCCGCAGCTAAGTTAGAAGCCCCAGCCCCCGATGAGACCTGCTGGCCGGACCCCCACCCCGGGGGGGCTGTCGTCACCGAGTCTCCGTGGGATGAATTCTCCCCCCTGGCGAGAGGAGCTGGGGGCATGTTAAGACTTACTGAGTTTCAGGAATTATTCCCAGCACGGACCAGAAAAGGCATTTTTGTTCTGAGCCACATTATAGGCAAGCGGGAGAATTTGCATAGTTATCAGTGAGCGCAAAGGGAGGCTGGTGTTCGGTTCCAGAGCAATTATCGTTGCTTCCCATAGAGTTAACTGCGCGGCAAAGCGGATCCATTTTCTCGCTGCAAAATAAGGGCGTTGGATTGTCTTTGCGGTAACCGTGCAATTAGTTCTTTTCGCCCCGTGTTTTGCCGGGTACTGCCGTCTTTTCTCTGCGAGTGCGTTTACAACAGCATTTCACGGCAAATCTGCTCTCTGTTGCAAAGTCAGAGGATATGCTGGCTGACTCTGTGGTACCTGAACTCAAGGGCCCCCGTGAGTCAGTGTAGAGGTGAGGAAGCCGAGATCGGAGAGGATAAGTGACCCGTCCAGGGACACTCCATGCCAGCCCTGGGGACATCTGTTTCTCCGGTCGTCTAGAATGAGCTCCTACGTGGGACATCCTGGGGGATGTACGAGAGTCCACACACACACACACACACACACGCACACGGGGCCCTGCGCACCACCAGCCCCCAGCCCCCCATCAACACTAAAAGTCCCACGCAAACAAAACTTTGGAACCGAGGGAATGTTGAGACACGAGTGATTCGGGCCACAACCCGGGTCTGCTCCGTCTATAACATACAGCTTGAGGCAGAGAACTAAGGCGGGGGTTGTAAGATACCAGGACAGACCCTAGTTTTGTCTTCTCCCGATGAGCTGTCGCTTTCCACCCAATGTAGTTGTGCACATATGCTACCTGGCCTGTGGCTTCGACTTCCCACGTGGATACGTCCATGCCTCACGGAAACAAAGACCGCCCCGGCTTCCAACAAGAAGAGAGACTCAGCCGGCACGATGTGGCCAGTTTTCCAAAGGAGGAGAGAGGGAGAGAAGGCAAAACCAAAGCCACCACGGACCTCAGGCTCCGTGCCAGTGAATGTGGACAGAGATACCCCAGCGGGACTTTATGGACGGAAATGGCCTTGGTATGTATCTTACCCACCTCCCCGCTGTGCAGGCGAAGAGAGTGACATCGGGTTAAATTTCCGGGGATGCTGGGACTGGAATCAACTCAGGTCTCCTGAGTCTGGGTTCTGGGTCGCCTGGGCACGTAATCCTTGTCTCCCTGAGGACGTATTTGGCCGCAAGCCACAGGCCGCCCGATCCAAATGGCTCAGGCAAAGTGGTGTCGCTGTCTGACGCTGCCCAGAGTAGAGCAACGCTGGGCACGGAGTGGGAGCGGTTCTAGAATCTGCTTGTCCCGACGTTGAGGGTGAGTCTCCTGCCATCTCCTCGTGCCACAGCCTCCGCATAAGCAGCCGGCATCCCGCGGAGGTGACACTGAAGGGCGAGGCCATTCCCGGGATGGATGTGGCCTGTGATGTCGAAGTCCCCCACGTGCATCATTTCTGGGTGGCGAGAGCCCCTCGTATGCCTCGCCATAAGCATGACAGAGAAATCTCGAAAGAAAATACACAAGGTTTTATGGAGCCACTATTTCCACGGGCCACTAATGACTGAAATGGGAGATAACCAGCCTTCTACGAAGGTCTGAACACCTGGTTATTAACATTCACTTAACAAGCCTTACGTGCCCATATTCGAGGCAGAAATCAGGCTTTGTGAATGTGCACCAAGCAAAGTGGTTTACCCCTAGATTCACCTTTATTTCTTCACCGTGGAAAGAATATGCCCACAAAACCGTGGCCCTCCTGAGGGAAGATTCCCTAAGGATATAATTTGCTGTCTCTGCTGGGTGAGTGCACATTCAGTCCAAGATTACGGTCTTCAGACGTTGCCAGGCTGTGGAGAGAAGCGAAAAGGGTTAGGTCACAGGGTGGTGGGTGGGTGGAGGGTGTCGGACACCTGCCCACATCCTAGGGAGGGCTTCTGAGAAGCCTCTGCTGTACATCTGCTCCCTATACCCAGCCATTGTTCGCACACCTTCAAAATAGAAGACTGGACCTCAGAATCGTCTTTGTTTCTTAACTGAGGGAAAATACACATAAGACCAACCCGTCTTACGGGGCGCCTGGGTGGCCCAGTCGGTTAAGCGTCCGACTTCGGCTCAGGTCACGATCTCGAGGTTCGTGAGTTCGAGCCCCGCGTCGGGCTCGGCGCTGACAGCTCGGAGCCTGGAGCTGCTTCGGATTCTGCGTCTCCCTCTCTCTCTGCCCCTCCCCTATTCACTCACTCTGTCTGTCTGTCTGTCTCTCTCTAAAATGAATAAACATTAAAAATAAAAAAAAAAACAACCCAACCCATCTTAAAGCGTACAATTCGGTGGCAGTCTCTGTCTGGTTTCCGACACCTTGAATCCCCTCCCCGAAGGAGACCTCCTCTCCCCGTTAAGCGGGATTAACATAATATTTTCAGGGCTTTTTCAACTACGTGATCCTATGGCTCCAAAATAGAAACTCAACTCATTCAGCTCTGTAAAAATACCCTCCAGACTGCGAAGGCATTAGGATTACTCCATAAAGGTAAAACAGGTAAATATTTGTCCTGAACAAACACAACTGGGGTGGACCGCTGGGATTGCCCTGGCAGATGATTTCGTGGGAGATCGTTGCACAGCTGAACATGTTTTCCTGCTGTTTGGAAGCCTCCATGGCTGGGCCAGTCAGCGCCCTTGGAGGCCACAGAGGCCCGAATTGACTTGCACACATACCTTTGGGTCCAGGACGAGGCGTGGGATTCACACTGCTAGTTTCACATCACCTTCTGGAAAACGGTTGTCCCTTTTCATCTTTACCAAGGAAGGGTCATGGTTTCCTCCGAGTTCAGATTCCTGAACCGAGGGGCATTTTTGCGGTCACCCCGATCGGTGGGGGAGGGGGTGGTGGTGAGGGGAGGCCACGATCGTGCCGTTAAGAGCCTCAGCTTGGGAGGATGTCCTGTTTGCAGCCTCGGAGCCTCCCCTGTTTTACGTCGCCAAGAAAAGAGTTGCTTGTGATTGGTGGATTTTGAATGTGCTCTGGCTGAGTTTCTGGTTCAAACAAAGATCCAATCTGGACGCCCAGTAGGTGCCACCGATGAAGTCAGAAGGGCTGCCTGTGAGGAGGGCCTGAGCGCGTCCCACGGGGCCCTCCTCCCCTGTGCTGTGAGGAAGCTCAGTGGAATCCTTCCACGTCCCTCAGAGCACAGTGTGGACATCACCCATCTAGACTCGCAGGAAATCCAAGCACTGGTGGGGACGGTCTTTGGAGTCTCTGGGTTTTTGGTTTGTTTTTTTTATCAGCCCTCAGGTAACCAAGAAACCACCCATGCCTGTCTCCTTCAAACTGTTCCCAGCATCCTTTGTGAGATCCTACCCAAGTTCAGGGCTTCCTCTCCCACTGTTGACCCGGAAGTCGGCCGTTCCCCGCCCCCACGCTCACCTGCCCACACCTTTTGAGTTCTGGCAGGCCCTGCCCCTGTCTCCGTGCTGTCTTCGCCGCTCTGCTCTGCTCGGGCATTCCGGAGGCCTGCGCCCTCCCTCCTCAGACCCTCAGACCCAGCCTGCCGCTTAACCGCCACCACCAAGTGGGTGTGGAACCCCATGAGGAGAAGTGAAGTCACTTTGGGGTCTGAAGCTTTGTTTTCCCCAGTGCCTCCTGGTTCCTTCTCCTTCTTGCAACAAAAACCAGTTCTGTCTGGGATCAACGTTTTATTTGTTGTTAAAAAGAGGAGCAGTCTTGTATCTTAGGACACAGGGGGCCAAGCCACCCCCGAAAAGTCAGGGGTCCCTATGGCATTTACTCCAGAGATGACAGATGCAATTCGCATCGTGAGCCCAGCAGAGGGCGCCGTCCACCGTCCCCAGCCACACCGGGAGCATGAAAACTCCTTGCAGGGGGTGGACCAGCCGGTGGTCTTCCTTACAACTTAGCCTAGGGGGAAATGGGGGGAAATCCAGATGTCTCTGGCCCAGCCCCTTGAGATTATTGCTTAATGAGTCCCCTACGGGGCAAGCATCCTCCAGGGAGAGAGACAAGGTGGGGCCCCATCAACAGAGGGGTAAATGAAGTTTGTCCTTACTTCTGCTGTGTCCTCAACACCCCAGCTTCTGTCCGCAACACTGTCTCCTAACAAACCCAGTGCTTTCAGGGAAACCCGCAACCCAGTTTGCCTTTTCACATCTTGATGACGGACGGTTGCAAAGGGATAATGCCAGCCTTCCCTGAGGCAAATGTGGGTAATTCGACAATGGGCTGGAGGGCGGCGGTGACCGTTGCTCCTACATTTTAATTGAGCTAGCTACTTCCCTCCAGGAAGACTCAGAGCATAAACACCTTGAATTTACGGGGAGCATTTAGAAATGCGGGTAAGTTCTGGTTTCTCAAGTTTGTGTTCAACCTACGTGCTCTTTGAGGGAATCAAACCTGTTCCGGTTTTATCAGCAAAATGGGAATCTCTACCCATTTGGTGAGAGGAACCGCACTGGCATAAATGTGCGTGTTGCGTGTTTATGGTTGGGCATTTGAATGGCCAATCTCACCGGTGTCACATGCTCAGAAAGTGTCCCTTGGTCGCTGAGCACTACTCGTGCTTGAATTTAGATATGACACAAACTTAGACGGCTGACCGCACCTCTAGGAACGAATTCCAGTGACCCAAACAGGAAATAATTTTAAATAAATGAAAACCTTTTTTTCCTAAACGTTTATTTATTATTAAGAGACAGGGAGAGACAGAACACGAGCGGGGGAGGGGCAGAGGGAGGGGGAGACACAGAATCCGAAGCAGGCTCCAGGCTCCGAGCTGTCAGCACAGAGCCCGACGCGGGGCTCGAACTCACGAACCGTGAGATCGTGACCTGAGCCGAAGTCGAATCCCAACCGACTGAGCCACCCCGGCGGCCCATCTCAAAGTCTTGTATTTCTACAGTTCCTTTCAGACACAGTCACGGAATTATCTCTGTACCCCCCATGGTGGAGGCAGGTAAATCCCTACCCACCCTCATCCAAGGGACAGGGCACCCCCTGACCGTGCCGGTGGGTCCCCTGTGGAGAGTCGGGGCCTGGCTCCGTGCTCCCGACTTCTCACCCAGTGATCTCGAAATGCCAGCAAGCGGCTTCAGAGTTCATTAAGTTGGACCGAAGCTCCTGCAGCTTGCAAAGCACATTCTTTACAGCTGTTATAAAGGTCTCATTGCTCAAGGGTAATCTAGCAAAACCACCAAGCCCCCTTCACTCCCCAGGCGCTCAGAATGGCAAGGGCAATGAGAAGCGTGTAGTCATCTCCACGAGTAACTGCATCCAGCCCGGACCTGCTTGGAGAGTACGCGGAAAGTTCCAGAAAAGGGAATGGCACCTCACAAGGGGCGGTACGGGGTGGTACTCCAGAGCCCCGCGTGCTTAGGCTCCAATCTGCCCTCTCTCGCCCTACAGCCAGGAGCTGGGGACAGCCGCTGGGCCTCTCTGGGCCTCGGTCTCCTTGTCAGTTCGTAGGCACCAGCTCAGAGGGTGGCAATGAGTCCGTTGATGCAAAGCGTTCAGAACAACGCTTGGCATTCACTCATTCAGTGCCTACTATATACTAGGAACCGTACCTACAAAAATTAACAAAAGAGGCGGAAATCCCTGCCCTCACAAGTTTATATTTTGGGCGGGGGGCCTACAGGGGACTCTCTGGAAGGTTATTTGCCCCCCGTTAGGTCTGACTTTTCCCAAAGGCCACGTGTTCGCTTATACTTGGGCGCTCTCTTCCCATAGGTTTTGACTGTGGGGTGACACCTCACCGTGGCGGCATTCTGCCAGCCAGAGGCCATCGGTACACGGAATGTGCTGCCCGGAGCCCTGGGTGTCCGGGAGGAGCTCCCGCCAGGCCTGCAGGATCCCACCTGCCCGTCAGTGGAAGGACGGACTGTTTTACATCAGCAGAGTGAACTGGGTCAAAGTTTAGTCAATCACAAGTTGTGCAAGGACTTGTCGCGGCCGGTCTGCGACTCTAGGCCGCCCAGCACTCATTAACAGCTATCTGTTCAATGATTATCTCCCTTGGGGGTTGTGGTGGTAAGCCCGTCCAGAAGCACAACGGACTGGGGCCGCGATCCAAAGTCCTGCCCCTGACGTCAGAGACGAGCCTCCCCGGGTGTAGCCGAGGGGCGGGGCCCTTCTCCTCAATGGGATTTAAGGCCGGGAGGTCCGGCCTCCAAACAGCCAACACGGCCTTCCCATTGGGAACGGTTGTCCACCGGCCGGAAGCACCTCGTGGGAAACCCTTGGATCTCTCATCGAGATCATCCGAGACGGAGAAAGGTAGGTAGAGCTTTTTAATTTGCGTGTCTAAAGGTTGCGGAGCCGTCGCAAACTCATTTCCTTTTCTCCCCAGCGCTTCGACTGTCTGGTGAGGTGCCACCAAAGAGACGCGTTGAGTTTCCCTGGGGGCGTCTGTTAGGTTGTTCAAGGGGCCTGTGCTTTCTGTTTCAGGGAAGCGTCCGTGGCCCTTAGCGCAGCCCTGCAGAAATGCCTCCTCAGCTCCCCAGCAGCCTCAATTTCTCGGCCAAGGTCGTCCAGGGCACCCTAGACAGCCTGCCCCAGGCGGTGAGAGCATTCGTGGAGAGTAGCGCCAAGCTGTGCCAGCCCGACCATATCCACATCTGTGATGGCTCCGACGGCGAGAACCGGAAGCTGCTGGACCAGATGGAGGCCCAGGGGGTGATCAAGAGGCTGCGGAAATACCACAACTGGTAAGCCGGCCCCCAGCCCCGCCGTTCCCACCTAGAGACTGCAGTTTAATGACATTCATAGAGCGGCTCAGGTCGGCCGTGAGATAGCAACGTAGGGACACTCCCTGCCAACTCCATCCCTGACGAGGACGACAGCCAGACCCGCCCTCTCCTGAGAGACAAGCTCAGTCTAGTAACATCTCCTCGGCTGCGCCCCAGTTGGTGCGGTTGTCCACACGTGTGGGGCACCGTCCGTGCGTTGGGCACCTGTGAGGTGCGGGAAGGGCACGGTGCTGCACGGGACTGGTCCGTAACCCCCTGACGCCTGGCGGAAGGGAATCCCGTGCGCAGAGGCAGCGGGGGAGGGCGACACTGCCCCCTCCGTTCCTAACCAATTTTTTCAAAATTTTTGCAGCTGGCTGGCTCTCACTGACCCCAGGGATGTGGCCAGAATTGAAAGCAAGACGGTCATCATTACCCAAGAGCAAAGAGATACCGTGCCCATCCCCAAAACCGGCCCTAGCCAACTAGGTCGCTGGATGTCCGAGGAGGACTTCGAGAAAGCATTCAATGCCCGATTCCCAGGGTGCATGAAAGGTGAAGGAGACAGTTGCTTGACTGGGAAAAATCAAACAGAAGCAGAGGGCGGGTGCCGGTAGGAAGGGCGACGTCGCCGTGCTGTCGTCTGTGATGCCGGGCTCATTTCTCACCCCTCCCCCGCCCACCGGCCCCTCCAGGTCGCACCATGTACATCATCCCATTCAGCATGGGGCCGCTGGGCTCCCCTCTGTCGAAGATTGGCATCGAGCTGACAGACTCCCCCTACGTGGTGGCCAGCATGCGCATCATGACGAGGATGGGCACCCCGGTCCTGGAAGCGCTGGGTGACAGGGACTTCGTCAAGTGCCTCCATTCCGTGGGATGCCCTCTGCCTTTAAAAAGTAAGTGTACCCTTTCCGGGTCCGAAGTTGCAACGGCAAATCAGCCTCGCCTCGAGCCCTGGGCCTTTGCCCCGGGGACCCCCGGGTGGGGAGGCAGCACGCTCACCCGGGCTGTGTCCTCCTGCGCAGAGCCCCTGGTGAACAACTGGCCTTGCAACCCAGAGATGACCCTCATCGCCCACCTGCCCGACCGCAGGGAAATCATCTCCTTCGGGAGTGGGTACGGCGGGAACTCGCTCCTCGGGAAGAAGTGCTTCGCCCTCAGGATAGCCAGCCGGCTGGCTAAGGAAGAGGGGTGGCTGGCAGAACACATGCTGGTAAGTTGCAGGAAGTCGTGCACCCGCACGGCGGGGACCTGGGGGCGGGGGCGCGTGCGGAGGTCCAAATGCCCACGCATGTGCAGTTCCCATCAGGCAAGGCCAGTGTGCCCCGAGGACAGGTTTAGAAACCCCACCGAGGATTGTTAATGCCTCTTTTGAATCACTTCAAACCAGAGCTCCCTTAGACTTTTGCTCCCTTAGACTTTCTTATTTATTTATTTATTTATTTATTTTTTAAACATTTATTTATTTTTGAGACAGAGACAGAGCATGAACAGGGGAGGGGCAGAGAGAGAGGGAGACACAGAATCTGAAACAGGCTCCGGGCTCTGAGCAGTCAGCACAGAGCCCGACGCAGGGCTTGAACTCACGGACTGTGAGATCACGACCTGAGCTGAAGTCGGACGCTTAACAGACCAAGCCACCCAGGCGCCCCTAGACTTTCTTATTTAAAATGTTCGCTTTGACAGCTGAAGACATAGGTCTTGGGAACCTACCCTTTTGGGGCTTCTGGGCACTCTCCCAGGCTGAACCGCTGGCCACCGGGAGGCACCGGAGGAAGCAGATTAAGGAGGAATCTTGTCCCCAACAGATCCTGGGCATCACCAACCCCAAGGGCCAGAAGAAGTATTTCGCAGCAGCCTTTCCCAGTGCCTGTGGGAAGACCAACCTGGCCATGATGAACCCCAGCCTCCCAGGGTGGAAGATAGAGTGTGTGGGAGATGACATTGCCTGGATGAAATTTGACCGAGAAGGTGACTCTCTTAGACCTAACCGTTGACGACGATGATTGCACCTAGGTGAACTTTTGGCTTTCAAAGCGTGCCAAATTCTCCCAAGTCCACGGCATTGGGCTTTTTGAGTCTGTTCTTTCGGATCTCTCAAAGCCCTAGGAATATGTATTCTGCGGGCATTCTTTAATTTAATATAGGATCTGGGTTGAAATGGGGCCCCATATGCCGCTGCTTGTTTATACAATAAATGTGTTAAAACACTCTCGGTGGAAAACCGACGAGGAAGGAAGGGTTGTAAAAGTGTCAAAGCGGAAAATCATGCTCGGATGAGAAAAGAGGAATCTCTTCCAGGGAGGAGGAAAAAAAAAAAAAAAAAGATTTGAGGATTCGGTGCAAAGATCCGTCACGTTTTGTTTGGCGTTCATGTCTACCTTTCTGGTTGACAACCTTCCAGGTAACCTAAGGGCTATCAACCCAGAAAATGGCTTTTTCGGGGTGGCTCCTGGAACCTCTGTGAAGACCAACCCCAACGCCATCAAGACCATCCAGAAGAACACCATCTTCACTAACGTGGGCGAGACCAGCGACGGGGGCTTTTATTGGGAAGGTATCGACCAGCCGCTGGCCCCGGGCATCAGGCTCACCTCGTGGAAGAACAACGAATGGTCCCCCCAGGACGGTGAGCCCCCTCCTGGAGACCCCAGGGCCCCAGCCTCTAAGCACTACTGGTTTGGGCCAGATGCTAAGGGGCGCCTCCTCTCTTGCTGTCGCAGGGGAACCTTGCGCCCATCCCAACTCACGCTTCTGCACCCCTGCCAGCCAGTGTCCCATCATCGACCCTGCCTGGGAGTCTCCGGAAGGGGTGCCCATCGAGGGCATCATCTTCGGAGGCCGCCGACCTGCCGGTGAGTCTCTCCTTCGTTCAGGCCGGGAGCACGGGTGTGTTGGCTTCCAGAAAGCGTCCATGGAATCTCTCCTTTTTCGTGACCTCCCCAGAGGGCACCAAAGATCTCCAGCTTCCAAAAATCCAGGATAATTGGCAAGGCTGGATCCTTGACGGGCTGTGGCTCTATCTAATTAAGCTTCCCGCTGCGTGGCCTCGGTGGTGTAACTTTGACAGCGGTTTTGTGCACGTTGGCTTTGGGAGGACGAAAGCAGCTCAAGTAGAAAGATACCGTTCCTCTGTGTCTTTCCATTTTGGGAGATGCCATCGCCAGCCCAGGGGTCTGTGTCAAAGCCTTTACGGGGTGTTCCTTGTCTCCTGCTACAGGGGTCCCTCTGGTCTACGAAGCTCTCACCTGGCAGCATGGAGTGTTTGTGGGGGCGGCGATGCGATCGGAGGCCACAGCAGCCGCGGAACACAAAGGTAAATCTGAGTGAACAACTCAAACCTCAGACCAGAGGGACTGGTGTGGTCCCTGTCTCCACGTGCTCAGGCCAACGATAAATGGCGCCAGTATTGTCCCATAAGAGCATGATTGACCAGCGGGATCCCCCTCTCTGTTCATAGGCAAGGTCATCATGCACGACCCCTTTGCCATGCGGCCTTTCTTTGGCTACAACTTTGGCAAATACCTGGCCCACTGGCTCAGCATGGCCCAGCGCCCAGCAGCCAAGCTGCCCAAGATCTTCCACGTCAACTGGTTCCGGAAAGACGACGAAGGCAAATTTCTCTGGCCGGGCTTCGGGGAGAACTCCAGGGTGCTAGAATGGATGTTCAACCGGATCAACGGGGAAGCGGGTGCCAAGCTCACGCCCATAGGCTACATCCCTGAGGACGGCGCCCTGAACCTGAAAGGCCTGGGGGACGTCAACGTGAAGGAGCTCTTCGACATCCCCAAGGGGTTCTGGGAGAAGGAGGTGAAGGACATCCAGAAGTACTTGGAGGAGCAAGTTAACACCGACCTGCCCTACGAGATCGAGAGAGAGGTCCTTGCCCTGAAGCAAAGGATCAGCCAGATGTAATCAGACCCGAGAGCTTTCCTTTTGAGAGCAGCCCCCTTTGCAATGCAACCGGGAGCAAGAGAGAGTGGGATTTTCTCAGTGGGCACCACCCATACCACTGCCATGACCACGCCGATGGGCCGATTCAAAAGACACACGGTAATTTTTCAGATAAGACCACAAAGTACGGGCTGGTAACTGTGGGATCGGGAAGGGAAATCTCAGCAGGTCTCCAAAATTCACTATCCAGTGCACGTTGGTTCAACCCTGAGGACACCAGGCATTCAGTCTTTCCTGTTTTTATCTCTTTAGCTGTGTCAGTTAGCTGGAATGCACGGAGAAAACTACTTGAGCTGTGTGTGTGTGTGTGTGTGTGTGTGTATTTCTTGTTATCTGAGATGTATATAATACCTTTGGAAAAATCGCGGGCAAGATTACCTACTAGTTGTGGCTAGAAAGAAATGCTGCTTTGTTATTAATATGCACGTTTAAATTATTTTTATATACCCCTGGTTACGTACCTTCACGTGATTTCAATGTTTTCCCCTAACACTTCTTGGAAAAATCACAAAATAAACTTTTATAGAAAAGATGGATTCATTCACTTGGTGTTTCTGATCTGAACGACCAAGAAGCGAGGACTCCCTGGTGAAACACGTTGGGGTCCGAATCCCCTCCAAAGGAGGTGGGGACATCAGGATCATCCCTGGGGAGGGAGGGAGCTGGGGGCGGGGGGAGGGAGGGGACAGAAAGGAACCAGTTAGGAGAGATGAGCAAAGAAGAAGTCACCCACAGGTGGCAGAGTATCACGCTTGGGGCTTTCTGAATTAACCCCCAGACAGTATCTAGGAGCCACTGACCAGTGGGTTTCAACACTGCAAGCCTTGGAGTGAATGGTAGGCCTTGTGTAACTGAGTGGGAGAGTTTAAAACGTGCTTCCTGGCAAAACTTTGGGTCTGGGGGTTCAGCCTTCCCCGTTACACTGAGGCCAATTTCACGCACTTTTGTCACTACACTCCTGTCGACCAACACTTTTCTCAACTGTCATCCACAAGGGAGGAGAGTAGGGAGAAAGCCGAGGGGAGCTCTGTGGCACAAGCGTTAATTGAGCACCTTCTGTATACCGAGCAGCGTGCCCACAGCGGGCCACCCTGAGGAGAGCGGGTGGTGTGGTTTGGCCTCAAGCCCCTCCCCGCCCCCCCTCCCCCACCCCCAGACTCGGGGTTGGCGGCATTTCCTGGGGGGTCAGGAACGATGCAGACCCGAAGCTGGATTGGCACCTGCACAGCACACGTGCGTTGTGCAGGCAAACGCAGCACCCTGCACCTGCCGTCCCCCTCCCAGGGCGCAGCTGGTTAGAGTGACTTCACCCCTCTGAGGGTCCCGTCGGAGCTGGGAGATGGCAACCAGAGTTTTCTTTCCCTTTAAAGAGCTGAGAGCTGGCCCGGCCCTCCCAACAAAGTGTCATATTGCGATACCAAAGCCACGGATGGGGAAAAAAAACCCCACTTCATGGAATTAAGTGTCATCTGCTGTATTCATTTAAGTCAGTGGCTTTCAAGCTTGTTTTTTCTTTTCGCTACAGAACCCTTGCTTGACGCGCGCTCTGACTCAGACCCCGAACGCTGGAGGGAGACAAAGCAAGGGAGCGTCCACCCCCGGGTTGGGGGTTGGGGGGGAAGCTGGGACCCAGGTTCCCGGCTTCTGTTTCCCTGCCCGCCTGGTGGCCTCTGAGGCAGTTCCCTGGACCCCCGAGAGGGGCTGACACGTACAGGGGGGCGTCTTTGTGAAGACGTGTGTCCTGGGCCCCAGGGTCCTGTCCTAGGCCCCCAGCAGGCCTCTGGTTTTGTGGCCAAGCTGGCCCTCCTGGAAGTTTTTATGCTCCTGCACGGCATCACCCACGTGCCCCGGGGACTGGCATGTGAACCTGTTCCCGCCAGGCCCTGGAAGCCTGGGGATCAGCCTAGAGGAAATGCCTTAAAGAGAATAGAGGTTTTCAGGGGACCACAAGGACTCAACAGTTGCCACTGGCCCTTGACTTGTTTTCCCCAAACGGCCAAGCAAGTGCTGCGTCCACCTCCAGGTCCTGGTTTCTAGGCCGGGAGCTCTGGCTGTCGTGGTCAGGATGCTGTGACCTTACTTGCCAATGTCATCTTGCGGTGCCCCAGTCCCTGCGGGGCGGAAAGACAGGCAGACCGGGCCAAGTCGGTTTCGAGGTGCTGATTGCTGCTCAGTCCTCCCCCGGCACGCAGGAGCCCAGACCCCCGCTGGGGCCGATGTCTTCCGCCGGAATCTACCACAGGGGCTGTCCCCCGACTGGCACGCGTCTCGGGGGCTGTGCTGGAGTCTGGGTTAAAGACCGGAACACGGTAGGTACACAGCAAACACTGAGGTGGGACAATAGACCTGCCTTTGAGCTCCCTGGAGGCACCCGAGGACCACGTGGCAGGTGGGCGGGGGCTGGGGTGCTAGGCAGGGGCACATTTGGGGGTCGGCGGTTACAGGTCTCGTTCTTCTTGCTTTCTCTCCTCAGGCCCACCCTAACCCGGAGCCCCCGGGGTGCCACGCGGCCTGTCCCTTCCAGAGCTTTAAGACCACCAGGCACAGGCCCCAGAGGGCTCCCTTGGCCCGCTCCCCTGCAGAGGGCACCGGATCAGTGACCTTGGCCGTCACGGTCAGCAGTTGCAGTAAATAGGGCACCAGGTTCCCTCATCCATGGGAAAGGGCCTGCCTCCGCCACGGCCGCCCCACCCTCCCACCTTCCCGCCCGGGGGTAGTAAACACTGATGACTTTGGACCCGTCCCAGCTCTGCCTCTGGCCAGCAGTGTCACCCAAAGTGACCCTCACCTGTGTCATGGGACAATAGCACCCCCTCTGGGGGCCGATGAGGATAAGACAAAATAGCCCAGCTCCGGACTCGGGGGTCCAGAGAGTCTGGATGTGAGTCCCCACTACACCCCTTCCTAGCAGCATACTCTCAAGTGATTGCACAAAACGCTGAGCCTCAGTTTCCCCAGCTGTTAAATGGGCATAATAACCGTAACTTGTCAGGGGGTTGGGAAGGTCAGACGGGATGCTGTGAGCAAGGCATCTGGCACCCAGCGGGGACACGTTTGCTCTGTCCCGGGCCTTCCGTGCGGCTGTGTTGGCACAACAGGTGGGCGGGGAGCTCACTGCCCCCCACGGCAGCTGGCCCCTGATGCCCAGCCCTGGGCTGGCTCCAGGCAGAGCTATCTCTGGGAGGAACACAGGGCAGCTGGGGGGCAGGATGGGGGAGCGCACAGTGACCCAAGCAGCCCTCACACAAGGTCAAGGACACGCAGTCACCCAGACCAAGGTGGAGAGAGGATTAGCCCTACACTGCCCTCAGGGCTGACCTTCAACACAGCCGGGCTGAGCCTAGAAGCTGAAATCACCCCACCCGGCCCCTTGACTGCCTCCGGCTCACCCATCCTGGGATGGTGCGACCCCCAGACCTTCCCACCCCGCCGAGGGGCTCCCAGACCTGGGTCTGGATTTCTCTCTGGTCATTGCCCCCGCCGGTGGGACCCGTCCTCCCCCAGTGCTGACGCCCTAATGCTACACAAACTCTCCCCCAGAGCTCTGCTGCTGGCCGGGAGCGGGGCAGGGGCAGAGGATCCCCTCGAGCTGAGAAAACCCTGAGTCAGCTGACCCCATCCCAGTGAACTACCAGAAAGCTTCCTCCTCGGGGTGAAAAGGGAACTTGAGACGGAGACGAAGTCCAGAGGGAGTAAAATAAAGAACGTGACTTTTTTCTGCTTTTTCTCAAGTTTCGCCTCGTGTTTTCCCACCCGGACTCGGACAGCAAGCTGAGCACAGGGGGCCCCTTGAGAGAGGTGCCACACACGGGTTCTTTCAGGACGGCTCTGCGGATGACAGGATGTGACGGGTGCACTATGGACGTGGCTCTGATCCTTACAGGGCTGGTCCCCGCACAGTGTTCTCTCTGCCATCCGTGCCCCCCCCCCCCAGCAGTGGGACAGAGCCCCGAGGTTTCTCTGGTGCCACAGAGCCGGGATTTGGGGCTGCCGCAGATCACCAACGGACGTCACCGGTCTGCACAGTAGCACCGTGGCGGGGCCACGAACACGTTGGCTTTGCTGACACCTGTCACCGTGTCTGCACGGACGCTCGTTCCTGGGGGCTTGCTTGTCTGCCACCTGCTCGGTGCCGTGCGGCACCCTGGTAATGGGGCATGTAAATGTGTGAATGCATGCCGGGCTCGTCAGCCTGCTCGGCAGAACCTTTCTCCAGGCGAGGCAATTTGCAGCAAAATATGCTGTAAATATTTGCTCAGCCCAGGAAAATGACTTTAATTGCATAATTAAACTCGTGGTAGGTGCTTCTTCCGGACAAAACGACTGGGGAGAAGCTGAGACCACAGCTGTCCCTCTGAGTGCGTTGAAGACAGGGACTAAACGTCGGTTTGCAAACATTTGGCTCTGCACACACCCCCCCCCCCCCACCCCGCTCCTTTATGCGATGGGGGTTTTGAGAACAGTCAGGGTGGATGAAGGAAGGGGCTTGGAGGCTATTGGAGAGAGGAGGGAGAGGAAAAGTTCCCCAAATCAGAGAACCAACAGAGAAGGTACCCCCAGGCCCCCCGGACAGGAAGTGCACTGTATTTTCCAAAAGTTCAAGTGAGCATCCCACCTCCCACGGAAAGCTGGTAACTCGAGCAAATGATCGATTCACTTAATTGGAAAAAAAATAAGCAGACTGAAAGAAGTTTGTTCTAGAAGAAAATAGTGCCTCCCAACCACTGATGAAAACCCAGCATTCTTTGCTAAAGTAACCACATCAATTCAACGCTAAGTGAAAGATGCCCCCCACGAAAGACATGGCCAGTGATTGATTCTGTTTATAGCAAATGTCCAGCACAGGCGAATCCACAGGGATAGAAATTAGGTTTGTGTTTGCCTGGGGCCAGGCAGGGGGAGGCATCGAGGAACGAGGAGGGATCGCTAACAGGTACGGGCTTTGTTTTCGGGGTGCCGAAGATTCTCAAATGAGATTTCCACGAAGGTTGCAGATCCTGTGACTATGTTAAAAACCGTGGAATTGTACGTTTCAAGTGGACGCATTTTCTGGTACGTGAGTTACAGCTCAAAAAGTGGTTTTTTTTAAAAAAAGAATACACTCAACGAAAACAGAGGTGTCTCTTAACTCACCTTAGAAACGTGTTGTCTGCCAGAGGCTCTGAGTCGGAGGCCCACGCTCACCTTGTCAAAAGGGGACACGAACGAGGAAGAGGGAGGCAGGGTGGCGGGAAGAGCCCGGGCGGATTCCGAGAAATTGGGAAAAAAAGGACAGACTGTTTTTATTATGGGGTTCAATGTCATTTAATGCCAGGCCCGTGAACCTCTCCCAGTTATCACGGGCACCATAAGAATCGTTTCTTTCACCGACTTCCAGGAGAGAGGGCCAGAGGACAGAAGCCTGACAAAGCCATGAGGCCAGCAGGTGGCAGTGCTGGGACCACCAGGAGCCTCGGATTCCAGGCCGGCTTGCGTTGGCATTGAGTCCAAGGCCTTAACCGCAAACTTTGGCACAGAGAAGAACCCCGGAGTCGGGAGACCCGAGACCATCCCAGCTCTGAGAGCGGATCAGGAAACCCACCCAAACTGGCTTGGCAATGGGAGGGAGGGTTTGGCTCATGTCACCACATCAGGGAGGGTCTAGGCACAGGTGTTCCTCTGAACACTTAGGGCTCCAACCCTGCAGGAGGGTCCACTTTCCTCCCCCCTCCCCCCCGCCACCCCCTGTAGCAGAAGGGGGTCACGAAACCAGTACCCGCTGCAGCCACTAGAATCCTGGGACGGTCCCTTCCTCTCTGACAGCTCCCCCCCCACCCTGCACAGGAGGGCCCTGCCTTGCCCCCTGGAAGCCTTGCCTCCTCCAACCTGTCATGGAGCTGGGGCCTGGTGGCTCTTCGGAGGGACCCTAAACTTGGGGTTTAGGGAGCCCAGGTCCAGGTGTGGGGAGAAGGACAAGGCGGAGAGGACGAGAGGCCCTGGGGGGCATGAAGAACACGGTCGGCCCACAGAGAGTTCACCCGAAGCCCCTGAGCTGGCCTGCGGTCCCACCCCGGGAACGCCCCCCGCTCCCTGTTCACGCTCGATCGCACCATCCGCCCCTCACATGCTGCTCAACGCGGCCAATGCCAAGTCCCCGGGAAGGATGGAGTGACACCAGACACTCAAACTTACCGGCGCCCCCCCAGCCCCCCTCCCCCCTCCGTCTCCCCGCGGGCCACGGAAGGGGGGCGGGAACTCCCAGCCTGTAGCTGGTTTCGTCTTCGAGGACACGGGCAAAAGCCGAGGCGGGGAGTTGAGAGGAGCCCTCGGCATCCCCCGGGAAGACGAAGGGGACCCACTCAGGGGCCCAGGGGCGGCTCCAGGACCACAGCAGCTACAAACCACCCAGCGGCTGGAAGCCTTGGCTGCCATCCAAGCACTGACCCCTGCAGGGTTCAAGGCTGCTCTTTGGGTCTGGGTGAACACAGCTCGCCCTACCCAGTGGGAGCCCCTGGCTCACGGTGGAGTTCTCTCTGCCAGGGGCTGAGGGGCACGCACCCCCCGGCCGCCCAAAATGGCCCCGGGGGACGGGTCTCTCCAGGTTTGAGCCTCCAGGCTGAGCACGGCCCCCGGGGTTAACATAAACCTTCCTCCCCTCAGTGAGTAAAACTCCCTGCTGCTCCCCCCGCGCCCCCCCCCAGGTGAACTCCAGTCTGGCCTCGGCGGGCACAGAGGCTGCGGCGGTCTCAGGCCTCAGCGAGGGCTGCGTCACCACCAAGAGCAGAGACCAGGGGCACCAGAGGTCCCGGTGACTCATCAGGCAGCTGCTGTCCCGTTACGTAAAGCAGAGCTCAGAGCCATTAGCCGATAGGAGATGAAATTTACATTTTGAATTAACTTGGATCATCAGAACGCTTCCTCTCGACCCAGGGAAATTAAACATCAAGTCGGAGGGGCTGTGGGCTGGGGAGGCAGAGGCCCAGCCAAGCATGCCAGGTTGGCTTTCGGTTTTTCTTTTCTTTTCTTTTCTTTCTTTTTTTTTTTCAACAGGCTGCAGGCAAAAGGGGACAGGAGGACACTACCGCAAAGTCAGCCTCGGAGGCAGAGGGAGATGGAAAGTGGAGATACTCTTTCGCTCTTTTTCCCTGGACAGAAGCACAATAGACCTGCGTGGCAGAATTAAATTCTGACCTGTCTGGTTTCCTCCGTCTCTTCCTCCTCGAATAGTGGTTATTTATTGAGCACTTATTATGTTCTGGCACTTAGCTGAACGCTTTGGAGATAAGGCAGAGTGAATCTGTCTTCCCCTTGCCCCCGCTTCCTGATTCCCCCCCCCCCCCCCCCCCCCCCCCCCCCCCGCCGCCACCCGTATCCCTCGTGGGGAGGCAGCTGGAGGGAAGAAGTAAAGAGACGGTTTTATTAACAATCAAGGCTCCCCGAGTTTTGTTAGGAAATTTGTTAGTTTTTCAGACGCACTGCTCAGGAATGAGAGGCCCCAAAGTCCCGTCTGGCAACCAAGCTGCCAGCTGCCGGAAGCCCACTGCCCTCCCCCCGGTGTGTGTGAAGGGCCCTCCCTGGGGTTTGCACCGTCCTCTCTCCCGGCTGCCCGCGAGAGTCTGCATGGCTGTCCAAGTCAGAATAGCCCTCGCAGGCTGGGGTGAAGACAGCCGGCAAGCTGGAGATGTTGGCACCTTCCCGTGGCCTCTGGGTGTGTCTGTGACGGGCATCTCGCAGGATTGGTCCTTCCTGGAAAGAGACGGTATTCGCATGTCCTTCTAGCTTCGCGCTGTCCCTCACCGCCACCCTCCCCCCAACAGCCCCTTGGGGTAGGTCCCTGATCTATAGGGCCTTCCTGGATTCGGGGGCGGATTGATCCCCAGGACAGGCTTATCACTCAAGTTGCCTTGGGTTGACTTGCTCCAATCTGAGGTCCTTCACTTCCCGAACCCAGATGGGTCAGAGGAAGTTCAGCCTCCCCTGGGCCATGGGTGCTGGTTCTCGTAGGGAGGCATGTGCCCCGGGCCCCTCTATGGTGTGGGTTCTGTCACGGCGCAAACATGGGAGCGAGACCGGAGGCCGGAGGCTGGGCTGCTCACTGCTCACCGGAGGGTCGGTTTTTCCTGCTGTCGAATATGAGAGACTGTACTCCCGATGAGCGAAATGCCTATGCAGCTCCCGGCTGGCCAGGCCTCCCTAGAATGGCAGGCTTCCAAAATCAATCCGTCACTTTCCAATGAATAGTTATTGAACGCCCTCTGACTGCCTCACATTTAGAGCCGGCCCAAGTGCTTAGGTGAGCTGATCAGGACTGTCCTTCCTAATGAATTGGTCCCACAGGAGCCTCTGTCCTTTTCCCAGGGTCACTGAAAAACTTCAAGCCTCCAGTTATCAGGAGCGCTGTTTCCTGTGACCAAGAATCCACAGGCGTGCTTTTCGCCCCGTCCAGAATTCCTGGATGGCCAGCCTCCTGGTCCACCCCCCAGACTTTGTAATTCTGCCTGGGCAGCCGGGCACGTTTGCATTTGCCTCCCTCCCTCCTCCCTCCTTTTTTCCATCCATCAACCCAGCCCCTTATCCTTCTGCTTAACTATCTGTTCCTACGCCCTCCAACCATCTAGGCCTCCACACGTCCTCATCCACCCAATGGACCACCCACCCTCCACTTAGGGGCTCATCTGGCCTCCGTAGGGTCCATTAGACATAAACTCTGCAGCCGCCCTCGATCCATCCTTCCATCTTCTCAAGGTAACGCAGCCACCAAGCTGTGAGGGTCGGAATCTGAATGAGCTCTGCCTCATGTTTCCACTCTACCCTGCACCTCCAAGACAAAGTAATGGCTAAGCCTCACAGAGCAGAAACACTGGATGGCTCCCAGAGGTGTGGACACATTGCCATAAAGGTTCAGAGGAAGCAGCATTTGAGCAGTGCTCACGACATGAAGTCAAATTTGGAAAGCCGGGATCTAAAGGGCAAAATAGAGGGGTTCCAGAGGGACTCGGTGGGGGGAGGGTGTGGACAAGGGTCAAGGTGGGTGGAGGGTGGAATGTTGGGGGACGGGTGCACTGCGACTAGGGGGTAGGTGCCATCTAGACGGTCGGGGGCTGAGCGGATGGAAGTGTGGCTTGGTCAGAGCAAAGCGTGTGGATGGCGGGAAGAGGGCCGCCCCCAGGCTGGAGCAGATTATGGAAAGCCAGGTCGTGCACCTGAGCTGGGATTCATTTTGTTAGTGCAGGGGGGAGAGGAGACGGGAAGCTGATGATAGAAAGTTTGCAGTGGGAGAAGCCACGACCCGGAGCAGACCTTGAACTTATTTGCTTTGGGGTGCTGGCTGGTGCCATCCTCCTCGGCCTGGGGAGATGGGCCCAGACCCATCTGCTGGCCCAGGGCTCTCCCCGTCAAGCCCACATGGCAGAACTCGGCCAACAGGGATCTTGAACGACCCGAGTCCAGAACACGGGTTGGCGTCGGGAGCGGGACTGACCGTGGGCTTGCAAAATGCCGCTGTCCGTGGTCATTCCATAATGGTCATTGCAGTCCCTGCCTACATCCACCAAGAACAAAATGGCACAGGAAATTGAACAGCTTCCCAGGGTCTTGCCTCTGGCAGGGGAGAAATCTAGGTCTTTTATGGTTTCAGACATAAGTGCTGGCCTGCTGCTATGCTAAAAATTTCAGCATCCGAAAAGTTCCAAGCTAATTTTCAGGGGGGAAATTAGGGGAGAAGTGTCTTTTAAAACTCAGAGAATCTTGTGTTTAAAAACTTGGTTGCCAGGGAAACTCTTTCTCCAATACTTCCTTGCCACTATGTTATAAATGAAACCCCCTAACTGAAGGGTAATTAAGGTAATTGGTAACGCTGCTTGCAGAGAGAGAATGTGGCACAGCAGTTGGGGGGGAAAGGGGCCCCCAACTTTTTAGGGCACACACACCCCTGAGCCCTGGGGAAGCTGGGCTCATTACTGCACACAGGGGGCTTGATGGCACCTTTGGAGGAGAATATAAGCCAGGGAACAGCTGCACGCTGTGTTCTGTGAAAGGCCAAGCAAGTGATTGCTGAAAGGAAATCTTAAATGTCATGCTGCTACCCCGTTGGCTTCGAATAGGTGAAAAGCTCCGTGAGTCAGCTAATGAGCAGATTGTGAAGGCCGCAGTGTTCCGGCCCCCTGTGGCCGTGTTAATGTATGTGGTACCAGGCAGGAGCTGAAGCAATTGTTATCTGCCACCTTCGGGAGGGAGGCAATTTAGCATTTAGTTTTTGGTCCCAGCCATCCAGCAATCCATCTGTCCATTCATCTAACCCTCCATCTGTCCATTCATCCAGTTGTCCGTCGGAAGGTCCATCCACCCACCATCCATCCACCCATCAGGCCTGCCAGCCACCCATTTATTCATTCATCTACCCATCCGTCTGTGTGTCTGTCTTCCTGTCTGTCCCACTCACCATCCACCCAGCCATGTGCACATGCACACATCCAACAGAGATGGTAGGAAGGAAGAATGGATGGAAGGAAGGATGGACGGATGGAAGGAAGGATGGATGGATGGATGGATGGATGGATAAATGGTTGGATGGATGGATGGACAGATGGAGGATGGACGGAAGGATGGATGGATGGATGGATGGATGCATAGATGGATGGATGGATAAATGGTTGGATGGACGGATGGACAGATGGGTGGACGGATGGATGGAAGGATGGATGGATGGATGGATGGATGGATAAATGGTTGGATGG
>NW_026057578.1:5421435-5425989 GCF_023721935.1 Panthera uncia | reverse complement strand
TGGATGAATGGATGGATGGGTAAATGGATGGGTGAGTGGATGGGGGATGGATAGATGGGTAGAAGGATGGGTGGGTGTGTGGGTGGGTGGGTGGATGGATGGGTAAGTGGATGGGTGGATGGGTGGGCAGGTGAGTGGGTGGATAGATGGATAAGTGGATGGATGGAAGGACAGACAGATGGAAGGATGGATGGATGGATGGATGGATGGATGGATGGTTAGATGGATGGATCAATGGACAGATAGATGGATCAATGGACAGATGGATGGATCAATGGACAGATGGATGGATCAATGGACAGATGGATGGATGGACAGATGGACGGATGGGTGGATAGATGGATGGATGGTTGGATGGTTGGATGGATGGATGATGGATAGATACTCATTAATGAATGACTGAACATCCACTATCCATCTATCCACCTACCTTTATTTACTTGTGTAGGTATCTGTTCATTTATACATTCATCCATCTGTCCTCCACCCATCCATCCATTTACCCTTTCCTCCCTCCCTCCATCTAGTTAGTAAACATATACTGAGCACCCATATGGCTGGTGACAACGGCTGCCACTCAGTGAGTGCTTACAGCGTGACATGCACTTTCCAGGCATGCTACGTTAGCAGCCTTGGGTGTTATTATGATCCTCATTCTACAGATGAGGCAGTAGGGGTGTTCTTAGCGCTGGCAAGGGTGGGAGCCTGGATTTTAGCCCTTGTCTCCACCCTGGGTGCAAATCCCTAGGGGGGGGGGGGCCATGGGTTTGGCATCATCCATCCACCAGCTTTACAACCCTCAGAGCAAGAGGTGAAGGAGGGCGGGGACGGAGAGCAAGAATGGAAGACCAGGAGGGAGACCTCCGTCGGAGGTTCCAGGAGCCAGAGGCTCTCAAAGACCCGGATCCAGCTGGCTGGCTCTGACCCTCCCCTCCAGTGCGCCTGCACACATATGAACACCACCCACCCGGCCCCCTCCCCCTCCCTCAGGGTAAATACTGCCAACGTGGTCAGGGAGCTGGTGCCAAGGTGAAAAGTCCATAGATTACAAACCCTCATGGTGGAGGCCAAGCCCCCGGGAAATGTTGTTCTCAGAAGCTGAGACCTTTTCCCCAGTCAGCTTCCGGCTAGTCCCTCCACCCCTTCCCAGGGAATGCCAAGTAGGCGAGCTGGTGCCCCCAGCCTTGGCCTCTGCCTCCCCCTTCACCGCCTTCCAAGGTACCTTTCCCCCAGAGCGGGGCTGCTTGTTGGAGGACTTCCTAAGTACCAGGGGGCCCGGGGCCACGCCAGAGTGGGGAGGGTCGGTCCAGCCAGCGTTCCACTGGGAGGGGGCTCACCGTTCTCACGCTCATTCACTTCTCTGTGCCTCGGCTCCCTCTTTTGTACACCTCTTAGTGGGAGTTCACAGAAGGGGCGCACGTCAGGTGTTCTGAATGAGCTTGGCACACAGTAGGCGCCGAATAAATGTCAGCTCTTTACGGCGATGGCCTCCTCTGTTCACTGCAGGCCTGCAGGGGAGAGCGTGTTGGACAGAGGGGCCCAGCCGTTGGGTCCGGCTGTGGGGCTGCTGTTGCACGCTGTAGGCGGCCCGGGGGACCGCTGAGCACCGGCACCTTGCAGAGGAGAGGGTCGGCCTGCTGTCGTGTAGATCTGGGAAGGGCACCCTGAGCCGACGTGGCAAGCCACAGTCCCGGGGGACACTGCCACGTTGCAGACACTGGTGGGAGCCGGGACCCGGGGAGGGGACGCCCCTCGGCGTGTCTTTGGGAACAGGTGTTAGGAGCTCTACGTGGTCTGAAGGGACTGATGAACATTTGTTGAGGGAACCACTGAAGAAGAGGGCTGATCTGAGCCAGCTCCCCGCCACCAGTGACCCGCGCGGTGCCCTGTGTCAGGCAGACATTCAGTGCCACCCGTCGTCACATCCCGTACAGCAGGCCGCCTCTCTGGGCCCCCCAGGCTCCCCTCCGCCGCAGCCGTGACATCAGTGTCCAGCTTATGGGGCTTGGGGTGGGGGGGTGGGGGACTTGCCAAGGTCCCCGGATGCCAAGAGCAGGGCCGCGTTTGAACCCCGGTGTGTCTGAGCCCAGGGGGGCTCTCTGCCTTCCAGCCGTCTGCGGACCCCGGGGGAGACAGGCGTGGGTCCCCCCAGCGCTTCGCAGATGCTTCCAATGGTTGGGTGACGGCCCAGCCACCGCTTGCTGAGTGTTAGCCCCAGGGCAGGCTCCGGGGCTCCTGGGCAAGCCCGCCGTGCGGCCCTGGGCTTTGGGCAGCAGTTTCCGTCGGGGGTCCCTGCCCAGGGGCGGACTCTGAGGATGCCTTGGAACTGCTTCCCGAGCCCAGAGCTAAGCCTGAAACATTTGTCCCTTCTTGGATAGCAAGCCTAACACCTGCCCCCTGTCGGGTGCTTGCCAGGGGCACAGCGCTGTGCTGGTTCCCCTCAGCGCCCCCGTGGGTCCCCCGGAAAGTCAAATGTGCCGTCGTCCTCACGTTGCGTACGAGAGACAGAGGGGAGTCGGCCGGGAGGACCACCTTCTCCGTCCTTCCTGCAGACATCCCCAGGTGATGCCACGTCCCTCCTGCCTCCGCTCCCCCCGCCTCCCACCCAGGCAGGCAGGCAGACGGGGCGCTGCACCCCGTCTCTCCAGGCGGGGAAACTGAGGCTCAGAGCTGGGAAGAGGCAGACCCGAGGCTCCCAAGTTTTCTCTTGCTCGCGCTGCAGACAGTCTGGGTGAGTCATCCAAGGTCACCCAGAGCCTCCGCCGCAAGACAACAGTGTTTTGACTTCGGGTCAGGCCCTCCTTCCATCCCGCCGCGCCGCGCCGCGAGGGGAGGGAGGCGTGGGGGCCGCCGGGGGCCTCTTTAATTCATGAGTTACTGGCAAAGGCACAATCTCGGGGGAAGATTGATGACCGGCTGCAGGTATTGGTGGGCGGATTCATAAAGCTTTCGGCAGCCGTAAATCAGATGAATATTCAAGATTCCGCCTCGGGAGCAATTCTCCAGCTCTGGCAATAACAAGACGGATATGCCGCAGGAAGGCGGGCGCGGCGGCCTCAGGAGCCCCCGCGCGAGGCTCTTTCCACTTGCACAGAACTTCTGCTTTGCCTGGGGAGCTTGGGCGGCTGGAAACACAGAGGAGATCGTGGGCCCCAACCCCCAAAAGCAGACCCCTTTTTACAGATGTGGTTTTGGTTTGTTTTTAATTACTAAGGTCTTTACATGCAGTGAAATACACAGGTCTTAAGGGGAAAGTGGGCTGAGTTCGGGCACCTGTGTGTGACCACCACCCGGATCAAGATCTAGAGCATTCTATCATCACCCCCCAGAAAGTTCCCTTGGGCCCGACGCTATGCATATGCCACCTCCCCGAGCCCCCAGGCAACCACTGATCTTCTTTCTTTCTGTCACTGCTGGAAGGTTGTGCCTTATCCAAGGCGGACAGACTTGAGGGGTCCCTGCCCAGGGGTGGGCTCATTGCCCACCTGGGTTCCTTCTCCGGGTCCAGGTTAGTGTTCTGCTCAGCCTCGTGGGGGGGGGGCGGAATGCATTACCGGGACCCTCTCGTGCATGGCTGCGTGGCCCCCTGGAAGCCTTGGCCGTGGCGGGTTGAACCGTTCGCCCAGCGTGGCCGCCTGGCCTGTTCCCAGCTCTGCCCGTGTGGGGCAGGGCGACTGGATGCCCGTGCTCGGCTCTCTGGGGACCAGGGGCACATGTCTGCTGACCTGTGCAGGGAAGCGCCCCGCGGATTTCCAAGCGCGTGAGATGTTGGTGCCCGCCGGCCCAGACCAGCGTCTCGCCGCGCTTGGCGGTCCGTTGTTGGACCCCCTGCCGCAGGTGTGTGGGGGCATCGGCACGGGACCGTCCTCCGTGAGTCTCCACCGGTCCTGCGGGAGGCAGGCTTTCCCCTCCCCTGACCAGCCCATGGGGACGCAGCTCGGCTCCGGCTGAGTTCAGGGGCTCAACGCCTAGGCTCCGCCTTCCACGCGAGGCTGAAGCTTCTTCCCGGGGGCCGCTGAGGCCCAGCTCAGACGGGTCCTTACAAAGCTGTCCCCCGGCCGTCCACTGCACCCAGGATACAACCCCGACTCCTCCTGTGCTTGGCCGCAAGGCCCCGGGGGATCCCACCCTGGCCACCCCTCTCCCTCAACTCAGGCCACGGTCCCTCCTGCCAAGCCGGCTGCGGCCTTCTGGCTCGGGGCAAGTGCACTGGCTGCTCCTTCTGCCTGGAGAGTCGTAGAGGTGGGGTCTGCGTTTTCACCCCTGCCCCACTTTGGGGTCCCACAGCCTTGTTTTCAGGGAACCCCTGAGGGCGTAGAGGCTTCAGAGAGCCCTGCTGCCCTGCCATCTGCCGGTCCCGTCTGTCTGTAGATGGGGGGGGGGGGGGGGGGGGGGGTGGGGGGCCCTGGGAGGGGTCACCGTCGCCTCCTGCAGCAGTCAGCTTGTTGGCTGTGGGTTAGGTGCCGTGTGCCGTCGCTGCCCCCACCGTGATCCTCACCTGGAAACTGAGGTCACCGTAATGCCAAAGACCCCCCCCCCCCCCCCCCCCCCCCC
>NW_026057578.1:5400530-5421335 GCF_023721935.1 Panthera uncia | reverse complement strand
ACCCCCCCCCCCCCCCCGCCCTTCCCAGTCTCCAGCCTCTCTGAGGACTGGAAACCCTGAGTGGTCTGGCATCTTGCCTGGTGAGGGAGCCCTGGGCCGGCTTCGGGCAGAGGCCAGCCTCCTTGAAATGCCTCCCTCTGGGGATTCACACCCTCCCAGTAAGGCAAAAGGAAGGCTCTTGCCATTTCCTCTTCTGGAGAACATTTCCCCGCTCCCCGGCTGCCAAGATGAACTTCTCTGCTAATTCTGGGCTCTATTATTTCATTGGTATCAGCTGGCACCACAGGCAGATATGAAGTTCATACTTTGGAAGGACCCGTCGGCATCCCGGAGGCCAGAGCCCCCCCACCGCCCCAGGGCGGGGAAAGCCAACACTCACTTTGTCCGCAGCAACGCCCTCCCCCTGCTGTTCTGTCCTGGGGTGGGCGTGTTGACAGAGGACCCTCTCCCCACCACCCCCGCCCCTGCAATCTCTCCCCAGGGCTGCAGGCACTAACACCGTAGTGCCCGGGGAGGGGAAATGTCCCGGGTTACCCCTCCCCGGCCCTTCCAGCAGCCCCGATTTCTATGCATGAACCCCGGTGCCATCCATCAAGCCCTCGGACCAGCTCCCCAAAAGGCAGTCACCCCAGCTTTCTCCCCACCGAGGGAAAAGTTTCTCGTCCTAGACTTTCAAAGTCCAAGAAAGAACCTTAGCAACACAGGCACGTCCACGGGCAGACATGTGCGTCATGGAAAACTTGGAGGCTGGTGATTGGGACATCTCTGCTGCAGCGAGCCAGGCCCCCGAACGCTTGAAAAACAACATAATGTATTCCTGTCTGCAGCTCTGAGCAAAAGCTCATTTCGTGTCTTGTGTTTCCATTTCCTGAGGATTAATAGGTGTGGAGGGGGACTCGGGCTTCGTGCCGAATATTTATTTAGTCAATATACACATCAATTTAGCAAATTAGAGATTGCAAGCCATTTCTAAGCAATGCTGTAAAAATAATAGCTGTACTTTAAACTTGTAATGGATTTTGGTGTGGGTGGGGGGGTGACTACGTGCCTGGTACTTTGTTCTCCTTAAACTTCAGCAAATGTCTGAGTCATTGTGGGTGTTTGTTAAGAAAGCAGACATCTCAAGCCCGTCGTCTGGGGTACGCGGACGGGGGTCTGGGGTGGGGGCTCTGAAACACACTTGGAGAAGCCAGAGTGGGCTCTGGGTGGAGGGACCCTGCGTGTAGACCCCGGCCGTGCTCCTTCTCGCCGGGTGACCGCAGAGGACGGGGTTCTCGGCACTGCTGACCTTTGGGGCTGGATGGTTCTCTGTCACGGGGAGGGGGCTGTTCTGGGCCTCAGAGGATGTTTCTGGCAACATCCCTGGCCCCCACCCACCAGATGCCATGAGCAGCAGCCCCAGTTGTGGTGATCACTGATGTCTCCAGAAACGGGCCCGTGTTCCCTGGGGGCGGGGGCACGATTTCCCCCCGTTGGGAACTACCGGCAAACAGCAAGGCTCCCAGACCCTCTGAGCCTCAGTTTCTTCCCAGAGGCCCCGCTTCTGCAGCGCAGTGAGAGCGTGGCTGCTGCCCACGAGGGCTCAGGGACGAGCAAGGACTCGCCCAGGGGCATTCAGCCAGCGCCCGCTGAGCTGGGGGGTGCAAGCCGTGTCCTGTTTCTTGGAATGGTCGAGGGCTTCTGCTCCGCCTCCGTCAGCCAGGGGAGCTTTCCGCCCCTCCGTCTCCCCTGCTCTCTCCCAGCACCGCTGCTCTCTTGCCGGGACTTCACCGACTGTCTCCTGCTGGGATGGGGACCCTGTGAGTCGCCCCTCCTGGCTTCCGTCGTCCTGGCCCCTGCTGTTTCACCAGCTCTTGGCACGGTGTCGATGAATCAAAGAATGATTGAATGGCTCCCCTGAACGGTTGCCAAGGCAGAGCCGCTGACTGCCCCACATCATCTACTTTCCCCATCTTCTCCAGGAACGAGGACCCCGATTTTTAGCTCCTGGGCACATGGATGTGCGACTGAGTGCTGGCCAATGACATGTAAGTGGAAGTCTGGTGTGTGGCCTTCCAGGAAGTTTCCTCACAGAGAGGGAACAAGTCCTTCCTCGCTCCTTTCTCTTTCTTGATGGCTGGAATGAGGACGTGAGGGCTGGAGCACAAGCAGCCACCTTGGTCTGTGAAGTAGAAGCTCTGTGTTGAGGATGGAGGGGCAACGAAGTCGAAGGGACCTGGGTGCTGGTGACTTCTGGCTTGATTTGTCCGTTCCACATACCACACTGAATCCTAACCGATGTTCTAGGCTTCGGGGAGTGGCCAGGACGGAGGAGGGAGCAAATGTTGTTTCTTTCTGTTCGGGCTGCTCCCACATCAATGGGTGGCATGGGGCCTGGCAGTCAGAAAGAGTTCCCACCTACGCTGTCAAGTCAGGTCCCCCCGAGCTCCCAAGGTCAGAGGGGAATCTGAGGTCCCGGGAAAGAGGCAACGTGCTGAGGAGCAGAGGCAGGACACAGGAGTGAGAAATGGGCCGGGCTTCCAGCCTTGAGATGCCCACTCGAGAGCCAATGTTTCTTACTTGTCATTACTGCTTCTCTGACTTCCACTCAAGTACTCCATTCATTCACTCGTGCATTCATGCAATGAATGCCACGCTAAGCCTGCCGGAGGCCGGGGCCTGGAGCCTGGATGATAAGGATTACAGCTTCTGGAATCCTGGAGCGAAGCCAGCTAGTCGGGGGAGACAGAACACGAAGCAGCGAACGGGGAAGGGGACCGGGGGTTAGAGTGGCCTGCTTGGCTGGGAATGAGGGGAGGCGCAGTTGAGGGTGTCTGAGCAGGGGCAGCTGCGGGTGGAAGAGACAGGAAACATGCCGTGGGAGGTGACAGGTGCGGAAGGAGGGCCGCAGGGAGCCGCCATGGCGTCGGCAGAGGGAACAACCTGTGCAAAGGCTCGTGAATGGGGAGTGTCGCAGGGGCGGGATGATAGGCGGCCAGAAGGCTGGACTGGGGGGGGGGGGGGCAGCCTTGAAGGCGGTTCAGTTAGGGGCTCAGGTCCAGGGGACCCCCGTCAGGGAATTATCCAGGGGGGTTGGAACCACATAAGCGCCCGCCCGGGGCTTTGCACGCTACGGCTGGTTTTCTCCGCAGCCCCTTGGGTGCCCTGGGCACCTGCCCGTGACTCCGGGAGCTGGAGGCCTTTCTCAGACCACTCGAGCGGCTCCTCCCGCATGTGGGGCAGGCTGTCCACACCCCCCCCCACGCCCCCACCGGGCGCGGCTCTCAACCCATTTTATTGGGCCCATTTTACCAGGAGGAAAATCGAACTGAAGCCCAGGGAAGCTAAGTCATTTGATCAACGACACACAGGAAGTGGCAGCCAGGACTTGGATCGGAGAGGCTGTGTGTTGACACCCTGCCCTGTGGCATAGGTCCTACTTGGTTCTGATTTTGACTTGAAGGCCCCGCCAAGCTCAGGGTAGACCCCGTCCTTCAGCTGTGACAAGCACCTGGGGACTTTGTCACGAGGGCTGGGTTTGGGTAAGAGAGAGGAGAGGAGGTGTCAGATTCCGGCCACGTTTGGGGGTTGAGCCGACAGACTGGAAACGCAGATAGTATGTCGGCAAGGCGAGAAGCAGCAAAGACAGCCCCTAGATTCTTGGCTTCGAACAGCAGGCAGGGCCAGGTGGGGCCGGACCACCCCGCGGCCCCTTCTTGGTTCCGACATCCTGCTCACGGAGGAAAATCACGAGCCGTGTTCCACAGTCGCGCCCAACGCTTTAACACAATGGCTGCTCCCCCGGGAGTGGGCTTTCCGAGGATGGCCACCTCCTAGCAGCACCAAGGGGGCCCGGCTGTGACACGGGCGGGCTCACCGCGAGTGCCCACGCGGGAGCACAGAGCCACCCTAACATCGGAAGCTGACTTTTAAAGGGATGCCCGTGTGGGGGCGCCTGGGGGGCTCAGTCGGTCGGTTAAGCGTCCGGCTTCGGCTCAGGTCACGATCTCGCGGTTCGTGGGTTCGAGCCCCGCATCGGGCTCTGTGCTGATGGCTCGGAGCCCAGAGCCTGCTTCGGATTCTGTGTCTCCCTCTCTCTCTGCTCCTCCCCCACTCATGCTCTGTCTCTCTCTGTCTCAAAAATAAATAAATGTTAAAAAAAAATGGGTGACCATTTTTTAAAAGCATTTTAAAGTAATTCCATTGTGTGCATGCAGTTTTTGGCTGCTCAGGAAAGCAATCCTCAACATGGTTCAAGGGTGTTTGTGCAGGAGGGGGGTGGGGAGAAAGGGGGATGTTTAGGACTTGCAGAAATTGGGAACGAAGCGGGGGCTGTGAGAAAGGAAAGAGTTTGGAGAGACAGCACGCCAGGCAGGGGACCGACGGAGACAAAGGACAGGAGGCAGAAAAATGACTGACCGTGTTTGGTCGTGGCCGGTAGGGTGGCTCTCTGAGCCCTTCTAGAAGATGCCGGGGCGTGGGCCAGGGTGGAGGCTGATCAGGCTGGGAAAGGAGTTACGGGTTCACCGAACGGAGCAGTGTGACCCCTCAGGAATGACAGGTGGGGCATGAAAATTGATGCTTCTCTCTCAGAGGGGCTTTGGTTTTATTTAATCTGATCCAACACGTTGTCACTGAGGCCCCGCCATGTACAAGAACTTCATGAAGACACGATGGGGAGCCAGACAGACGTGGCCCCTGCCCAGGGGGCACCTGCTCTAGTGGGGCAGCTAAGAGACCATCGTGTGAGGCCACCCTTGGGCAGTCCCTTCCGGGGAGCAGGCTGAAACCTGGGGAGCGGACTGCCCTCAGTCCCGTGGGTTGTTCTGGAAGGTAGACAGACACATTCTTGCTGCCTTGAGGAACCTGCTCGTCTGCCATCTGTCTCCATCCAGAAAGGGGTTCCTCAGTTTGGGACGAGGACAGAGGGCCCCCGGGCAGCTTGGGTGTCCCTCTGCATGTGTCCCGTGAGCAGAAGGCAGCTGTCAGGATTTAACCTCTTCTTTGTCCTGAGCAATTCGGCTCCAGCTGAGCACGCTCAGTTGAACCCGAGTCCTTTGGAGCAAGGCTGCACCTCCTCGGAAGGCCCGAAGGGGGCGCCCCCATCACGCAAGCACGTCTGTGCGCAAGACGTCCCCTCCCCACCGAGCAGGTGGTTTGTCCTGAGATTTCTTACGATTACAGACACACTGGACCTGCGAGGAGCTCTAATAAATATGAATTTCTCCAATTTGTTTGTTCCATGGATGTTCTAGCACTTGAGCAGCTGGGGCTCAGGGATGCGAGACCCACTCCTTAATTGGTCCCTAACTTAATTCTTAACCCTTCAGCGATTTCTTGCCCGGTGTTTTTCCTTCAGGCTGTGCCAAAGCCAGGGACTTCTACAGTTTGGGACCGGAAGGGACCTTTAAAGAATAACCAGCCCCTGTCGGGCTCTGTGGGCCAGACGTTGTTCTAAATGTTTGACCGGAGCTCATTTACTCCCCACCCTCTTGTCAAACTGTCCGCCCTCCCGCCCAGGGCAAGCCACCGCAGGACCCACACATGAGGGGACGCGCATTCCTGCTTGATTTCTCCCAGGGATGGGGAGCTCACTCCCCGTTCCTCACGCGGCAGCAGAACACCTCTGTACCCAACAGTGCCAACAGTGATGAGCCCCTCTCTGAGTCCTCAAGGGCTCCAGGTTTGTCTCAGAAAACACTCGAAGTCACCCTTGCTGTGATAAAGACAGCCCTTCGTGGGTCCAGACACTCCTCCCTCGATCCCGCTGCCCTGCTGTGGGTGACTCCACTCTTGTTCACCCGACCCAGTGCCTGAAACGGACCTCGGGGAGGAAGGCATCCTCTGGGGTTTACAGAATTCCGGACCTCGTTCGATATTAAGCAAGGAGTAAAAAGAAGGGAGAAGCATTCGTCTCTCGAAGGGCGCTCACTCCAACGGGCCCGGACCCTTGAGCTGGCTCTGTGGATGCCGGTGTGTCCCGAAGAGGCTGGGGGGCGGGGGGGGGGGGGGAGTTCTGCCTGCTTGGGAGTGGTGACAAAGCGGCCCATACATGGCACTCGCCGTGGGCCACGTGTGTCTGAGCCTCTCCGAAGCTGCCCAGGGAGGTGAGGACCGGCTGCCCCACACGTGCACCTGACCCGTGGGGATATGGGGAGGACTGAATGAGAAAACACACACAAAGAGCTTGGAACGAGGCCTGGCAAACACCTGAGAAATGCAGCCGGTGAACAGTCCCATTTAACAGATGGGGAAATTGAGGCCAGGGAGGCTAAGCAATCAAGCCAGGAATACGATGGGGCCTCCTGAGCCCTGGTCCGCATCCTGGATGTTAAAACCCTGGACGCTAGCCCAGACCCCTCGGGGAATCAGGTGCATGATACAGATGATAAAAATGAGATGCTTCCGGAGGCCGTTCCGGAGAGACGCTTTCTGAGTACCGTCCATTAATGAGTGGCTATCGTTGTTCTCTCTGGGGACACTATGACCGGGGAGACTAGACCTGGCCTGAGGCCAAATGGGGAGGCAGGACTTGAACTCAGGTCTCTCAAACAACCACACAGTACTGTCCTTACTGCTACTTCCTCGTGGGCAGAACAGGCAGGCTCTACCCTAAGGCAGCACCCTTTGCGGTGACACCCCACGGCATGCCCAGAGGTGGCTGTAGCTCATGCGACATCACCAGGAAGGGCAGGGCTACCTTTGGTGGCCAAAGGGAGTCACAGGGAAATACGTGGGCTCAAACCCTGCAGTGAGGCCCTCAGCTGAGCACCTGCGACCAGTTGCCTCCCTGCTCTGAGCTCAGCTCCCCGAATTGGATTATTGTGCCTGTTTCGCCGAGAACACCGTGGCACAGGTGGGAATGAACCCAGCCCGTGTCGCAGCTCCTCCCCGCCGCGATGGCCGCCAGAAGATGCACTTTTGGACCGGCTGTGTTCTCACCGGGGCCTGGACCCGGGTGAGAGCTTCAGTGCAGAGGAGGCCTGTCTAGGGCAGGGGTCCATGCTGGGGCCGTTGCCCTAAGCGAGTTTCTGGCCCACTGGGCTCCCAGGCTTCGAGGGAGCAGCTCTGTCCCCAGGAGAGCCTCCAGGTTCAAACTAGCCGAGGGGCAAAGCCAAGCCACAGATGAAGCCGAAGAGCATTGCCCCACCCTTGGCCTTGGGGAGTTTTGGGGAGTTTTGCTGTCCTGGCAGGTGGCGATGAGGTCCACCCAGTTTCCCCCTCGCTGCCTCCCTCCTTGCTTAGACAGGGCTTTGCAAGGCCTTGTTTTTTTTTTTTTTTTTTTTTTTTTTCACCCAAGTCCCGAGCAGTGTGGGCAGAGCTTAGACAGGGTGCGGGTGCTGTCCCCAGCTAACCCAAAGCCAGTGTCTCTGACAGCTTGGAAGTTTCTAGCAAGAGATCCAGCCTGAGCTGGTTCCATTAATCATTCCCTGTAGACTTGACCTGGTGAATTCTCCAGGCCACAGGAGAGCCCAGGCCCTAGCTGTGAGCATTACAGTGGGGGCGTTTCGGTGACGGCCCCAAGGGAGGAGGGGGTTCGAGGTCAGTGGGGAAGGAGTGAGCTCCCTCCCGTGCCTGGGGTCACACACACCCCCTGCCTCACATGGCCGAGAGCCACGATGGGGTGGGTTGAGACCAGACAAGAAATGGGCAAGTGCATCCAAGCTGGGCAGGGGTCCCCGCGGAGACCGGGGTGCCTCTGTTTATTAACCCAACACTCCCCGAGCGCCCGGTGGGAAGGGATGTGCTGGCTGCAGACATGATGAAGAAAGAAAACCATGGTCAAGGCCGGTAAGACAAAGAAAGAAAGGCTGTGTTCACGGAGCACTTACCACCCCTCAGGCCCCGTCCTGCGTGCCCCCGACCCGCCCGCGTGGCCCAGAAGTGGGCGGAGTGGTCCCTGCCTCCACTTTGTGGCTCAGCAACGTTGGCCCCGCGGCCAGGGTTCCCACGCTGACAAGTTTGAACCGGGCGTCCAGCTCCAGGGCCTGAACCCTGAGCCCCTGGGCCACTTCTGAGCCGCCATGGGAACAGTCCTGGGAGGGAGATCGAGAACGACTCCAGTCCGATGACCAGTTTCCCATGACGTGGTGCATGGGACGGCTGGGGACTCCTGGGGACGTGCAGGTCCTGGAGACCACTGGTGGCCAGGACCCAGACCCATTAATAGCAGCTGGGGGGGAGGCGAGGGGGCTTCCCTGGGAGGCGACTGGGCAGAGGATGGGGTACGAGGCCCGGGTGGGGAGCTGGACCCGCCCACCACACCGCCTTGTCACCCCAGACCCACGACGACGACGGCCCAACAAGGCTGTCTCCGACGGGGACCGACCAGCAGGTGAATGCCAATTCCAAAGCCACAGGCAACACCAACATGGTCCCTCCGTGGGGGTGAGAGACACGAGCCTCCCGCCTGGAGGAGGGACACCTGAGTCGAGTCCTGGCGCCACCTGAGGAAGCAGGAAGGGTGTCCCATGAGGCAAAAGGTCATGTAGAGGTGCTGAGGCAAGTGTAAGGCCAAAGCGTGCCCCGCACGGAGGCAGCCGCGGGGTCTGGCGTGCAGAGCTGGGGGCACGGAGGGAGCAGGGAGGTGAGGGAAAGGGTGGAGGCCCACGTCTGGCTGATCCCGGGGTCCATGGTGAGCCACTGAGGGATGTGGCAGGGAGTGCCAGCAGCCACATTTCCCCCAGTCCCTTGGATGCTGGGTGGAGAACAGATCGAGGGGCAACAAGAAAGCTAGGGGGAAGGCTGCTGGAGGGGCATGGCCGGGCCAGGGCTGGCTTTGGAAGTGAGGGAACGGGCAGCTTCGAAGGCTCTAGCAAGTGAATGTTGCCAGGACCTTCCCCAGGAGACTTCTCTAGAGAGATCTACGTGGGTCCTGGGGAGGATGGGATGAGCAGGGGTTGGGGACACGGAGAACCACCAGGCCAGGCCCGCCCCTGCTCCTGGGGCACCGGGAGGGGGCCGAGCCCCCAGACCTGGTTCTGAGGAACCCCTCTCACCCAGGAGGGGGGAGTCCGCCTCAGGGCGGCCAGAAGGGCCAGCTGGAGGGGGGCCGGGCGGGCTCAGGGTGGGGGGCACGCTTGGGGTGTGCAGGCGGGCGGGGCTGGGATCGGGGCCTGGGGGCCGAGGGCAGAGAGGACGTTCCTGGAGTGTCAGCAGGGGACAGGGTGGGGCAGGGGCAGGGGCCGGAGCCAGCCCCCAGCTCAGGCAGGAAAATCTCCGGGCCTGGCCCGAAGCCAGAATCAGCCAGAAAAATCAATGCTTAACCTGGTGACTCCCACAGGGACATTGGCCACCACGTCAGCATGTGGACTGAGACCTGGGTCTTTGTAAATACCCTAGCAGGGAGTGAAGTCCCCGCCCAAAGCCGCCCACCCGTCCACACGCAAGTTCGTGTGCTTGTCTCCCCCGAGGGGCGCTTGGCAGTGAGCCCGAGGGAAGTAGTCAAAGACCACGAGACGTTCACAGCGCACCCCCATCTTTTGGGGGCCCGAGTGCAGTCTTTGGGGGGGTCGAAGAAGCAGTCTGGCTGTGGGGGCCTCACCAGGGGAATCACAGTCCCCTCTCACACGAGGAAGCGGACAGGACCATCGGGATGGGCGCAGGGACTGGGGGCTGGGGGGGGGGGCAGGGAGGGTGAGAGAACGGCCGCTGTCACAGTTCGGAGGAAGGAGCAAGCCGTGAGCCAAGCCCCACCTCTGCCCAGGCGTGAGGCCAGGTGGGTGATGACCCCCCGTCACGGACCAGGACCCGCGAGGCCGGGGCGGGTGGGAGACCGGGCACAGAGAAGGCGCACGCTCGCCCACAGCCGCACAGCCTGGGGGAGGGTCTGAACCACCGAGGCCGCTCTGGGGCAAAGCCTCTGCCTGTAGGACAAGTGGACCAGGAGGCCTCGATTTACCCTGCGGCACCGGGCCAGGAGCTGCTCCTTCTCGTTTCTGGGCCCCCGGGCTTCGTGCGACACGAGTCACAGAGTCCGCCAACTATAGCGGGCATCAGCCCTCGGGGAAGGGGCCTCAGAACGCTGATTCCCAGGCCACCCCCCGGCCTATCTGCACGGCACCTCTGGGCCCGGGGCCCCGGAACCGGCATTTCTATGAGTCCACTCTGGCATCGGAGGATGGGCATTACGGGCTGGGCCCCAGCACGGCCCGACTTGAGGAGACAGCCAGTGCCTTGGGCTGAAGGCGGAGGGCCCCACAAACTGTGGCATGGAATTCATAGGACAGAGAAGTCACTGTGGACTCAGGGAAGGGACCAGGAAGCCTCCGTGGTGAGGGTGGAGGCTGGGTGGGGCCTGAACGGTGAGAGTTGAAAGGAGGAGGCCACGGCCCAAGCTAAGGCCCAGAGGCTGGAAAGGGATGTTTCTGGACTGGTCAGGTCTGGGGAGCGAATGGGGGGGCGAGGTATAAGGCAGTGAGGACAAGTGGCGAAGCCAGATCTTGAAAGGGTCTGAATGGTAGGCTAATCGTCCAGGTTTCCAGCCCCCACTGGACATCAGTCCCCTGTGGGAGATCGTTCATTCGTTCATTCGTTCATTCAGACCTGTGAAATGAGACCCTGGAAACGAGCCAGCCAGAAAAGACAGGGAAAGGACGCTGCGGGGAGAGCATGTGCAAAGGTCCTGGGCCAGGACAGATAGACCCCAGTGACCCCCGCAGCGACTGGACAAAAAGGCACCCAAGGACACACACTTCCGGGCAGGGGGCAACAGATGAAAGGAGTGGTCACCCCCGCTCGGCAGAGGAACAGCCACACGGTCCACAGAGACAGGGTAGGGACAGGGGGGGTCTTAAAATGCAGAGTTCCGGCCCTGGAAAGGACCTCCAGGGCCAGCCCCCGCCCCAGGGGTCCTGGGCTGAACTGAGGCAGAGAAGTGGAACCCCGTGACCCCTTGTCCCACTGCCCAGTTAGTTCCCAGCTGGGGCTCCGTTTGCAAAAGTAGTTCTGGAGCGCCACCTGGTGGCCAGGGGCAGGGCCACGGCCCAGGTCACGGCCCACAGTGTCCAGGCCACAGGGGGGCCTGTCCCCGCCCATCATCTCCACTCTTGTAGGTGTTTGTAGCTACCCAGTTAGCACACGTGCCCCGCAGATAAAGTCGAAGATCCAGAAAAAGCCGAAAGAAACTGACCACCTGGGACCTCACAGCCCCACACCTGCAGGCACACGTTCTTTCATCAGAAAAGTGAATCACGCCCCACAGGGAGCTCTGTGGCCCCCGGGCTCGTTCCCCACGCGCCGCTGGGTGTGGATCTCGTTCTGCGTCAGGGAACATTCTCGAACCACGTAATCGGAGCAGCAGCGCACACTTTCGGAAGTGGTCCGGGGCTGACTCGGGCCTGCTGGGCGGTTGCGTTTAGAAGAGCCGAGTGAGTTTTCCAGAATTTCTTGGTTTTGCTTTTGCTTCCCTTGAGGAAGATCGAAACTTCAGAGTCTTTGGTGCCGTGACGCAAAGGGGGGTCTTGAGAAACCCACCTTGGGGGCCAAACATCCTGGCGCTGGGGACCGGGCCCACCCCGGCCTCCCAATGTCTGCTCGATAGCCATTCCATGACCTGCCCCAGGATCCTTTTGGAGTCAGAGGGTCCTGGGTGCCCGTAAGGGACACTCAGGGAGTGGACTCACAGAGGGGACCAGTCAGATCTGCCTTTAATCTTGGGCGGTGAGCTTGCTCCTCTGAGCCTCAGTTTGCTCACCTGTAAAATGGGCAAAATCCCAGTTTGTCCACTTCATGGGGTCATCGTCAGGGTTAAACATGTGACCTCTTAAAGCACTGCCTTACAGGCCCAGAGCGGGAGGCTTGCTGTCCTCCAGGCCTGGACAGGCATCGCCAGGGGCAGGCAGATCCCGATTCCGACCCGGCCCAGCCGACTGTCAGGTAAAACTAGGGGCGATGCCGGGAGTCAGAGAAGGAAGAAGCCATCTAGGAGGGCAAGGTCGGGAGGGAGCTCCGAGGTGTGGGTGGCTCAGAAATGTGCAGTGCACAACACTGACGCGGGGTCTCCTGTGAGCCAGATGTTGATGTCATCCTGAAAAAGAATTTGAAAGGAAGGAACGACGATCCCCTTTTACACACTGACGTGTGGGGCTGAACTTTGACCCCAGGGTGGCCCCAAGCTTGTTCACTTGAGCCCCGCCCTGTACATAGACCCGGTGGCGTTGCGGGGGTGGGGGGTCCACCTGCGTGGTGGGCCAACGTGAGGACCTGTGGGCTGTGTGCTCCGAGAGGTTGTCACCCCCAGCGCCACCTCCCCGCCTCCCAAGCGTCATGTGGCCCTCCATGTACGAACGATTCCTTCCGCCCCCATTTGGGCTGTCTTCACTCACTTTGCCTCCTAGGTTTAAAATCCCAGCAGGCTCTTCCCGGGCTGTGTGACCTTGGGAGAGTAGCTTGACCTCTCTGTGCCTCAGTGTTTTTACCACGTGAAAGGGGTAAGAATCCCCTTCGTCATGGGCGACACGGAAGGATTGAGTGAGTCCGTACGAGCGGGAATCTGGAAAAGGCAGCTGTTGTAGGGACTCGGGGCTGCAAGGCCACAGGCGTGGTCTCAGGTGAGATCCCTGGGGCCCCTGCAGAAGCTGGGCTGGGGATTTCCAGGGGTCCCAGCTTGCAGGAACGTTCCCCACGAGAGACCATCAGCCCTTGCCTGACACTGGGGTTTTGCCTTTGGGGCTCTAAGTGGGAAGGGAGACCCTGATGAGAAGGCAGAGCAGGAATTTAACCGGGGACCTGCAGAGGGGCTTAGGGCGCCGTGAGCCCCCCCCCCCCAGAGTCGCAGGCAGAACGTTGTGTGTCTGGCCACTTTTGGGGGAGGGAATGGGGCCGCATATCCACCCCCGGCCTGGTCCCCAGCTGGGACCCTGGCAATTCCCGAGCCCAGCGCGTGCTGCAGCCAGCTCGCGGCCACCAGAGGGCGCTCGGCCCAAAGCTGTGAAAAGTGGGGCACCAGCTTTGCTGCGCTGGCGGGCTGGGCCCTCTGGGCTCTGGCTCCTGTCCTCCCAGATGCCCTCTTGTCACAGAGACCGGACAGAGCGTGACGCTGGGCGAGGGGGCTGCCGGGGTCACAACTACGGCCGTGACCCATTGGTATCTTGGGTGTGCCCACCTGGGGTCAGCCCTGGACAGCTCAGCGTCGGGGGGTGGGGGGAAGGGAGGGCTCCGTGGGACCACAGGACAAGCTTTTAACAATACGCCTGCCCACCCCCCACCCCTGCCCCAGACACTGGGTCGGTCTGGGGTGAGCCCGGACACCAGCATTTGTTAGATGCGCCCTGAGCTGAGTCACAGTGTAAGACCTCGGCATAAACTCTATGGATAAGGTGCTGTCCTTTCTCCTGCCCATTTTACAGAGGAGAAAACCGAGGCCGAGAGCCGCCGGGGTTTACCTGAGGTTACACTCAGGTTACTCCTAGCACCGCAATGCCACACCCCACTCATGGTTCTGTCTTCATGATGTTAATGATGGAAACAACAGTGTCACCTATGGTGGGCTTTCTCGGTGTGGCTCCGCATGCATTGGGGCTTGGTGGCTCTTTGTTGTGGGGGGAGGGGCTGCATGATGCCCCCCAGTGATGTCCCTGCCCTAATCCCCAGAAGCTGCGACCCCATGAAGCAGACTTCGTGCAGATGGGGGGGGGGGATGGTCCCAGCTTGCCAGGTGGGGCCCGTGGGATCCCAAGGGTCCTTAGAGGAGGACGGAGGGTGAGAAAGAGAGGGAGAGCGGAAGGTGCGATGATGCTTGAGTCGGGGGTGGAGGACGGGCCACCAGCAGGGAACGCAAGTGGCCTCGGGAAGCCGGAAAGGCCGGGAGACGGATTCTCCCTGGAGCCTCCAGAGGGAGCCGCCCTGCGACACCCTGACCTGTCAGCGGGGCCCATGTGGGACTTCTGGCCCTCCGCCCTGTCGGATAGGAAGCCCGGGTTCTTTTGAACCCCTTCATGGCGATTTGTTACAGCAGTAACAGGAAACCACCCCACCCTCTGTCTCTGGGGCAACCAAACATGTCTGCAGACTTTTGCCACGTGTCCCTGGCAGAGGGGAGATGTGGGTGACACGGGCCCTGAGGGGGAACCATCCGTGCTGAGTTCCGTGCGCGTGTGGCCCGGCTGGCTGTGACTCGGCACCATCTCGTCTGACCCTCTAGCAAACGTGCCTCGATTGCCTCCCCGGCCCATTCTGCAGAGGAGAAGGCTGAGGCTCCGGGCCGTTACAGGGGCACCTGAGGGCGAGGTCGCACAGACAGGGAGGGCCTCCGTTCCAGATTGTGTCTGTGCACCCCTGCACCTCCCACCGGGAGACGGGCCTGGCTGTACTGCCCCCAGATGATGCCGGGCCTTCTGGGGGCTTCAAGGCCCAAATGGGTAGCAGCCAGACCTCCGTCCCCCCTCCTAGCCGGCCGCTCCTCCAGCCGCTCGTGGACAGCCCACTGAGGGCAACAAAAGCCGTAGGGTCCCAGGTGGGGGTGGGGAAGAGAGGGAGGGAATCCCGTGTCACAAAAAGTGAAGCCAGGCCGTGAGAGCCAGGCGGTGGCTGTGGCCCAAACTGCTTCTCCAGGAGCAGGTGTCAGAGCACTGGCTTAGGAGCCCAGGGGCCTGGGGTCAAATCCCGTCTCTACCTCTTGGGCAACTGTCTAACCTTCCTAACCTTGGGCAATTGGCTAACCTTCCGACTCAGAATCTGGAAGGCTCCGCCCCAGGGCGTGGGCTCCACTTAACAAGCCGCCCCAGGCCTGTTACTGGTGCTTGACCAATCCGAACCCTCTCCGGGACATCCTACCCGCAGTATCTGGCTTGAAGAATCCCTTTTCTGCTGGAGTTGCCAAACTCGCAGGCCCTAAGACTTGAGCAGCAGGCAGACACATGGAGAGAGTCTCTCGGAGAGACGGAGAGAGAGAGAGGCCTGAGTGTAATGCTTGAGTCCCTGGATCTAGCCATTCCTGAAGCTACCTATCTCTTGATTTCCCAGTGGCACGAGCAAACAGATTCTTTGGTAAGTCTAGGTGAGCCACGTTTCTGTCACAGCCAAGATGCTCCCGAACGACTCCCTAGACTGCTGGCTGCTCAGAGTCCCCCACCTGGGCTGTCGGCTGATGCCCCCCAGGTGAGGGGTCCCACCTGGGCTCATCCCGACACAAGCAGGCAAGCTGGACGAGAAAACAGAATTGCATTTGTGAGCAGTTTGCGGTGGTTCGGCAAGACCACCTCTGACTCATGCAGCAGACTGTCCCCCATTTAAGTCCGGGGACTGCAAACTCTGCCCAGCTCAGGGAGGAAGGGAGGCTGCGTGGGTGGAGAGCTGGTGAGAACAAAACGCGGGGGCTGCGCGGACTTCATCATTTCCGGCCAAGTAATGGTAGCTAGTTAATTTCTCTCCTGAAGAGCCCAGCGTTGACCTTCACCTCCAGCCCCATTAACCGCTGGCAGTGCTTTGTCAGCGTGTTTACGGGCGAATTAATTCCACAGAGAGGGGAGATCTCGCAGGAACCGGAGCGCTCCGGCCGGGGGCTGGCGGTGTGGACTGAGGATCCTGGATCCTCCGCTGACAGGGCCCGGTTAACCGCAGACCTGCGGCAGACTTGGAGGCGAGCCGTTTTCAGCTCGCCACAGACGAAAGAAGATGCCAGAAGCAGCGAGCCAAACCCGATCTCCAGCCCCTTAGACCCGGTGGCATGTGGGCAAAGCGGATATCCCGGGGGCGGGGGGAATGATCTGGGGGCCCCAGGTCAACACGGTGGCAGAGAGAACTGTCCCCCAGCAGGCCGGGCAATTCCAGCCCGTGGGACGCCAGGTGTCCCTGGGAGACAGGTAGGGCGGGGCTTGTACAGCGCTCAGGGTCGAGCCCAAAGGCCCAGGCACACGTGGTCGGGCACCTGATTCCCTCCAGCCAACCTCCTGCAGGTTTTCTCTGCATCGTGCTTTCCAGCACCCAACCCACGGTGGAGCTCTGCACGAGGTCCCATGTTCCGGTCCCGGGCGTCTGCCCCGCCCGTGGTCCCGCCCCACCCGACCTCGCTCCGCCAGGGGTGGGAGAATGGGCTCACGGAGCCGCGGGGACCTCCCAGACAGTGTGTTGGGGGGTTCCGCCCTCCCCCACCCCCCTGTGCTTAGTGCTGCTCGGGACCCATGGCGATGCCCGCCTCTCCCGCCGACTGCGAAGTGCTCACCGCGGTCAGGGCTGGGTCGCCCTCCGCCGGCAGCCCCAGGGCCGGGCCGCATGGTGCACAGGGAAGGGGGTCTGTCCAGCATTCACCGGGGGTGCAGAGGGGAGAGACCAGGCCCCCGTGCCCAGGGAATTCACCGGCCGATGCCGGGGGAGATGCGGTGGACTTCTGAGCTCCGCGCCTGTCCCTTTTCTGTGACTTTAGAGCACTGGCCACGCCCTCAAGCCAGGTGACTTGGGGGTGGCTGACCGACCCCCATCGTGGTGCCAGGGATAGATCATGTGACACCAGTCGGCCAGTCACAGCATCCCGTTGCTCCGGCTAATGACCTCAGCTGGGAGGTGGTCACATGACCAAAGCCATCCACCTTGGCCTTGGCTATTGGAAAGGAAATTGGTGCTCCTGGCCCCCACCCTGAGCTTTCCAATAGCCAAGAGGTGAGAGGGACATACCACGCTGGGAAACTGAAATCCGCCTGGAGCGGACTTCCACACTAAGGAGACAGACACATGGGCTCATCTAATGGACAGGAGCAAAGATAGAGCCTGCTTCAGGAATGGCTGGATCCAGGGGCTCAAACAATGCCTTAGGACGCGTCCCCTTTAGGGGACATACCGGAAGTGCTATGTATTGGTCCGGGCACCGATCAACGTGTCGAGGGACTCAAGATCTTTCCAGCCAAGTTGAAAAGGCATAAAGGTTTGTTCCGTGACATTAAAAAAAATATATATATATTTATTTTGAGAGAGAAGGAGACAGAGGAAGAGCGAGCATGTGGGGGAGGGGCAGAGAGAGAGGGAGAGAGAGAACCCGAAGCGGCCGTCAGCGCAGAGCCCGACGCAAGGCTCAAATCCACAAACCCTGAGATCACGCCCTGAGCCGAAATCGAGTTGGACGCCTAACCGACGAGCCACCCAGGCACCCCTGGTCAGTGACCTCCTTGACTGAGTCTCTGTGATGAGCCAGCCCTTCCTCCACCCAGGCGGATGCTAGCCCCAGGGGACGTGGCTCCTGGGCGTTGGACAGTCGTGGTCCAGTAGAGTTAACACAACAGAGAGTGACGTACGGGCGTGGCATCGGCAGGGGCAGTGCACGTGTAGCTGTGTACGTCGTGGGCGTAACAAGTGGAACACACAAGTCCACAGTGGCCCTGCCCGGCTGACCGCCACCTTCTTCTACCCTTCTCTGTCTTCCTCCCATCATCCCTCCGCGAGTGTCCTCTGAACCAACCCCACTCCGTTCCTTTGTTCTGGAAATGCCACTGCGCCCACAACCCCTCCAAGGGAACCCCGTCCACCCGCGAGCACCATGCTGGCGTAAGACAAACATTCCTTGATGATTGGCCAGCAGAGGTCCCCTGGGCCGTGGGCTGGCCAGTGACTCCCACTGGGGCCCGGACGGGAGGGATCTGTTTTCTGGAAGTTCAGCTAAGAAGGGCCGAGAGATCAAAGTCAAGGTAGGGAAGTTCTAGAAAGGTCGAGTTGGAAAGAGGTCAGGCAGCCATAACAGGCCTTGAGGAAGTCAGGTCTTGAGTGAGAGGAGAGTGGGTAGCCATGATGGAAGGCAGGCTAAGGTGGTGGTAGGGACAGAGGTGACCCAGCCCCAGGCCAGGCCCAGCCCAAACGCTGACCCTCGCCGCTCGCGTGTCAGGAGGCAAGAAGGCGGAAAAGGACATTTACGGAGCCCAGAAAGCATGGTACCGGAGGTTCACTGGTGTTCGCCTGCTCTTTCCGAGAGAGGCTGGCTGTCTGTTCTGGGCTCGACCTCCCCCTGGGACGCCACGTCTGGGGTTCTGTCCACCCAGCCGCCGTCTTCTGCGTTGTGGGGATCCCTGCTTTCAAGAGTCACGGCTTCTAGGTGGGAGATGAGCTTCGAGACGTTGGTGCTGAGGGAGGAAGCCGGGTCCGGAGGGAACTCCCTTCTGGGCTCCGCACCCTCGGAGAGGGGTCCTGGGGAAGACAGAAACTGTTGCCAAAGGGACACCCGGGCCCCCTCACCTCAAATAACCGGAGCGATCTGGCTCGCAGGGGACCAGGGCACTGCCCGCCCCTCCCCGGGTTTCACTGTTGGTTTGCTCACAGTGCCACAGTCTTTCTTGCTTTGTGAGCTGTCTCCGGTCCTCCCTGGACTATTTATCTGGTTTGCTCCTGGCTGGAAGTCCAGGTGAGCGAGCGTTTCAGAGCGGGGACAGGGGCAGAAGTGCTGAATGAGGGAGTGAGTTGCTTCTTCCTAACACTGGAAAGACGGAAGAAGCTTTCAGGCGGCTGCAGCATCATTTCTTGGAAAGACCCAGTGGTCTGAGCGACCGAGGAGTACCGCACAGAGGAGGGGTCGTCTTCCAGAAGGCTCCGAGGAGGGCCAGCTTCACAGCCACGTGGCCTGGGCCTGCGTTCAGAGGGACCCAGCGCTCACTCAGTTTAAAGCTCCATTGTGTCTTGGGGCGCCTGGGTGGCTCAGTCGGTTGGGCGGCCGACTTCGGCTCAGGTCACGATCTCGCGGTCCGTGGGTTCGAGCCCCGCGTCGGGCTCTGTGCTGATGCCTCGGAGCCTGGAGCCTGCTTCCGATTCTGTGTCTCCCTCTCTCTCTGCCCCTCCCCCGTTCGTGCTCTGTCTCTCTCTCTCAAAATAAATAAAGATTAAAAAAAATTGAAAAAAAAAGCTCCACTGTGTCTTGAGATTCGGACGTTGAACAAGGAGCTCCACTTTTCCACGTCGCACCGGGGTCCCCAGATCATGTCACCCATCTGGGCGTCACAGCAGCGAGCCGGGCAGGCGGGCAGCCGAGAGCCCCCCGCGCCCCTGCTGACGGCCCATCCGGGCGCCTCAGCTCACAGACACCCCAAAGAGGGCGCCACAGTCCACGGCACTGACGGTCTGTGATTAACCATCCCGCACCCCCCACCCCCCGAAAAGGAAAACCTGCCAGACGTTACACTTCTCAGGACGGGATCCTGCCCGTCACCTGAGTGAGAAGTTAGACCTTCTTCAGGCCAGCGAGGAGGGTGGGTAGGGGTGCAGAGTGAATAAGGCCTCGTCAGAGCCACTGCTTAGCCCTTGGGGAGGGACAAAATTTTTCAAACACGGAAGGCTGAATTTCCTTCCATCGAGACGGTCTTGGCCAGTCCTAAGACCACGTGGGGGCGGTCCACGACCCCTGGGGCTCCTGTGTGCCTCTGTGGAGGTTTCCGGGAAGTGAGGAAGAGGGTGCCCTCTCCCTACTGACTCCCCTCCCTGTTGGGAGCTCAAGGTCCCGGCCATCAGGATGGCAGGACCCTCTCGCATCCAGCACAGATGCCCCCCGGGCAGGTGGATGCCAGCTAGGGCACCAGTCACCAGCCAGTCTAGGGTTTCCGACCACGACAGGGACAGTAAGACGCCTTCGTCCCAATCCCAGAGAGCCAGGAGCTGCAATCTCCTTCCTGATCCTTCCTTCACACTGAAGGCAGAAATCCTGCCATACCCTCTCCTGCTCAGAGCTCCTTCGTGGCTCCCCGTGGCCCTGAAGGAGTGCCAACGTCTCCCTGGGGCCTGGAGCTGTGCCCTGGCCTCTGCCCCCCACGAAGCGTGCACGGGTCACACTGATGCTCCGGTTCACCCGCCATCCTGTTCTCACCTGTTGCCCACGCTCGTCCCCCGACCGGGACACCCTCCCCCTGCCGCCACCACCTTGCTCCTGCCTGTGCAGCAGAGTCGAAGTCACCTGGCCCCACAACCGGGGCCGGAGCTGTGGCTAGGCGGCTAACTGCAGCCGTGTCGTCCTGTTGGCCGTGGAGCCCCCTCCTCTGAGTCTCAGCGGGGCGCAGGTGACACCTCCCAGCCCCTCTTGAGGCCAAGGGCAGGCCGTCGGACTGAGACCAGGAGCGTGGGTGTGCTTGGTCGAAGGGGAATGGCTGGCCCTCTATAGCCTCTCTGCCCACAGACAAGGACAGGACCGAGGTGGAAGAAACCAGGGTCTGTGCCTCCCGCCAGCCAGGACATCCCCCTCCCCCCACCTTGCACGTGTGCTGAGCCTCCAGCAGGTGGCGGCCACCCTGCAGGGAGAGGTTAACCTCTCTCTGAGACAGAGCTTCACTCACTGTGGCGCCCCAGTGCTTCCCATGAGGCCTAAAATAACACCAATGGTAATGATATTGGACGCTGCCTGAAGGCACGTGCAGGGCCAGACACAGGGCTGAGGCTTTGCCTACAGAGCTCACCCCGTGCTCGCCACAACCAGAAGCCACAGGCAATTACCATCCTCATGTCACAGATGGGAAACAGACCAGAGCTAAGTGCTGGGCTAGGTCGCTTGGCTAAAAAGATTTCACTCCATACACTGATTCCAGAGCTGCTCTCTGCTATGACCTCTACTGCCTTCCAGACACCAGGAAATGGGAGACTTGAGAATGACTGTGGGTGGATGGACGGATGAGATGGATGGGTGTGTGGGTGGATAGGTGGATGATGGATGGATGGATGGATGGATGGACAGATGAGTGGATGGATGGATGGGTGTGTGGGTGGATGAATGAGGGATGGATGGGTAGATGGATGGATGGATGATGGATGATGGATGGATGGATGCGTGGGTGGATAGATGGGTGGATGGATGGGTGGATGGATGGACAGGTGGGTGGGTGGCTGGCTGGATGGATGGATGGACAGATGGGTGGATGGATGGATAGGTGG
>NW_026057578.1:5282074-5395530 GCF_023721935.1 Panthera uncia | reverse complement strand
AGAGAGAGAGAGAACACAGGGCCCACCTTGTCCCAGGCTCACCTGCATCCTTGTCCAGCTCCTCAGGGCCCCTTCTGCTGTCCTCAGGCTCTGCAACTCCTCCTGGACCAGCTGTCCCTGAGATGACAGTCATTCTGTTGCCGTTGCCAATGGCAGTGTCCTCAAGGAAGCATGAACTGATGTGGACTCTCTGGATCCCATCCGCCTTGCAGTCAGGTCCTGGTTTGGACCCTGGAATTTTGAACGAAGCTCCTGAGCCAACAGTGGTGGCAGAGACTGTGGGTCAGAGACAGAGATGTCAGGAGGGCTGCACAAGCAGCTGGATGGTGGCCCCCGAGCCCTGACCCCCCAGCCTGGCTTTCAAGTCCTCCCTGGCCCGCTCGCCTCCCTGAAGGTCCCCCCGGTGGGCCAGACCAGGCTTGGTCCACAGCAGAGACCCTGCCTCCCTCGGTGCCTCTACACACAGCCTGGACTGCTGGCGGTCACTGCCCCCCAAGTGCCACCTGCACCCTTCCCCTGGGACTCGGCCCCCTCCTGCCGCCTGCTCCCGTCTCTGCTGCTGGCTTCCCCACAGCTCCGGAATGCCGCCTTCACCTTTGGTTAAAACCTTCATGCAACCATAGCCTGTCCCCAACCTCCCCCAGCCCCCACCTGGCCCCTTTCCTATCCAAACTTTGGACAAGACTTGCTCACAGTCTCCCCTCCTCCTACTCCCACCTCCTCTGTGTCCTCAGGTCACCACCGAGCTCCCCGGTGCAGCCGCTGCTGCCGGTCCCCACAGAGCTCCCCGACCTCATCGGCCTGCCCACTTCTGGAAACTCTCCTCCTGGTGTTCCCTGGCCTCTTTGCTGTCTTTCATCCCTGGCCTGTCTCTGGACTACCAGGGCTGGGGACGACTTAGCCTGGGCTCTCTGGTCACCATCGACAGTGCTTAGTAGGGCATCTGGTACTCAGATGACTCCTGTCTACCCTCCTTAGATGCCATTCCAGTCTGGCCATCTCCTCTGACTCTGCCTCAGCTGGTCTGGCCTCTGCTGCCCTGTGTCTGTTGTACAGATAAAGAAACTGAGGTTTCCTGAGCGGGGGTGGTGGTGGGGAATGGGATCCTGAGTGCGAGCTCTAAAAACCCCACCTGCTCTACTCTGTGGGACAGCCTCCTGGTGGAAGGAAAGGAGTTTCCCATCATGCCTCTCTCCCCGCAAAGACTGGCTCATGTTCCGTGCAGCGAGGGGCTGAATGGGGTGGGGTGGGGGCAGGATGGGTTACCTGGGGGGATGCCAGAGGGGCTGCAGGCAGCCGGGCCTTCGGCCGGGGCACTGGTAAGGCTCATCTTGTTGCCATGTCCCAGCAGCACCCGCCTGAGCACAGACTTCTCCAAGCGGATGTCCTGGGGCGCCCAGGCTGCAGCCGGGGAACTCTGAGTCAGGGGATCAGCTGGTGCCATTGGAGGGAGGTGGAGGGGAGCCACGGAACCTAGCAGGGGACACAGCAACATGACCTCTGACACCCACCCTCTGCCCACACCTCCCTAACACACATACATACAAAGTCCTGGCTGGACGGAGAAGACAGGCCTCTGAATTCTTTGTGGCCACTGCCAGACTGGGGATGAGCATTTCAGGCTATTGATGGAGAGCAGGGGGGCCCAGCAGAACAGTCGGTGTGGGGGTCCCCGGGTTTTTATGACTGGGGCCTCGCGTCACCCGGGCACTCGAAAACCCAGTCAGTGAGCACAGCCTCTGCCCCCTAGTGCCCTCCACCCTCTGACCCCACCGGGGCAGGTGTCCTCAGGTGCTGGCATATCTTTACCGCCCCCTCAACACTGAGCATTTAGAGCCCTGACATTACTTTATTTTCTCAGTATTTATTTTCATGGTAAACTGCCTGGTTTTTAACTTCAGGTAATGCTATAAAAGTTCACTTTAGAATAAATTCGAGTGGGGCGCCTGGGTGGCTCAGTCGGTTGAGCATCCGACTTCGGCTCAGGTCCCGATCTCACGGCCCTTGAGTTCGAGCCCCGCTTCGGGCTCTCTGCTGTCAGCACAGAGCCCACTTTGGATCCTTTGTCTGTCTGTCTGTTTCTCTCTCTCTCTCAAAACTAAACATTTTTTAAAAGATTTAAGATAAAATCATAAAATAAATTTCAGTAGATAAAAAGGGAAACCATTTAACAACATGAAGAAAATAATCCGACACGGGCATGGCCCAAACTGGGAGGACTAAGGTTGGGGAACCATTGACCCAGATTCTAAAACAAAGTTCCTCATTTCACAGTTGGGGAAACCAAGGCCCAGAGTGGGGAAGGGCTGTCTTGAGGTCACAGGGAGTATTCCAGCTTTCGGGCTGATGCTGTCCCTCGTGTTCCACGGCTGGTCCGAGAGGTGGCCCCGTCCCCTCTCACCCCAGGGCCTGGCATGGAATAAACACTCTTCTGCGGGATTGTATTTTATCAAAACTAGGATGCCACTGGCCAGGTGCATCCCAGTTTCTAAGCTGTTAAAATGTGGGGGGAAAGGGTGTCTTAGAACAAACAAAATACTACAATGACCCCTTGTGACATTCTACTGGAGGAGAGTGAACCAAGCTATGTCTCGTGGAAAAATATCAGATCCCATTGAAACGGAGGCAAAAGGTTATCGGGATGAAGGGAAAGCAGGAGAGGTTTGATCCAGGTGTGTAGGAAGACTTCCTCATGTTCAGGAAGGCCGTAAGGGATGACCTTGGAGATGTGAAAGCTGCCCTTTCTCCTCAAAGGTTGAATGTCCCCGGGGGCGCCTGGGTGGCTCAGTCGGTGAAGCGTCCTACTTCAGCTCAGGTCATGATCTCATGGTTTGGGGGTTCGAGCCCCACGTCGGGCTCTGTGCTGACAGCTCGGAGCCTGGAGCCCGCTTCGGATTCTGTGTCTCCCTCTCTCTCTGCTCCTCCCCCCACTCATGCTCTCTCTCAATAATAAATAAACATTAAAAAAAATTAAAAAATAAAAAAGGTTGACTGTCCCCCTCTCGGCCCCCACCCAGAGGGAGCAGGTGCCCCTACGGGTCCCTCTGAAGGTGCCTCTGAGAGGACTCACCATTCTCCCCAGAGGCGGTCGGCTTCACTATGACGTTCCCGTGTCCAATCTGGATGTCTTCCGAGTTCTCAATGGAAATATAGTTATTTGGTCCATTCTGACAGATCATGTTGATTGGATTTTGCTGGTAAATAATCGCAGGGGACTCGCTTCTTCCTCCACAATCTGCAAAATAATATTCCACCCAAGCCCTCTGCATCTCTCCAGGGGTTCCAAATACCGATGGCCGCAACAAAATCTCCTGTGGAGCTTGTTAAAACACAGGTTCCCCCACGTCCCCAGCCCCCGGGGGTCCCGAGTCAGTAGGTCCAAGGTGGGACCCAGGAGCCGTCGTGTTTAACAAGCCCCGCAGGGGTCTCAGATGAGCCTTGCTTGGACGTCACCACAGCGGGTCACCCTATCTGTGCGTCTTCTGCCGACCTCAGGAGGCTCCCGGGAGCCTCACTGCTCACCTCTTCCCCTGCGGGCGTCCCCTGAGCCCCAGGACCCCTCTCCCTTTAGAGAAGGCCACAAGGTGGCCATCTACGGGCTGTTTCTGGCCACTGGATAAGCTTTGTTTGGCTCACCGGACATTTTTAAGCATTCAGAGTTTTCACCAGTGTTTAAGATCTGGCCCTGTCACATGCGACCATGCCAGGGACGCTGAGACCCCCTTTGGGGGCCGTGAGCTGGGTGTCAGTCCCATGGGGGCCAGGTGGGCACCTGCCGGGGCCTCTGCCGCCTCCGCACACAGGGTCACGTCCCACCTTTGCGGCCCCTCAGCTCTTGTGTCTCTGTGGGTCCCTTTCTCCATAAAAAATATTCAAAATTACATTTCACGACTGTGTTAGGATGAGAGACAGATATAATCTAAGCTGGGGTTGTGATTCACCATTTATTATTACTACGATATTCAGCTTTTCTTCTGATGGTAAGAGAACTTAGAACATCCTCGTGGACCCCGAACGCGGGGCCCCGCGCCTGCCACACCCTGTGGGTGTCTGAGCCCAGCCTTCCCTTCCAGGAGCTTCGAAACTGCACGTTGGGCAAAGTGCTGACAGAAAACTGTTAGCAAACTGTTAGCTAAGTCAGGGTGAGCCCCACATCCCGGGGCTGAGACAGTTAGGAGCGGGCCACCTCCCTTCCTGGCCCCTTGCTTTCTGCAGCTGCAACCTCGGGCCACTCCTCCAGGAAGCCCTCCTTGGTCACTCCCACCAGCACACCCGCCTTCCTGGCGCCGCCTTCTAGCGATCCATCCGCAAGACCCCTGCAAGCCTCTGTGAAGGTCTGGCAAGGAAGGTGGGGCTGGCAGGGCGCCCAGGCAAGGACCAAGCGTCGGATGTTAAGCTCTCTCTCCACCACCCTGCCCCGCCTACCTGGGCGCAGCAGGTAAGGACCTACCTGGTCGATAAATTGACCACAGACTTGATTTCTCATCAAGACTCAGAAGGTGTCTGTTTCTCATATCATACAAGTCTGGGTTGACTTCTTTTGTTGTTTTCATTCCCAGGGCCCGGGCGATGATCAGGGCCTTACAGGGCCCAGCGCCTTCCAGAAACCTGTAGATGGCTTTCTCTGCGAGGCAGGGCGGTGGGTGGTTAAGGGGGACCCCGGAGCTTGAATCTATCTGCTCCACTGTCTGCTGGCCATGCAGACGTGGGGGAGCCCCGGACCCCCTGTGCCCAGTTTCCCTGTCTGCAGGACGTGGTAATATCACAGCACGGAGGTCGTTCTGTGGCTCGGGGGCCGATGGGCAGTGGATGTCGGCCACTGATCGGAGAGATGGCGCCTTGGCCACGCGCGTCCTCCGCTGTGCGGGCTGAACCTCCCCCCCGGATACCGCGTGGGGACCCCTCGGTGGGTGGGGCACGAGTAACATCTCGAGGGGCCCAGGAGGGTTTGGGGTCAGGGGCCCCGGGGCCCGGCAGCTGAAAGGAAACGGGGGTGCTTACGCTGTTTGCTGAGCTGAGGGTCAGGTTCCTCTGGAACCGCGGCTGCGTCCTGCTGGGGCCTCGCCGCTGGAGAAAGAAAGGTGGGTGGGGGGTGGAGGGGCAGGAGAGGGGACGGGGACTCCACGGGACCAAGGCGGCCTCCGCACGAGGGAGAGCCGGCCTCCGCGTCCAGGGCCGAACAAGTCAGCCTCCAGACCCGCCCTGCCTCTCCTGGGCCGACCCACCTCTCTGGGCGGAGAGCAGGAGTGCCCTCCACCCGTCTCCACCGTCAGCCGCTGTGGGCACCTGACGAAAGCCGGCCCTGTTGGTCTCTGCCCTGCAGAACCACGGAGGAGCTAAGTCTGTTCTATTCTTATCGTCGTCGTGCCCATATCGTCACTATTCAGGCTTTGCTGAGTGCCTGCCTCGCGCGGTCAGGAGGCTGGGCCCTTTCCGCCTCGCCCCCTGGCAACCCCGTGCAGCAGGCCTGCTGTCACGTCCGGTGGTCCGAAAAGGAAATCCAGGCACGGCCAGGGGATGCCACGCACCTTCGAGGGGCAGGGCCCGTATTTGAGCCCAGGCCCGGACCTCGCTCGTCCGCTGCCGGGACTGCTCGCGCTGGGCCCACCCCGACCCCCGGGGGGCAGGTTACCCTGGCTGAGCTGGGCCGGCTCTGTGGGGACCACTTCTCCGGTGCCTCCCAGGCCCAGGCGCCACATCGCCAGGCCTGCCAGGGAGACTTTTGACTCCTTCTCCATCCGGTAGAGGACTTGGTTGAGCTTCTTCTTGGGCACTTGGCATTCCTTTGCCAGCTGGACGGACTTCACAGGGGAGCCAGCGTCCCTCAGCACCCGCAGGATCCTCTGCTCGAGGTCTGGGAGAAGGAGAGGAGGGCAGAGAGAGAACGGAGCCTCCCTTGGATCAAGCCGGGGCCGGAAGCTCGGGGCGGGGGGGGTCCCCGTGCAAGGGGTCCAGGGCAGAGGGAGGGGCGGAGACCCGAGCAGACATTCACTAACAACGCCTCTGTTCGGTGACGGGCAGATGGGCTGCTCAGAAATGACCTTGGCCAGGGGCACTTGAGTGGCTCAGTCAGGTAAGCGTCCGACTTCGGCTCAGGTCATGATCTCACAGTCCGTGAGTTCGAGCCCCGCGTCGGGCTCTGTGCTGATGGCCCCGGCCCTAGAGCCTGCTTCGGATTCTGTGTCTCCCTCTCTCTCTGCCCCTCCCCTGCTCGTGAGTTCCCTCTCTCTCTCTCTCTCAAAAATAAACATTAAAACAAATAAAAAAAGAAAGAAAGAAAGAAAGAAAGAAAGAAAGAAAGAAAGAAAGAAAGGACCTTGGCCCGACAGGCTGATGGCCAGAGGAGGTGCCCCAGCCTTCTGAACATCCTCTGCCTGGTGTGGGCGCCTGAGGGCAAGGGGCGGGGTGTGGGGGGAGGGGAGCACTCAGCCCTCAGACATCCTCAGAGCACAGGGGAGCGGAAGGTGGCAGGGTGGGGTAGATTGAGGGCAGAGGAGCAGGAAGAAGTGGGGAGGGAGGCAAAGTCCCTCCTGGGCCTGTTGTCACCGCCCCCTGCACCCTCTGTCCGTCCTCGGGGGCTCCCCTTCCACGTCAGTGGTGGTGGTCGTCCGAGCCAGAAAGCTAAAGACGCTCGGAAACGGATCTTTCTCCCCAAAGCCCAGGTCCAGAGAGGCCTAGAAACACTGTTCCCTGCTCTCTCGAATCCCTTCTCTCCCTCTGTGCCCCCCACCCCCGCCCATCCCTCACCCCCGTCTCCCAGAGGATGGCAATTCCACCACCGGCAGCCGGACCCTTCACTCAGCAGCCCTCGTGCTCCTTCCAGCCTACTCACCCCCGGGCCTTTGCACGTAGTGCCCGCTCTGCCAGAAACACCCTCCCGCCTCTCTACGCCCCCCAACATCCACTCCGCCTCCGGGTCTCGCTCAAACACCATCTCTTGTGGGGAGCCGTCCTGGATTCCCCGGGGGAGCGGGGTGCTGTGTATGCGGGGTGGGGCCCTTGCAGAATGGCTCCGGGGACCCCCTGCTGTGATTGCTGGGCCACTGTAGCACCTCTGGTGTCCAGCACAGCACCGGGCACACAGCAGGTGCTCGGGAAACAGCATTTGAATAAACGAGTGACCCAGTGGCTCCACCCACCGCTGGGACAAGTGTCCGCCCAGAGGACCCAGGGCAGGGCACGGGCAGATCCCTCCCGGGTCTCTGTTTCCCCTTCTGAGCTTAGCGACCCTAAGCAGAACCCCAGGGGCTCTGAATGGCCCCTGTTGCTTTCAGACAGGCTCCCACAAACCCAAGCCGGTTGCTCTGTGGGCAGAGGAAAGCAGGGCACACGCAACGCCCGGTGAGCTGGAGGGAGCCCTGTGGGCAGCAGCCTCAGCTTTTGCCAGGAAACCTCTGTCCCCCAAGTGCCCGAGAGAAATGCAAACCAAGACCCTCCCAGGGAAGACCCGGGGCCCTTTGCAACAGCCCCATCTGCCTTCTGGGTTTTTCCCGGGTTCCTTGGTGGCAACACTGGTCGGGGAAGGGGTGATGCATTTGCTGCCTCCGCAGCTGGGCCGTGAGGCTTGCCCTGTGGTCAGACATGTCCGTCCTTGTCGGCCGCAGGTGAAGTGTAGTCGGGACACCTGGGGACACCGCCCCCCCCCCTTCACCTGCCAAGTTCTGCCTCCAGCGGCCGGAGAGCCCCAGCCAGTCAACAGCAAGCCTGACTCTGCCTTGTCTTGAAAAGAGTTCTGATTCTTGAAAAGCCTGCCCCTGCGTAGGCCTCCTCGCCTCCCTCCACCTCCACCCCAAGCAGGTCAAAGTGAAGGCCAAGTCCGCAGGGCTGGCTGGCCTCTTGTGCTGGGCCTTCCGGCTGGTGAATCTGTACATGGGAAGTTGCAAAACGGATGAGGTGTAAGTGACAAGTTGGTAAGGAAAGAAACACCTGGAAGGGAGAAGTTAAGTGCAGCTACTGAGTGGTGAGTACCTGCGTGTCCCCTGGGGGGACATACAACAGAAACCTGGAAAGCAGCCCCGGCCCTGGGCTGCACCGTGGTGGCACCCCTCCCCAGCACACCGCTTTTCCTCTTTTTGGTGCCCTGACGGCTGGTTTCCTGGGTTTGAGCCCCAGCTCTGCGATCCGCTGGCTATGTGGCCTCTCTGTGCCTCACTTTTTCCATCCGTAAAGTGGGGCCAAGAGCAGCTACCCCAGGGGCGCCTGGGTGGCTCAGTCGGTGAAGCGTCCGACTTCGGCTCAGGTCACGATCTCACGGCTCGCGGGTTCAAGCCCGCGTTGGGCTCTGTGCGGACGGCTCGGAGCCCGGAGCCGGCTTCGGATTCTGTGTCTCCTTCTCTCCCTGCCCCTCCCCTGCTCATGCTCTGTCTCTCTCTGTCTCTCAAAAATAAATAAATGTAAAAAAAAAAAAATGTTTTTAAATTAAAAAAAAAAAAAAAAGGGCAGCTACCTCCAAGATTGTAGTGAGGAGTAAATGAGCTAATGATAACAAAACGAAAAAACCGCCCACAGCCCACAGCCCACAAGCCCTTTAGCACACAACACTTGCTCAGCGTGCGGTTCCTTGGTCTGTTCTTCCAGGAGTGAAAGGGTATCTGAGGAAGAAGGGGACCACAGGTGTCCCCGGATGCCTCTTCTCAAAGCAAGTCGTTATTTCTTAAAACGAACACGAGTTCAGAGCCCAGTGTCGGCTGTGGTGGCGGGTCGCAGTGATCTCCTGTATGAAACGCAAACTTCACAGCGCTGGCCCCTGAGGGCTCCTGAAATGCGCGCGGACGGTACTAACCGGGGCAGAGCAGGTCCTAACCGGGGCAGAGCAGGTCCTCCCCGACCGGTCCCTGGGCCCGCCTCTTCTCTCCCGACCCCTGCGCTTAGGGATGTGTGGTCGGCTACTGTTGCTGTGATCTGGCCAAGGAAAGGAGCCAGAAAGAGAAGTACAAGTCCCACTGGGAACCCCCACTATGCCTTAGAAGGAAGAAAGTACCTGTTTCGCCAGGGTCCTCGGGGGCCTGGGCCATGCTGGTGGCCGCCACGAGACGCCCGGAGACCTGGGGACAGCGGGGGGCTCGGAGGGGGGGGGGCGGGTCGAGGCGAGGGGTGCTTGCGTGGCTGAACTCCGTGCGTCCGCCGCTGTGAAGGGATGACACGTCAGCTGGCCGGGTGTTTGCTGTCCACGCTCCAGAAACAGGCCTAGTCACCCCGATCGGCTTTCTGGTGAAAAAGAAAACGAAACTCCTGTGTGTGGCTTTCGAAAGAAACAAAATTGAAAGGAGAGTTGCTGAGCAAGGCCTCCGGCTACATGCTGGAAGGAAGGAGCTGAGACTGGCGAGCCCGGCGCATTCTCCGGAAACACGGGGCTTTCCGGACCTTCTGGGCGCCCACCGCGGCCCACCCTGGCGCCCACACATGGGCCGAGGCACCTGGAACCATTCGTCTGTGTATCACAATGACAGCTCTTTTTAATGAGCATCTGCCACACGCTTTCCAATCTTGTATGCCCCTCTCACTGCCCCAGGGGAGGGGCCAATCCTGATCTCTTTTCCCAGAGGGGAGACTGAGGCTTAGGTCAGAGGGGGTCACTTGTGCAAGGCTGGGTTCTGATCCAGCCCCACGATTTACTGGCCGTGCGACTTTGGACAAGTTACTGAACCTAGTTGTGCCTCGGTTGCCTCATCTGTAAAATGGGGCTAAATGAAAACGTAGCTGCATCAGGAAGTCCTAGCGAGGACTGAAGGGGATGAGCCAGTTGAACAGTTTGGCCAGATTCCCCGGGGGCCGTCTCCGTTCATGAGCCCAGCTAGGCACCCACATACCGGGGCAAGGGACCCATCACTTTCATTTATTTCAAAGGGGCCACTGATTCCCAGGTAATTCCGAGCCACTGTTCTTCACCAGGAAGTAGAAGGGAAAACCGGGACCTGCAGTCGCCAGGCGGCCAGGAGGGGCAAGAACTCAGCCCTGGAAGTCTCTGGGCTCTGGGTCCCAGCGGCAGAGGCCTGGGGAGGGTCTAGCCCTGCCCTCGGGGGACTTTGCCCCAGCACGTCTGGGCAGGGAGGGGCTGGCTCACCTGGAGCGGTGTCTGCAGAGCAAGCTGGGGACAGTCCCCACGCCCACAGGGCACCCAGATCACTCACAGCCTTGCGCTGGGGGCGGGGCGTGCGTCCCAGGGGAGGTTGCGCCCTGCCCCTGCCTCGTGGGACACGCTCAGTAGCAACAGGAAATTGCAATGGTACTTTGTTCTTCTTTGGGGTAAAACCGAAAACTTGTTTCTGCCTAGGAATCGGCAATATTGACTTTAAATGCGGGGTAACGGGGGTGTGGAGGGTGATTGCGGAGGCGCCCTCAGGGAGGAGGCTCTGGGGAAGCCCCCATTGGGAGGTTGTGGGGGGCGCCGTGCCGCGACGGGCCACCAGGTGGCGCTCGATCACCAACCTGGCCCCCGGGGCCGCTCGTGGTCTCATTGATGTAGGGGGACCTCCCACCCGTCACCATCTCCCAGGGAAACCCCGACTCCGTCTGGTCCCACTCTGGTCCCGCTCCGGGCTTCCCGCCCATCCTCCCTGGCCTCTCTTACCCGGGCTCTTTGGCTCCTTCCCTGCATGCTGCTGACCTCTCAGGGTAGAGGCCTGAGACCCCAGCCTCGAGCCGGGCGCCTGTGTAGGGTTGCAGGTCAGGCTGAATCCTGAGGGTCAGATTCGCTTCTGGAAGGTCGAGCTGTGCTTCAGTGGTGGAGGCTGGCACCCTCATGGCCTGTGTCTGTCTGGGCAGTGTTTGGATGGCCCCTTTCTTTGTTTCTTTTTTTTTTTTAAATTTTTTAAAATGTTTTTTATTTATTTTTGAGACAGAGAGAGACAGAGCATGAGCAGGGGTGGGGCAGAGGGAGGGAGACACAAAATCCCAAGCAGGCACCAGGCTCCGAGCGGTCAGCCCAGAGCCCGACGCGGGGCTCGAACCCACGGACCGTGAGATCATGACCTGAGCTGAAGTCGGATGCTTAACCGACTGAGCCACCCAGGTGCCCCTGGATGGCCCCTTTCTGTCCCTTCACGCCCCTGTCCCCCTGTGTCCCAATCCCTCCCTGCCCCATCCTGAAGCCACGTGGGGCTTGCACACTGGCTCTGGAGCAGCAGGAACCAGTAGGAAAGCCAAGCACCCCTGGGAGGTGCACCCAGACAAGGATTGTGCCTTCTTCTCCGAGGCGGGTCAGCTACAGCCCTGTCCTTCCCTAGCTCTGGGTCCTTGCCTCACTGGGCCTTGGTTTCTTTAATGATAAAACAGAGACAATAAATAAGATAAAGCACATCCCATCTAACACTCGGTGCTCTCAAGGGCGGCCAAAGTTGGAAAATGTGACATGATGCATCTTTGCAATATAACTTTAGGCACCAGAAACAAACAAACAAGCAAGCAAACAAACAAACAAACACCCAAGGCATTCCCTAGCATTCCATCACATGTCTGGAATTTGGGGGTGTCTCAGCGCGTGGGGTGGGGCTCTCACTTAAAAGATCTGGATTGTCTTGAACTGTGTTTCTCAGTTTAAGAGGTTTTCAAGGTAATTTTGCTGTGGTGGTTGTTGGTTTTTTTTGATTTAACTTTATTTTTTATTTTTTAAAATTTACATCCAAATTAGTTAGTATACAGTGAAGCAATGATTTCAGTAGATTCCTTAATGCCCCTTCCCCATTTAGCCCATCCCCCCTCCCACAACCCCTCCAGCAACCCTGTTTGTTCTCCATATTTGTGAGTCTCTTCTGTTTTGTCCCCCTCCCTGTTTTTATATTATTTTTGTTTCCCTTCCCTTATGTCCCTGTTTTGTTTCTTAAAGTCCTCATATGAGTGAAGTCATAGGATTTTTGTCTTTCTCTGACTAATTTCACTTAGCATAATACCCTCCAGTTCCATCCACGAAGTTGCCAATGGCAAGATTTCATTCTTTTTGACTGCCGAGTGATACTCCATTGTATATATAGACCACATCTTCTTTCTCCATTCATCCATCGATGGACATTTGGGCTCTTTCCATACTTTGGCTACTGTTGATCATGCTGCTATAAACATGGGGGTGCATGCGCCCCTTCGAAACGGCACACCTGTATCCCTTGGATAAATGCCTAGTAGTGCAATTGCTGGGTCAAGGTAATTTTAACTCTAAAGATTGTCTTTGACCCAAATATCAGTGGCTTACACAATGCGGATGCTTCTTTCTTTCTCCCATAACAGTAGGGTAGGCGGTCCCGGTTTGGCGTGGCACACCATGGTGTTGGGTCTCTGGCCTCGCTATCTTGTTGTTCTGCCCTCTGTGGCCTCCATTCCCAGGTTGGCCTCATGATCTAGGATGGCTGCTGAAGCTCCAGCCATCACATTTGCATTCCTTCCAGCAGGAAAGAAGAAAAAGAAGAAGGATAAGTATCTTAAGTTGCACACACGTGAAACTGACATCCCGTTAGTACCATGGCCCAGCAAGGAAGGCAAGGAGAGATGGTGCTTTTTCTGGGTCACAATGCACTGAGCTAAAATTGGGGGGGGGGGGTTATGATTTCAAAATAGGAGACAACAGGTATTGGAGGAAAGCAAGCTGTCCCTGCCATTTCGAGGCTCTGTTGTTCCCCCAAGGAAGGAGCTTGGATACTCCCTCTGCGCCTGTAGGTATGGCCACTCACAAAAGCCTATCTACTGAGCAGACTCGAGGCTGAGTTCAAGGGCAATCTGCACATTTTCAGAGCCTCCTGTGCAGTGCGGAAGGCAAACCAGGAGAGGAAGGGAATAGGTGCCTCCCTCCTCTGCGTGGGAAGGGCCCCAGAGGCCACAGGAGTTCCAAGATGGGGCCACTGCATGCCGGAGCCCAAATCTCTTTTTGCCTTGGAAAGCACATTCCTTTTTCATGGTTTGTGTTTTTCTGGAAACTATTAGAACTCTCCGCCCAAACCAGATGATAATTACATGTTACTGATCTCCAGTCTTTAAATTTCTCTCTCTCTCTCTTTTAAGAGATATTTTTACTGCACATTGTGTTGGCAAAACCCAGTCTCCCTTCTACCAGGCAGCTTGGATGTTATTTTCACATTTTCGCTGTGACTTCACCTCGGGGGAGGGAGTGGAAAGGTCCGAAGCACCAAATGTGGGTAATGATGCGTCTTCGGTCGGGGGCAAAGGCCGGAGATCCAGAGGTGGCCAGGGCAGACAGGGACTGCACACGGTTACAGGCGCTATGAGCAGAGGCTGAGGACCAAACCAGGGGAAGCCGTTCTGTCAAAGGCAGTGGGTTCTCCGTGGCACCCCCCGTCCGGATCGGCCTTGACTCTGTTTGCCGCCCTTCAGGGCAGAGCTCAGTGGGTTTCTATTTATCGTCTGCGTCCACCGGAGCTGGACAGACCTGGGGCTCGGGCTCTGGCACCCCTACCTTCTAGAGGAGGGCCTGGGGCAAGTCGCTACTCTTTCCCGGCCTCAGTTTCTCCTGCTGGAAAAGGGGATCAAAGCAGCAACTACCTTTCTGAGGTTATTGCCGAAGTTCGATTACTTCAGTCACACATCCGGGCCTCCCGGAGCTCTGGGCGCATGGTACGAGCTCCGTAAACAGAAGCCACTCATATCATCATTCTGTGATCCCCAGCTGTCCTTCTCTGCCCTGACAGAGCTGTCCCCGTTTCTTCTGGTCTTTCAGCAACTAATGCTTTGTGCTTTCTTCACCCCAGCCCTGGAGCTGGGGCCCACGGTGGGGGAGGAAGAAGGCCTCCCCTCTCTGGTTCCTGGATCCGCTTCTCGCTCCAGCCGTAGAAGAGGCCACACTGCCCAATTCAAGACTGACGAGTGGCTCAGGCCGAGTCCAGGGTATCCCACCTTTCCCAGCTGTGCTGGTCAGGAAGGTGAGCCGGGGTGGAGTGGGGGGGGGGGGGCAGGCAGGGGCCGAGGCATCAATGGCCGTGGTAGAAACTTGAGATTTTTCGCTGGGAACAAAGAAAGGCCACTGGGAGATTCTCCTCCAAGGTGAGTTGGGGAAAGGTAGCCGTGGTGCTTGAGGAAGGTTGGCGAGCGACGGGCAAGGGGAGGGAGGTGAGGCCACGACCAGGCTGTTCTCGCTTCCTCCCCACCCCCACCTCTCTGCAGAAAGCCCTTCCCGACATCCCGACAAGTGTACTGGAATGAATTCACATCTAACGTTTATTTTGATAATCAAAAGAGATTTCGATGATGTTACTACCAAAATTATTTGCCTACAAGTAATTCATTAATTACAGTTGGCCATGATTTCTTCACTGGGCGTCCAGTGTTCTTGGGATTTCTGGCAACATGAGAAGATTTCACCTATAAATTCGTTTCAAATATAATGAAGCGTAATGACATTTTTATGATGAGTAGAGGAAGCAATTAATGAGCTGGACGTAACGCTAGGTTTCCTGGACATTTAATTGAACATTTATGGATCCTGATCTTGCAGTGTGTGGCTCTTCCCTTCCCCCACCCCATATTTTGGGGCTCAAACATGTTCAAAGGCTCTTGAAACATCCATAGGCCTGAGATGCTGAGACTTCTATGCCCAGAAAGTATGATGGGGGAATTGCAGAGACGCACATCATTGGGGCAGGAGTCCTGTCCTTCTGGGACTTGTGGCCCCTCCTGGGTTGTGGATGGGGGTGTGGCGAGGGGGACAGGGGTTGCGTCGAGAATAGAACAGTTTTACATGTTAATGTGTAACTTTTTATTAAAAATTTTTTAAATGTTTATTTATTTATTTATTTATTTGAGACAGAGAGAGAGAGAGAGAGCGAGCACGTGAGCAGGGGAGGAGCAGAGAGAGAGAAGGAAACACAGAATCGGAAGCAGACTCCAGGCTCTGAGCTGTCAGCAGAGCCTGATGCGGGTCTTGAACCCGCAAACCGTGAGATCATGACCCGAGCCGAAGTCGGACGCTTCACCGACTGAGCCACCCAGGCGCCCCTCTTTCTTTTTTGAGAAAGGATTTCCTGTTCCAAGACTTGACCTAATGAACAACAAGGGTTTGAACTGTGCAGATCCACTTATACCCAGATTTCTTTTTGGTAAATGCGATCCAGTACGGTAAATCTGTTGTCTCTTTCTTGTGATTTTCTCTGGAACATTCTCTTTTCTCAACTTACTTTGTTGTAAGGATGCAGTATATAATACTATACACAAACAAACGTGTCTGTTTAACATACAAAACGTGTTAACTGACTGTTCATGGTATCAGTAAGCCTTCTGGTCACTAGTTCTGGTGGGTTTTTGTGGGTTTTTTTGAAGTTTATTTATTTATTTTGAGAGACAAAGTGCGAGCGGAGGAGGAGCAGAGAGAGAGAATCCCAAGCAAGCTCTGTACTGTCAGCACAGAGGCCGACACAGGGCTCGGACCCACAAACTGAGATCATGACCTGAGCCAAAATCAAGAGTTGGACGCTTAACCGACTGAGCCACCCAGGCACCCTGGTCACTGGTTATGTTTTTAGGGAGTCGGAGCTATACATGAATTTTTAAAAAATGTTTATTTATTTTTGAGAGAGAGAGAGAGAGAGAGCGCGAGAGCACAAGTAGGGGAGGGGCAGAGGGAGAGAGAGACAGAAAATCTGAAGCAGGCTCCAGGCTCTGAACTGTCAGCACAGAGCCCGGTGCGGGGCTCGAACTCGCGGAACCGCGAGACGGTGACCTGAGCTGAGGTCAGGTATTTAACCGACTGAACCACCCAGGTGCCCCTATACATGGATTTTTGATTTCGCAGGATGTTTGGTGCCTCCAACCCCCATGTTGTTCAAGGTTCAACCGTATTTACTTAGAGCTTGCTAGAGACCCCATTTCCATTATTTCACCGAACCCTTGGCAATCCTGCAAGGGAGGGGTAATATTAAACCTGCATTTTACAGACAAGACAGAGAGATTACTGAGTAAAGCGGTCAAGGTCACAGAGCTCGTGAGTGGTTCAGATGGAGCTCCAGCCCAGACCGGCAGGCTCTAGAATCTAAGCTCTCAGCAGTTATTTCCAGCGCTGTGAGCAGGTATGTGGCCGTAGGGCTGTGAGGCGTAAGGAGCATTCCTTCCTCTGCTAAACATTTGCGCGGCCGAGCATGACTCATGGAGCCTATCAGAGACAGGAGAGTTGATACTTGATTGTTTTGCAAGCTTTCTTTAACCGGGGGTGCCTCGATCAGTTGCCTATAACCAGTTCAGCGGCTATAACAAAACAGCACAGACCGGAGGGCTTCAACAACACTGTTCTGGAGGCTGCGAAGTCCAAGGTCGAGGCGCCCGGGGACTCAACATCCGGTGAGACCCGCTTCCTAGCTCCCAGAGGGCCGTCTTCCGGCTGCGCCCTCACGTGGCGACGGAGGGGGCCCAGGAAACCGTGTGACTGTTCTGAGGGCGCTAATCCACCCTCGTGACTCCCGTGGACCCTAGTCACCTCCCAAAGGCCCCGCCTCCTAACACCGTCCTGTTGGGTGCATAGGGTGTCAGGGCATGGATTTAGGGGGCACAAACATCCGGGCCGTACCGGGGCCCATGCGAGCAGAGCACTGGGCCAAGCGCTCAGAGGCACGGAAACCCGCCAAGTTCGAAGACAGTCTAACACTTAAGGGTTTTTTTTTTTTTTTTTTTTTTTTGCATGAACAGTTTTTATGCCGATTCCACGTCGAAATGCTATTTTGGATACATGGGCTTAAAAAAAAGACTTGGTGTCTGCGTGTCCACAACTGAACAGGCGCCCACGGCCCTGCACACACGTGCGCGGGCGCGCGAGCCCCTCTGGGCCTTCTGCTCGGCGAACCCTTTTCCCTCCTTTGCTGACTTCCACTTTCCGGTGGAAGGAGATACCAGGAGATACCAGCAAATACTGGGAGGCGGTGGGGAGGGGGGCCAGGGGAAGGACGGCGCCCGATCAGGGCTGTGCCACCAGGCAGGTGACGTCAGTGCGCTCCTGGTGCCCAGTGCCTCAAGCTCGCTGGAAACACTGGGAGCGTGCGGAGTATCGTCCGTGGTGATCCCCCCCACCCCCACCCCCCCCGCCTGAGGGTCAAGGAGCTGGGGTGTTTGTCCCCTAGTCGCATCCCCGGGAGAGGCCGCTCCCATAGCATCCATTCCCCGGCACCTCTGGTCCGCGGCGTGACGCGCCGAGAAGCTTTCAGAAGCCAGAGAAAGCCTCAGACGGCAGAACTCCGGTGAACCGGCTGGAGGGTGGGCCCGTGTGGACAGAAAGGGAAAGGGCCAGGGGGACACGGGGGAGGCATCGATGACACGGACCACGGTTCTCTGCACAAGTTACTCCTCTTGGAAACAGAAGCCCGAAGGGTTAACTAGCTGGAAAGGGACGGGGGGGGGGGGGGGGGGATTTGAATCCAGATCAAATGGCCACAGGTTCCCTACGCTTTGCTCCCCTCCTCTGCGTCTGCCCATGGCTGCAAACAGCAGGCAGGAGTCTAATGAAGTCCATGCATTTTAAAAATTCATCTTTAAACTTGTTCACTCAATTGAGTTGGATGCTTTTAAAGACAAATTTAATTATTTTGAGTTCAATAAAAGCCTTTTAATAAGATGAACATCATGATTTCAGGCCTCCACTTTCAGGGCTATCAGTCATGCAAGGTGGGGACAGAGAGGGAGGGAGGGAAGAGGGGGCGAGGGCACGGGGAGAGGGGCACACGCACCCCGGGAAGGCGGGGGGGGGGGGGGGGGGGGGGGGGGGGGGGGGGGGGGGTGGGGGAGAGGGGGCGGGTATTTATTTTAAAAATGTATTCGCACATTTAAATCCATCACTTGTTCCAAATTATTTGTGAAGCTTATAATGTTTTGTTTTATTTTTAGCCGCAGTTCTTTTCCTTCGGTACAACTGTACAAAGTGTTAAAGAAAACGCGATGCCGCTTTGGCACGGGCTTCCTGTGTGTTCTGTCTCCCCTGTTGGCGCGCCCAGCCTTCCTCGCTGCGAACGTTCCGTCTATGCCTGCGACTGAGACAGGAAGCCAGACACACATGCTGAAATAATTTCAACAAATATCAACTCAAAACCAACTTGAAGCAGCCGAAAAAGGCAGGGCTGGTTGGGGCTGCGTCCCCCCGCCTCGCCTGGTGCCGAGCTGACCGCACGGGCTGCGCGACGCTCATCCAAAGCCTTCTTCCTTGAGGGTCCGTGCATTCGCCTGTCCGGCGACCCGGCAGCTGCTGGTTCCGGCCGCCTGGGCACCCTGGCGCCCAGACCCCCCCCCCCCCCATCTTGGGCGAAATCACCCCAGATTTCCTCCGGACGGCGCTCGCTCTCCCTCCTCCGCGCAGGTGGAGTGCAGAGAGCCGGCCCCGCCTCCAGGGCGTGTGACTGAAACCTGGCCAATCAGAGCATGCTTTCCCTGGCCAATCAGAGCAAGGCAGAGGGGCTGCACCGATTGGCTCGGCTTGGGGCACATGATCGCAGCCAGGCCAATGGGATCCAGTTCTGGGACTTTGGCTGGAAGAATTAGAAAGGAATTTCTTCCCACTTGATTCAGAGCAGTGAGAAAAGGAGCCTGGGGAGAAGCTGGGTACCGGGAGGGGAGAACCTACTTGAAAGGGACATCAGTAAGGGGGAGCGCCCTTTGATGGTGGAGACAGACATCTTCCTAACGTCACAGTGTGCCCGTCTGGATCTGGCGGCAAATAATCTCGCCCCGCTCTCCCTGGTGCTTTTGGGTTACAAGAGTCAACGATTCCCTCTTCTGCTAAAGCCAGCCTGAGTCGGGTTTGGCTCACTTATTACAGAAAGAATTAACGGATTCCAAGGCAGCGCTCTGCCGGGCCGTACAGGGGCCCTGCTAAGTCTCCTCCTGGACTTTGCCCACGCAGGCACCTGGTTCGCTCTCTCCCCTCCTTCCCCCCCTAACATCTCCGGGCTTGAAGTCCAGCCTCCCCTCACCCTAACAGCACACTCTCCTGCCCTCACCGGATGGCGCTGTGGTGCCAGTCCGTCTCTAGAACCAGAAGGTGGGTTCCTTGAGGTCAGAGGTTGGGCCTCGTGTGCTGGCACCCCCGAGCAGCACCCAGCATGCGGCTGTGCTAAAAAAAAAAAAAAAAAAAGTCAGATGATTGAGAGATGAGACCTCCCCAAACAAGCAGCCAATTTCAGTCAAGAACTTGGCACGGGGCTTTCACCCAGTAGGTAGTAGGCATTCTGATCTCTACCTTTATTCTGGACCGATTCAGCTCTATCTGCTTGAGCTGAAGGCAAGGTGTGGGGAGGGTGTCCTTTTCGTTTAGAACCCGAGACGCCCTTCTCAACCAGCTCACAGGCTCTGCCCTCACCCCCTTCTGCAGACGAGGTGACTGAGGGCCGGCAAGGAGAGTGACTGCTAATGAGAGGACTCAGGCCCCGGAGCCAGGCTGGGGCACACACAACACCGTGGTGTCCCTCTACCATACAATACCGAAGAGTAGAGAGCTTTTTGGGGTTTTTTTCCTCAAAAAAATTTTTATTTTATTTATTTTTATTTTTTGTAATCTGAGGTTTTCCTCCACCACAGAAAGGAAACAAGTAAGATAGATGTATGCCCCAAGCTCTGCCCTGACTGTAGGGCTCTGTGCTCCAGAAGCTTACAGAACCCTGGGGTTGAGGCCCGAACAACGGTCATCCCTGGGGAGTCAACAGTTAGGGCTGATTTTTAAAAAACCTTGACCATCTGGTCAAGGTTAAAGATGGCTGTATTTAGAGAAAGAAACACGAGTTTCTGTGAGGGGCACTGTGGGTAGCTCACTCAGACTCCCTGCGATCCCTTTTAAGGTCCTGTCTCCCCTTCTCTGGCTTCCACGTGTTTCTAATGGTCTAATGGTCGGTATCTGGGAACATCCCCTCAGGGCCGCCCCGGGGCTTGTGAAACGCCTCACCAAAGAGCCAGGAGCATCTGAGAGTCTACCTCTCATCCGGAAGCAACTTACCCCCTAGAGGTCCCCACAGGTCCCTTTGGGACCTTTGGGATCAGGCTGAGATGGACTGTGTCCAAAACCGTCCCCACCTTGCTTTGTTTCTCCTCCTTCTCGGTCTTCTTCCCAATCCCCTTAACCGTCTCCCCTAGGAGCGCCCCTGACCCATCCCCTAGCACAAACCCATGCCTCAGGGTTTACTTCTGGAAGGGACCCACCTCAGGTCTTTCTTGCAGACCTTATCAGAGCTTTTGGCACGCTACAGAGAAGGATGATGTTCTAAGAGGGAGGAAAAGTAGCCAGTGTCTTGCAAACTCTTTCCGCCCCAATTAACAAAAGCGGTGGGCTAATTGTAACCCCTTTTATTACAACCCCCTGCCTGAGCTGGTGTCTTCACTGGGCTCCCCGGAGGCTGCCTGAACTGGAACAGAGGTCCAAGAGATGGCTCAAGGGCCCACAGAAGTTCAGCGGGCTCTCCCGCACCCCACTAAATGGGCCCTGGGACTGTTGCCCAGGGCGGTGAAGGGCGTGGGGGCGGGGGGTAGGTGAATGTGACCAAAGAAGTCAGAAAGCCTCATTCCAAAGAATTGTAAAATTTATTGTATAAGTATTGCAGCTTTTCAGAAAGTCATCATTGCCACTAATGATTATTGATACACAAGAAGCGATTTCATCAGGCCTGTGGATTGGCATCCAAATACAGAGTCTCACGTGGCAGCAACGTGGGCGCCGCACCCAGCGTGCCACGGGGAATTTACATGAGTTTAACTTGAACAGAACTCGGGAAACAGGGCTGCAAAGGAGAGCGGTTTCAACGCCAAGAACGCAACGTAAAAGCGTGCCATCAGCACACCGCCGTGGAGTCGGGCAGGCAAACGAGAAGGCGTGTCCTTCTGGGCTCTATAGTACAGCGAAATTCGAAGCGCGGCTTCCAGGACAAACAAAACAAAACGACACGACACGCGTAGTTTTCCCGATCGCTGGGATGTCGTATGGATCTGGAAGCTGTGTGGGCACGTAGGGAACAATTTCTGAAACATACTATTCACAGAGGAGACAAGGACAGGGGACAGACTCGGTTCTGGCCCTGGCCTGGTGTTCACTAGACGTGGGGGGCGAGGGGAGTCTCGGCTCCTTGCAAAGAACACTTTGTGGGGGACACGGGTGGCTCTTAGGGCCCCTGCCAAGTCGGCCTGCGGAGACCCGGGCTTTATGGGGGGGGAGGGAATGCTCTTCCTCGGGAGGAAATGTGGTTGAGAAGCAGGGAAACGAGGACAAGAGAAAGCCCCACCCGGTCCCCCTCCAACCAGCCACTGCCGAGGACCCCAAACTTTTCACTGGCAAAAGGGGGCCTCCCGAGGGGTGCTCAGAGCCTTTTCAGCGACAAGGGCATGGCGGCCAGCATCTGGAGGGAACGAGTGCACCCCCAGAGACCAAGAGCTTAGCGCTAGCAGTAGTTTCCAGAAACACCCCACCCCCCTCCGGTTTTCTCGGGATGCGCCCCGACTTCGCCCGGCCTCTCTGCCGGGAGCCTCTGCAAGGGGCCTGTGCTGGGCACGAAACCCCGGGGCCCTGCGGCCCAGCGGTCCCGGGATGTGATCGCGGAGACACGCTCTGCCCTCAAGCCCGCTGAGGTCAGGAGGCCACACTCCTGCTTCCTCCCACACAGACCACACCGCCAGGCAACAGGATCCACACCGAGACCGGGGCCACGCCTGGGCCCGACGTTGCCCGGGCAGACGAGGTCGGCGTCTGGGCTCACAACGCGCCCGGGAGTTGGCACAGGACTGGACCCAGTAGGTGACAAGAAGGAGGGGCAGGAGGGGGTCGCCTGGCTGGGCCAGGCGCCTCCACGGTGGAGGGCGGGCGGGACCGGGCACCGAGAGGGCTATGGGGGTGTTCGAGAAGCAGCCGCAGCCCTCGAGTGGAAAGGCCAGTCCCCGGGGGGGTGACTGAGACACTGCCCAGGGATGCCCCCCAACCGGTGATGAGAGGACACTGCTTCCTCAGTAAGGCACTAGGGAGACTGACTCTTCACGGAAAGGAAAGATACAGCTTAAAAAATTTTTGTTTTGTTTTGTTTTAAATCTATAAACGTGTCCCTGTACCTTTTAGGACAAATTACACCGAGTTCTCAGCACGACTTGCGAAAGGCATCCTCTCTGAGAGAGGAGCGAAGTTTAGGCCGAGGACCCCACGGAGAGGCAGCTTTTTACTGTCAAAGTACAAGAACCTTCTGCCAGGCTGGTCAGCAGCGAACGCCCAGAGTCCGCGTTTATCTGTTGGTCACCACGCTCTTAAAATGTGTATATAAATAGAGTTCAAATGGTCAGAACTTCAAAACTGTTCTCAGGTGTTTAAGTAATAAAAAAGTTGCTTAGAAACGAGTTATTGCCCATATGCCTTCTCTTGTGTTAGTCTGACAGTTAGCATTCTTCCAGAAGGAAAAGACAGCTCGGGGAGGAAGGGACTGGGGGGGGGGGCGGGTCACCCCCTGGAATGGGAACCAGTAGATCCCAAGGGGCCCCCCCCCGCCCCCCCCCCCCCCCCCGCTGGCCGGCCTGCCACTGTCACACACGTGTGCCCACTCCCGCGCCCTCGCCTGCACAGCGCCACCAAGGGATCCTGCCAGCCCGAAATCCACTCGGCAAAATCCTGGCAAACGAGACTCGTATCTGATACAGATGCTGGGAAAACACAGACACACGAACACGCCAAACACGACTGTTTCCACGGGGAGAGGAATGGACGTGTGGGAGAGGAGGTAAAGAATTCAATTCTGATTTGAAAACATAAAGCACAGGTTTACACCGGTTTCCCCGTTGTTGGTGCGGTTTTTCTTCGCTTTAACCCTTTGTCGTGTCCCAGGAGACACCTGCGCGTGTCACTTTTTCTCTCTGGTGTCCTGTTTGTTCGGTGAGAACTGCTACGTAAGGAGAAAGCCAGGGATGAGGTCGGATTCCTCGGGGGCCTTTCCAACCTGCCGGTGGCCTCCACCAGCCTCAGCTGAGAAGTCCTGGACCCGCCGGATCGTCCGCACAGAAAGCAGCCACCCCAACCTCTCCGGCGGGTCCCGGCAACGTGCTCCGGGAGCGGCAGCGGCGGCAAAGGGGGCGCCTCGGCCCCTTCCTGGGGGGAGGGGGAGGGGGCTCATGCTTAAAAAACAGGAGGAAAAACTACGATCCTTCAGGAACAGTTTATTTTCATCTGGGGAAAGGCAGAGCCACCACCCGGGCACTGGGTGACCGATTTCCCCCATCTCGTCTGCCATCCAAAGGCTGTGCCGGCCCGGAGGGGGAAATGCGTCTCCTTCGGTGGGGAATGAATGAGGCGGTAACAACCGATCGCTAGACAGAAGCTTCCACTTACGCAGGAAGAGCGCCCCCTCCGGAAGCCTCCCCCAACTCCGTGCAGAGCCCGCCCTCTGCCAGCCGGCCGGCCGCTGCCAAATTCCGCCGCTTCTCCCTTAAAAGTCTCGACACACACGATAGAAGTTTCCATCAAACAAGCACTGACATAGTTATATTAAAAAATAGTGCAAAAGCTCAACATTTATATAAATAACTCTAAACCCCTGCTTTGTAGTTTTTTCTTCTTCTTCTTCTTCTTCTTTACAAGGTAATACACGCTTTCTGACCTGGCACTCAAAAATTGCCATTTTTTTTTTCTCTTCTAGTTCAGAAAACAACTTTTTTTTTTTTAATAGGCCTCTTCTAATACAAAAATACTCCTGCCCTCACAATACAGTTTCTCTTAGTTTATATATATTTATATATATAATATTGCAGATCTTTAAACAAAGGTTTTGTGCAAATAGGTCTTTAAAGTTAAGTGAAATCATCATAAACAAACGAAAGGAAATAAGCATTCACGCACGCAGCTCAACTAGGAACAGAAAAGACTAGGGTAGGTTTTTTTTTTTTTCTTTTTTCTCTTTTGCCTTCAAGACACAGCTCGACAAAGAAACGTGGTTGGTTTTTTTGTTTTGTTTTTTGCAAGCTTTCTTAGCTTGTGCATTCAGACCAGACAGAACATGTAAATATTTATACACAGAGAGAGGGGGAAAGGATGGATACGCGCCACATTTTCTGGGTGCCGCCCGGTCCTCCTCTGTCTTCTGGTTTCGGAAGTGCGGAGTGTTTTGCCTTTCTTTTTTTTTCCTATACTCACTGCTGCCCGGCCCCGGCCCCGGGATTCCTAGAGAGGGTGTCCTTTCTGTTTATCTTTCTCTTTGCTCCAGGCGGGTGAGCTCTCCAGGGGGGCGAGGTGTGCGTGGGGGAGCCGGGTCCCCTCCAGCAAGGAGGGCGGCCCGCTGCTCTGCTGGTGCTGGAACGAGGGGGACCCGGGGTAGTGCCCGATGACCTCGCTGTAGGTGGGGGGCGGCCCCTCCATGCGCCCGCCGCCCCCGTAGCACGTGGCGCTGATGCCCGAGTTACTGCTGGGGGGGGCAGGGGCCGCCCAACATGGCACTGTCCATCAGGTCGCTGTCGAATATGGTTCTGTTCGGGGGCGCGCGCACGGACTCGCGGTTCAGCTCCAGCTGCTGCTCGGGGTCTCGCAGCTGGAGGGTGCAGGGGCCCTGGTAGGGCGGGGGCTCCTCCCCGTCCGACAGCGAGATGGTGGGCGGCAGGTCGATCTCGTGCTGCAGGTACGGGTAGGTGGGCTGGAAGCGGAGGCAGCGGTCCCGCTGGGTGAAGGGGGGCACGGCCAGGCGGTCGGTGGGCCTCGGAGGAGCATAGACCTGCGGCTGGAAGGAGGAGGGGGGGAGCGGAGCGGAGTGAGGGTCCCTCCGCGCCCCCGAAGCAGGACCCGAGGCGCGGGGCCCTGCTCTCCGGGGGACGGGACGGCAGGTGGCGACGCCCAGCGCGCGGAGTCCGGCGGCGCACTGACGCCGGGGCCCCCCCCGGGCTGGGAGCATCATCCCAGGGCTGAAATCGGGGCAACTTTTGTCCGCGCGTGTTGCAGATGCTGTGGGCCACTCCCTGCGGGTAGAGCGTTATGTCCCGGCTTGGGTGATCCCAGCAGCCGCGGACGACGACTCTTTGGAAAAGGGCAGAGGTGTGGGCCAGCAGCCACGCCGTTCCGGCCAAGGGAGGCGCCCCTGGCTTGGAAAGGGGGACCTGCTGGGAGGATGGCCTTCAGGCGTCCACAACAGCAGCCTTGGGGGACAGGCAGGGGAGGGGGGGGGTGGCAGCACAGGGTCTCACCTCTGGGATTCCGTTGCCCGACACGGTGCTCTCCGAGGGCCAGAGGCATCCTTCCTGTGCGGGGAGGAGAGGGGCGGGGTCAGCAGGATGAACAGAGGGGAGAGAGCAAACGGGTCGACTGGCTTTGACCCTGCGATCTTGCATGTGCCATCAGATGCAGCACCCGGCCACGGCTCCCCATCCGCACCCTGGGCCCTGGGCGGTTCCGGCAGTAACCAAACGGCCTTCGGTGACCACATGAAGCGGCGAGGTCGCATGTCCGCTTGCACCCTAACACCTGGAACATTCTAGAGACTCCAATGAGTCTGCGCGGGGTGAGGGCTTTCCGGGTGGGACAGTTTTGAGAGCCGTAGAGCCCCCTCGTGGCCACGTGGGTAACTGCAAGCCTCGCGGCCACCCGCCTTGTACCGGCTGTCCCCCGAAAATTCACCCTCCACGCTCACGCTTTCCAAAAGCTACATCTAATTGGTGGGCCCCTCCTTCTCAGAACTCTCCAGCAGCTTTTCCCAGGCACCTTAGCACGAACCCAAGTTCTCTTGTGAAATGGCTGATAAGGAAGCGGGCCTCATCCAGCCCTCCTGGCCTCGACCACCACTTGCTTGCAGGGTGACCTCGGCAAGTTACTTAACTTCTGGAACTTTCGACGGGTGGAATATGCTTGGAGTGCCTGTGGCCCTGAGCGAGTATATGGAAGTGCTGGGGGCCACGCCCACCCACCATCTAGTGCAAAGCGCATGCACCCACGGGCCTTGGCACTGGCCGCCCCACTGCGTGGTCAGGTCTGCAGACTTTCTCGAACACCGCTGTCTCAAGAGCTCAGAGCCCAGAGAGCCTGCTGCCGATTCCGTGTCTCCCTCTCTCTCTGCCCCTCCTTCCCTCGCTTGCACCCATGGAGCTGCTCTGTCACCAAATCGTGATCCGGTCGGTCAGCGACGGTGGAACGAGGCACCGCTTCTTGCCAAACCGGTAAGTGCCACCTCACGAAGCCCGCAGCCTCTGCACACGGGCCCGTAGCCCCCCCCCCCCCCCCCCGACCCGTGGACAGGCTGCATGGGAGTGGGGGACAGCTGGCCACGTGCGGTTTCAGGTCTGGGGGAGAGACCCAAGGGTCAGGGGAGGGGGGACCCCGTACCAGGAGGCAAACCCAGCCAATGCTGGTCACATGATGCTAGACAGCCCTGAGCCTGGGGGCGGGGGGAGGGATGTCTTGTTAGAATTTTACAGCTTTCTCTAGGCGTAACTGATAGGTAATAAACTGCGCATATCCAGGGTATACAATTTGGCTAAGTTTTGTCATGTGTGTATACCAGAGACCCAGCACTACCATCGAAATAACATTATCACCCCCAAAGTTTCCTTGGGGACACGTTTTCCCGAGGGGCCCCACCTAAGACATTCTCACCCACCGGCTGGGGCTGGAGCAGGAATTGGAGGGGGCGGGTAGGCCGAGGCTTGCAGTTACCGACATGGCCACTAGGGGGCTCTATGACTCTCAAAACCGTCCCACCAGGAAAGCACTCAGCCCGCACACAGACTCATTGGAGTCTCTCTCTAGTATGTTCCAGGTGTTAGGATGCAAGCAGACATACGACCTTGCCCCTTCATGTGGTCACCGAAGGCTGTTTTGTTACTGATATCAGTAACGTATCAGTCACTGCCTTGGTGGCAGAAACTGCACTAAGCACTCTCCTGGGCACCTGGGCGGCTCAGTCAGTTAAGCATCCGACTCAATTTTGGCTCCGGTCCTGACCTCACAGTTCGTGAGTTCGAGCCCCGCATCAAACTGTCAGTGCGGAGCCTGCTTGGGATTCTGTCTCCCTATCTCTCTGCCCGCAACCCCCGCCCCCCCCCCCCCCACCGCCACGGTCTCTCAAAAATAAATAAATAAAGCACTATCTCATTTCTCCCGACAAACCTACAAGGCAGGCTGAGGTCGGCTAGCCGAACTGAGTAGGCCTAGCTGGTGAAAGGCAGTGCTAGGATCCAAACCCTGACCTGCCTGCCTCCGGAGCCACCCGGGCTCAGGCTGGTCCTGGCAGGCTCCGCAGCCCCCCGTCGGGCCACTGGCACAGTCCATATGTGCCAGGAAGCAGATGGGGACATCTACCTGCTCCTCAGTAGGGTCAGGAGTCCCGGGGCGTGATGCACGCAGCCAAGGATGAAATGTGACCCAGATAAACTCCTGCCTAAAACCCTCCTACGAGTCCCTCTGTCCCAGGCTCTGCATGACGTGGCCGCCCAGGACCTCTGCCCACCACTCCCCCGACTCCCAGCCCTAGCACAGGGAGTACGTACCCGGCTGCACAGTGGCACCACCCAGCACCTGTCGCTGCCCCAGGAGCCCCACCACAGACTCCCAAATCACCCACCAGCCTCATCACCTGACCGCCTCCAGCTTGTGCACCTAGGAGTCATTTCCTCCTCCAGGGAGCCTCCCCGGAACCCCCCCCCCCCCCCCCCCCCCCCCCCCCCCCCCCCCCCGCTCCACTGCCTCCCTGGCTCCCATAGCAACTCAGCCCGTCTAGCAGCCTGGCCCATTTGTATGGTGATCGAATGTCCAGCTGGCTGCACTGGCCCCAATCAGAAGCCTTGTGCCCACAGAAGCCATGTGGGAGGCAGGAGACCCACGCCAGGGCTGATCTGGGGACAAAGAGAACAAAGGGTTGCCCCATCCAAAGCCCTGGCTGAGCCCTAGTCTGAATGCATCCCTGCCCCACGCTGAGCAGGCCCTGTGCACAAACCATCTTCCGGGGGTGGGGGCTACGGGTGAAGTGACCATCGCTGCTCACGTTACATAAACTTTGCGGGAACAATGAAGGCCGCTAAGGAGAGGAATTCAAAGCGGGGAATGTTTGTCCAAAGCGGTGTCTGAAAGCAAAGTTCAGAGACCCGGGAGCAGCTCAGAAATGAAAACAGGACGCTTCCTGGGTGGGGCCTGGCTGCACCTGTCCACCTGCTCAAAGGCGCCCGGGTGGGACGGTACCTGCCTTCACAGGTAACATTCCCCTCACCTGCCAACCCCAGCGCAAGACCCTTCAGACCCACAGTCGGTGCCACCGTGGTGGCTGGATCATCACTGTTGTTACCATTATGCGCTAGACCCTGGCTTGCCTGGGATCAGCACCAGACAGGGAAGTGACATTCTGGGGCCACAGGCTTACCTAAATGTGGGCCTCATTCAAGCGAATGAAACGGGCTCACCCTAAAAAGGACCCGAGGCAGGACAGCCACGCCAGGGGTAGGGCCAGCCCCAGGCTGACAGTGGCCAGGTTTGGGCCCCTGTGGGAGGTCACGGGGCCCTGAGACTCCTCTGACTCGCCCTGTCTGGCGGGGGGTCCCCAAGGGAGCTGCCACACTCAGTTCAGGCCTAATGAAGCTCTGTGTTTACCCCGCCAGGCAGCCCCAGGGGTCCACGCAGGTGGCTGGGTAGATGGGGGTGGCGACTCTCCTTTGGCTTTGGGTGTCCAGGAACCGGGGCCCGAATCTTCACCTCTGTCTGGGCACAAAGTCCCAGGTGCTACCCACAGGGCGGTCTCCCCGCCCCCGGTGGCAGCAGGGATCCCTCCCACCGGAACCTGTGTCATTTCCCCAGCTCTCTGGGCAAACGTCATCCTCCCCGTGACTGTACCTATGGGGCAGGCTGCAGAAAGGCTAGCTCCACCCGTCTGAGGGAGACTGAGGCTCAGAGGGGCCCAGGTGGCCCACCCTGGGCACACCCCAAACCCCCCCCCCCCCCCCCCCCCCCCCCCCCCCCCCCCCAGCTAGTGCCTTCTCGTTTGTTCCAAGTGCCCTCCCTTGCCCCAGCATCCGAGGGAGGCCAAACGGGCCTGGGCTCTTCAAACCGCCACTTACAGGCTGAGAGGCTTCAGGCAAATGCTCCCACCTCTGCGGGCCCCAGGGTCCCCCCCACGGAGTGGGGTTTCCAGGCTGCCGCGGGCGGGAAAGCACCGGGCGCAGGGGAGGCAGGTGCGTGCTCGCCACAGTGCAGCTGGCAACGCCGTCACTCGGGCAACAGTCACAGCAAACAGACACAGGTGAGCCCGGGCCTTAGCCGCAGAGGATTCCTTCAGAGCAGCAGCCCGGGTGCCCCCCCCGGACACGCCGAGCCTCAGGTCTGGGGCGTGCGGTGTTCCCGTCAGAGGGACCAAGGGGGTGGATCTCCTTGCCCCGGCTACCTGTGGACGTGCTGCGGCGGCAGCTGGATGCAGGAGGAGATGCCTGACCCTGCCGGGGACAGGCCTGCCAGCCACCCCTGGCTCGGCCCCACCGCCAACCGCAGGCGCCCCCCAGAACCGGGAGGCCGGGTTGTTCCATGGCTGTCCTCACGGGCTCAGAGACGTGCTCGGGCGCATAGCCCCGGGCCACCCACGTGCCACCTTCTCCCTGCAAATCCCAGCCTGTCCATCAGGCCAGGCCGCCCGCTTCTGCCCAGGTTGTGAAATCACACATCGCACGCACGGGGACAGACATACTTGGGGATGGACCCGGCAGTCCCTGCGGCCCGCCTGCTGAAGAGCGGCCAGCAGGCAGGGCACAGTTGAGCCCCACAGGTGCAGGGGGCCAGGCGGCCCTGGACGCTCAGAGCTGCAGAAGGGCCAAGTTCCGGGCCTGCAGGCACCCCCCACGTTGTGGAGTCGAAGGGATACTGGTGGGGCTTCCAGAATGCCCCGTGACGCTCGTAATCCTAACGTCACGTCAAAACGCCGTATTCTGTGAACGGCCGGGACCCCTCCAAGAGCAGCGTTCGTCCTCGCCTTCCGGGACCATCGTCACTCTCCTCCTTCAGAGCTTGGCCTAAGAGGCTCGTCCTGACTCTCCTGGCCCAAACACACCACGCTGGGATCCTCGGGGACAGTCACTCTGGCTTCCTTCCGAGCGCCCCTCAGTATCATCTGATTTAGGTGTCCCTGTCTGTGTGGATCCAGCCACCAGGCAGCAACCACAGGGGATTGTCCACAGCCATTCCCTCCCCCGCCCTTCCCCCCCGCCCCCCGCCAGTGTCTGGGAGGTTCTAGGCCCTCTGCTCCGTAGGCGTCTGTGCAGTGAATGCATGAATGGGTGGGTGGGCGACGGAGTGGACGGGAGTGTCTGGGCCGCCCTGGCCAGCAGCGCCCCAGCCGTGATTCGGCCCTGAGCCCCGACTCCTCTGCGGAGCGGCGTGAGCCCCGCTCACGGTAAACGGCAGCCCCATCTCAGGAATCGGGACTGGTCCGAGGGCGCGCGGCCAGGACCAGTGGAGCTGGGAAGGCCCTTTCCAGGGTGACCTGTTGTCCCCAAGACACCGAGCCCCCGGCCCAGAAGCCTGCAGGGTACAGAAGAGAGGGAAGGGCCGCCTCCCTTCTGTCTGGGCTAAGGCGGCAGGACCGCGGGCGCCTTCCCCACCAGCCCGTCCCTTCCGGCCTCGGCCTGTACCCCGAACGCCCTCCTCCATCGCCTGCCCAGCAGTGTCCCCTGAGCCGCCGACTGCCTCCCTCCCGTTCCTGTGAGCGCACCCCGAGGCGGGACGCCAGACGCTTACCGAGGACAGGGCGTCTTCTCTCCTCCTGCCCTGGCCGTGCCGGCCGATGAAGGAGCGCGCCGACAGCTTGTAGTGGCTCAGCAGGCACGTGATCACCACCACCATCACCATCACCACCACCACGATGATGGTGATCTCAACGAACTCCAGTTCTGCTGCAGGACCAAGGGGGACACGTGAGCCCACGGGGACCCCGACGCCGGCCCAGCCCTTCCGAGGGGACCCCGACGCTGGCCCAGCCCTTCCGAGGGGACCCGACGCCGGCCCGGGGCTGGGGATCCAGCCCTTCCGAGGGGACCCCAACGCAGGCCCGGGGCTGGGGGCCCAGCCCTTCTGAGCATTCACTCACCTCCCTGCAACACCCCAACACTCACACACACACACACACACACACACCCTCCCCACTGCACACTCACACGCACACATACACACGTGCACCCACACAGGCACGTCTATCCCAAGCACGCCCCACCCTGGACGGGACAGGAATGTGTGAGAAGACCCGACCCCCCGGCCCCCCCAGCTCTCGGGAGAAAGGCCTCAGAAAAACCACATCCAGTGTTGTTTTGTTTTTCCCCTCGAAGGCGGAAAAACCCTCAAGTACTGGAAAAGGAAGGAGGTTATTTTGATCCTGCCAGAGCCGGGGCGGTTTCTGCTGACTCAAGCGGGTCCGAGTCGAGGCGGCTCGGCAGCTGGCCGTGCCGGGTGCAAGCAGAGCCCCCAGCAACGGGCGGGACGCCAGCGCCGGTCGAGCCGGGGACCCGGGTGGTGACGGGTGGTGACACGGCAGGCGAGGGACAGCTCCGGGGCCCAGCTGGGCCGGCCGCCTCCAGCCCACGGCCGCCCACTGGGGGGCAGAGCACCCTGACGCCCGGCGCTAACAAGCGATTCGCTGAGGGCTCCCCAGGGCACAGGTTCAAGCTCAGGGCCACTGACTCAGCTCTCCCACCTCCGAGACAAACTGACGCTGGAGGCGTGGGGGCGGGTGGCAGGTGGGAAGCGGGAAGCAACAGGCAGCAGGAGGTGCCCCGGGGCAAGGGCTCTGGGCCCACCCGGACTCTAGCCCTGCGGAGGCCACTCCTTCCTGCCTCAGTTTCCCTGCGGCTTCCAGCAGGAAAGCGATGCGTCCTAGGTGGGAACGTTACCGTTTACAGAACACTGGGCGCTTCTCCACACAGAACCCCAGCCCCCAACACCCTCTCCAAAGCCCTGGCCACCCCCTTCCTCCCACGCAGGCTCTCCAGGACACCCCCCTTCTCATGCTGCCTTACAGGGGTGCCCAGCTGCACCTACAATGCCTGCTGCTGTTATTAAGTCGAGGGAGCCTGCCCACCAGGGGACATGTGACAATTTCTGGGCACATCAGTGGCTGTCACAATTGGACAGGGGCCCCCTACATTGCATGGGGATGCCCCTCGACAAGGAAGGACGGGTCCACGCTCGGGCCGTGGCTCTGGTTCCCAGGCGGGGCTGCGTCCCATCGTGCCCTGGAGGGCCCAGGAGGGAGGACGAGCTGGCCAGGGACTTCAGGGAGACTGTCCCGAGTGCCCAGAAGGCTGGGGCCCTGCCCGGAAGATTAGGCAAGCCTGGAACCAGTGGAGGGTCACCCTCACTTTCCTGCTGGGATCCAGTAACCGTGGCCACACCTCCTGCCTCCCCAGACAGGCTGGTCGGCCTCGGCAGCCTGTTCTGACTCCCTAAGGGCAGGGTCCTGTCTATGAGGGCCCAGGATAAAGCCGCCCATTCAGGGAACATACAGGCTTGCTTTGTGCAACCCCCACGCCCTCCTTCCTCAGAGGGGCCTACAATTCCCCTCCCCCAGTCCGGTGCACTCTTCACCCTCGCTGGGACCACGGCAGTGGGTTCCCCTCTGCCCCCTCCCCCTGCCGTCTCCAGGGGCCCTGCCCACGCTGGCCCGAAGGAAGGGACGCGTGCCTCCAGTCTGCCTTTGTCCCAGGCCCTGGCCCTCCTCCTGGCGTTTTCCAGGCCCCAGAACGTTAAGGTGAGACAGCTTCCGAGGCAGGGCGGCCAGGGGACAGTGGATGAAGAGCTGGCAGGCCTGTGGGCGTGAACAAGCCCTCCACGGCTCTCCTGACCCCGCCAGGCCGGGCCAAAAGGGCAGGAGAACATAGTTCTGGAAGCTGGGGTCCAGAGTGAGACAATCAGCCCCAGAAATGAGCACAGGGCTCCCAAAATCACCTACGTGAGCACCCTAGGCCTTTGCTGTCTCCCTAGGCCGCGACCCCAGTACGGCCGGGACCCCGGAAATCCACACAGGTGAGGAGAGGGAAAAACTCTCAGAAAAAAGAGAAGCCGTGACTGATTACATTCTGGAAGCCAAAGGCCTGGGTCTAGGCTCAGAAGAGGAGAGAGACTCCTAAGGGTTCCTAAGCTCTGTTACAGGTCCGTCAGGGTCCCTAGGCCCCAGTGTGACCCTGGACCTCACCTAGGAGTCCATCCCAGCCCCCCGACGTAAAAGGAGGCTAAGGGCACCTGGGGGCAGCACTGTGCACGGACAATGTGCTCAGCACTCGGGGAGCCGCTCCCTCAGGACCATGATTAACGGGGGGGGGGGCTCCCCACCGCCTCGGTAGAGCGAAACAAGGTATGCCCACAAGCCGGCAAAGAGAGGGTTAAGCAGGGCCGCTCTGGATATTCCAGGCCAGGCCCAGACCCGGCGGCACGAGCGGGTGGGGGCACTCAGGGGTCCAGAAGAGGACCCGGCCAGCAGCTGGTTCGCACCAACGCCTAAGACAGAGCACCGACCGCTGGGCTGAGTGCTCTGGCCTTGGCAGTCCACACGCTTCCACTCGGGGGCCTCCTTCCAGGAGGCACCGCCTTCAGGGGACAGAGCCCGCTTCTCCAGGAAACGCACCAGGACAGCACCTGCTGGAGACACGGCAAACTGGAGACCACGTGCATCAACAGCCTCCCCCCTCCCCCCTCCCGGCAAAGGAACAGCTGCACGCGGCTGCCTTCTTTGCACAGGCCTGCGCCCTCTGCTTGGCCCCAGGCACCGCTCTGGGTGACATCACCTGCCGGGCCCCGGGGCTCAGGGGGGTGGTCTGGGCTCCGGCACCCCGACTTCCCTCTCCCGCGCGCAGGCAGGCATGGTGACTGGAGCGTGGGCCCGCTCCCCCTAGCCGGGCACTACTCCTTGGAACCCCAGCCGCCCCAGAGGCCGGCGCCCGGGGGAGGCCGGCCCAGTGCGGTCACACCTCTGCTCTCCCCAGAACCCAGAAACCATCTGTGAAGCTGCCCGGCCTTCGGCTGGCAGCACGTTCAAGAGGCTTGAAAGCACCGGGCAGACCGAAGCCTGCAGGGCGGGCAAGCTGGGGATTTCCAGCCCGGAGACAAGCCCAAGTCACCGACCTGCCTTGGATGGCGGGGACGGGGCCACAGCGATCCTGCCTGGTTTCCTCAATCTGACAGCCCTCCCCTTCAGCGGGGCCGCAGGCCAAGTGCCCAGCGTGGTGCACGCAGGGGCGGGTCCTACCCCTGCCCACCCCCTTCCCTGGCTTTCAAGTCTCCCGTGACCACAGGACCCACAGCCAAAGGCTCCCGACAAGGAGCGGGAGGAGTGGGCGGGTCGGTCGATAGCCCCAGGTCACCATGGTCACTGCAGCCGTTATCATGACCCCAACAGCCGCGACGTCCACACGGAGCCCACCTCCCCTAAGTCTGTGAGGCGGGAGCCATCGCCACCGGCACTTTGCAGGTGGGGACGCTGAGGCCCAGGGTGAAGGTGCACCCAGAAAGAGCAGGGCTGGGTCTGCAACCCAGAGCCTCCCTGAGAGTCCTGTTCCGAGAAGTTCTTAGTTTCCCCTCCCCACGCCCGGAGCACCTGGTCCTGCCTCCCTGCATCTGCCAGCTACACGCTGTGGGACCCCGGCCACGCAGGCCTCTGTGGAGTCCCCGTTACGACCCAGCGTGGGGGAAATGTAAGAGCTCAGCGGACTCCGCCGTCCCCACGTCCCAATTCCTGACACCCTCATTCAGGCGGATGCCCTCGAGACGCCGAGGTGCGCCTGGCTGGGGGGTGCCCCAGGGTTGGGGGTCTGGAGCGAGGTCGATCCAAATTGCTCACCCCGGCTGGCAGCTGGATGCAAGGCCATGAGGGACGTACAGACGTTCGTCCCGCTTCTGCGCCGAGGGCACAGCTCCAACAGGAGCCTTCGGGAGAGAAACACGTTTCCCTCATCTCGTTCCGGGCGTCAGGTCCGCTCACCGTGGGGAGGGCGGGGGAGCGGCTGTGCCATTTCTCTCCCTAATTTCCCCCTTGGGGTGGGCGACGGATGCCGTAGGCTCTCGGGGGTGGCCAAGCCCATCTTCGGCATGCAAAGTAAGGTCACTCTAATTTAATTTAGCGTCTTCTTTCCTGGTGAATAATTTCAAATTAACAGGCTCGTCTGCCTCATCGGAGCGGCCTGACCCTCCCTTTTGTCTTCTCCTCCAGAGACAGACACAGTCACTTTGAGATGTGTGCACGCCCATCTCTGGTCCTTTCCCAGCTGGCCCGACAGTAGAGAGAGGTGGCGTGTGCCCAGGGCCCCCCAAAATGCCAGGCACGGCCCACACGCTCAGAAGCGTCGCCTTACCGAATCCTCACCGTCCTTCTGTGCAGCCGATACGAACATGCCCACCGCCCCCTGCACCTGCTCTGCGGATGACGAAGAGGGGGCTGACGGAGGGGATGGCTGGCCGAAGACCACACCACCCACAGACCCAGGGCCGTTCCTTCCTCCCGGCCGTGCGGTCCATGCAGCCGGTATTCGTGGCGGGTGGCACCCGCCTCCCGCCCACGGTGGAGGAAAATCACAGGACGGTCAGGAAGGTCATCCCAGGCGCTCCGGGGGAGCTCTGGGCACCTCTCAGGGCACTGCGGAGAGATACGAACGGCGACCGTCCCTCTGCTGTGGAGCACGCAGCGCCAGCCAGGACAGGACCTCCCTCTCTGAATTCCCACAACAGCCCTGGGGGTGCAGCATGGGCCCAGAGAGCAGTCGTGAATCCAGGCCAAGCCCGATTCCCCTCTTCCCTGCGGTGGGGCCCTGGCAACCCGGGGAAGCCAGGAAGGACGCTTGCTCTCTCTCTCTCTCTCTCTCTCGGAATACGGCTTTTAAATGAAAATTAAATAAAACCGTGGCTTAAAAAGGAAGCCAACTATATTAAGGCAGTTATCAAACTCTCAACCAGATGCGTGATATGGAAAGAACACCCAGAATTATTTTTGTGACGCAAGGATAGTATCGCATTGAACAGGACCTGGCAGGTTTTCGACGTGATGCGAAATCCGCGGTTTCCACTGGTGACCACGCGGCAGGTGCTGCTGACGGCTCCGTGGTTTGGAGCCCGTGTTCCTGATCGGGTGGGTGAAGGTAAAAATGCAACGAGTTCTTCCGCCTCCGAGCTCACGGCCCCCTGTTCTTGGGGACGGAGCCTCGATCGGAACCAAGCTAAGGAGCCCGGGTTCCAACCCCCGTTCGGCCGGTTCCCAGCTGTCAATGGGGGTGCGGGCCGGTGCAGAACTGTGCTAACACGCGCTATTCGCTATATGCGGGTATATACGTGTTCAGTAGGACGACGCACCTGCCCGGTGCAGGTAAGCGAGGGTGACTGTCCCCACGCGTTCGGTTAATCACCGGGGTTGGCCGTTGGGTACTGGAGCTCATTCTGTCTTTCCTGGGCTGGAGTCCACCCGGCTCCCGCCAGCCCACAGGAGGTTTCCAGACCAGACGACCCCCCACGGCCAACCCCCCCCCCCCCTTGTGTCTGCTCCCAGCGGAGGGGGCAGCTGGTTTGCTTCCTGGTTAACAAGCAGCCCGTGCAGGCGGCCCTGTCTGGCCTCCCGGCCGCACACCAAGGAATTAGGAATTGGCCCTGTCTGAAATTTATGAAAATCTAATCTTGTTAGACCTGCCTGGATGAGACCCACTGGGGCGGGCTTCATTGTCATTCAGCAGGGCCCCAGCCTGCCTGGAGTTCCAGCCACTTCATTACTGCCCCCCCCTCCCCCCACCCACCCCCTCCCTGCATTTGAATAAGAACCCGGCTCCCTCCCCACCTAGAATGTCAAATAGAATTGAACCAGACGTCAAAGGAATCACTTTCTGATCACTCCTGGTGCCATTTCAAACACCCCCCAACGGCACATTTATTTCTTAGGGCAAGACCATTTATACGGGGGGGTGGGGGGTGGGAAATGAATCTGTCTTTCTTTTGAGGCTTGAGAGGTGGGCAGCAAATCTAGGCCAGTATTCTCATTTTTAAAAACAGACCGAACCACTTACCGAGCGCTCACTCAGTGCCAAGCACACAGCTGGGCGACTGGCACCGGTTACCTGAACACGTAGCCCTGAGATACTGTCTGGCGTTGTCTGGGGAGCCTCAAGGAAGAAGCCACAGGCTGGCTGGCGAGGGGGCGGGGACTGAGGCTCTCTGCACCGCTGGTCACGGTAAGATCCCAGGGTACAGGTTAAGGACGCATCTGGCCCCAAGGCTCCCGGGTTCGAATCGTAGCTTTGCCGCTCACCACGACCCTGGCCAGGCACATGACTCTGTGTCTGCATCTAGGGAAAAAAAGAGGGGGAACCGCACCCCTCTTCACACGGTTGTGGTTACGAGCCGCACCGGCTAACCTGGAGCCAACATTTCCAGGAGGGAAGCCCTGGAACCAAGGCTTACAGGCTCTGGACATCGCCTGCCCGCCCTCCTCACACAGACCTGGGCTGGGGCTGTCCGAATCCGCAGCCAGCTGGCCACGGCTTCCCTAAGCGGGTCCCCACTGCCAGCGCTGTAGCTCAGGGACGGGATACATCGGGAGCGCTTCTGGACAGCGAAACGAACAAGCTCTCAAAACACGCAAGTATGCCCACCTGACCTTGCAAATCAACTTCTGGGCCTTTCTCTCCACATGTTCTTTCTCCTGGGACTCTCTCCCACTCGCCCACAGTGCTCTAACCACGTGTTCCGTAAAAGGGCCAAGCACAAGCCCCACCTCAGGGCCTTTGCACATGCCCTTATTTCTGCCTGGAATGATCGTCCCCCAAGTACACGTGCTTGCTCCCTTCCTTCCGGTCTCTGTGGCAGTGCCCCTTCCTCAAGAAGCATCCCCGAGCACCGTGCCTGGAACAGGGCTCTGCCCCAAGCCCGAGGACCCTGTGCCCCGTGCCGGCTTTCCTCTTCACTGAAGCACTACTCCATAGTGCTAACGTGACCTGTCTAACCATTTATTCCCTGCCTCTCCCTACTAGAATGCCCGTGTCACCAAAGGTGACTTTTTGCTTATTGTGCGTCCCCCGCACCCGGATCAGCACCTTCCCCTGACAGCACGTGCATGAAGCATGTCGCGTGCGCAGATGAGGGTCCAGAGGGGGCACTGCCGGTTTGCACCAGAGGGCTCAAATCCCCAGGAGCCACTTACACGTCCCCCAGAGGGGCCGACACAACCCAGAAGCCACAGCACTGGCACCAAAGACACCCCGAAGACAGAAAGAGAAGCCACCAGATAGGACGAGTCTGTTTTTGTTTAGAAGAAAACAAACGTGTGTGTGTGTGTCTGTGTGTGTATTTTTTAAGTGAATCTCAGGATGCACACCTATGTCTGTGGGTGACTGTGTCTGCACAGACCAGGGACCAGCGGGCCACCTGCAAACCCAAACTTCTAGGCAGAAGTCAGTGAGTAACAGCTGCGGGGTGGGGGGGGAGGGGTGGAGAGGATGCCCAGTAGGGAAGCGTGTGCAGGTGTGCGTGTGCCTGTGACCGAAAGGGAGAGAGAGAGGAGAGGAGAGAGAGAGAGAGAGAGAGAGAGAGAGAGAGAGTCAGCCAGGCAGATGAGGGAAGGCTAGAAACGGCCTCCAGGCAGAGGGGAAGGCAGGTGTCCCGACCACCTCTCTTGTCCTGTTTGTTCCACAGCAGTTCGGATGCCGAGATGCCAAGAGGACACGACACCCTCCTTCGTGGATTGGACACACTCCATGCTGTGCGTGTGTCTCCTTCTAACTGCTAAGACGCCCTGTCCTAGCGCATGAAGGGTCACTCTGGCTAGTGGGTAAAATGCTTTTTACACCCTGGGGGTAGCAGGGTGCGGAGGCTCATTCGTTTCTGGGGCTTCACCCACGCGTCCTGAGGTCACCTTCGGGGGTGGCCTCGGAGAGGCTGCAGCTGCCCCGTAGGTGAGCTCAGGGCTGGAAGCGTGAGTGGGACCAGCACCGCAAGCTGAGGCCCCAGGGACAGCACAGCCTCGGGACCCAACGCCCCTTCCCTCGGGAAAGACAAAAGCCGAGCCTTCTCTCTCTCTTGCTATTATCCAAATGGAAAGAACTAATGAGATTTTTTTTCCTTTCTATTGTTACTGACATCGAACTTCTTTAAACACCCGCTGTCAGCAAAATATCAATCACCGTTGGAGAGTTATTGGCAGCACGGAGTAAATTCACGGTGAAGAGAACCGTTCCTGCCAACGGTCACATTGGAGGTGCCACGGAAAGTTCTTTAAAATAAATCACAGGCATTTCGTTAATTGAGGAGAACAGGGAACAAATGGGGAGTGGGTCGCATGGGGGAACCTGTCGGCCGGTGGCAGGGCCGACGGCCGTCATCTTCTGGGAGGGCATTTTGGTGCCTGGGTGGCTCAATCGGTTAAGCGTCCTGCTTCGGCTCAGGTCGTGATCTGGCGGTTCGTGAGTTTGAGCCCCGCGTCGGGCTCTCTGCTCTCAGCACAGCTGAATCCTCGGTTTCCTTCTCTCTCTGCCCCCCCCCCGCTCGCCCCCCCCCCCCCCGATTTCAAAATAAATAAATAAAAACTTAAAACAATCAGAAGCCATCCAAATCCCCCTAAAGAAAGCCTGGAACGTGGCATCATGCTGTCCAGTGGGGCCGCTCAAAAGGTACATACGACTACCCCGGGTTTCATCACCGACTTTTTGAGCCGGGTCGTTCTCTAATGTGGGGGCCGTCCTGGGCGTCACAGCATGCTGGCGGCTTCCCCAGCCTGGACCCACTGGATGCCAGGAGCACCCTTGCCCCCAAGTCGTGACAAGTAAACATGTCTCCAGACGTGGCCCAGTGTCCCCTCGGGGGGCAGAACTGGCCCCCGCTGAGAACTACTGGTCGAGGCCTGACGTTGGACAGAGGTTAGCAATTATTCTCGAGCAGAAAGAGTGAAAATTTGTTAGCACGACTACTTCTGGAAGAGGGGGCCGGTGCCTCTTACTTTCTGTCTTTCTGTGCTGTCTGCGTTTTCACGGCAAACCTCGGTAGCTTTAATTCTTGAAACCTTTACGGAAACAATTCGGGCACGTGTGTGTGCTTGTGTGTGTGTTTCCGAGTGTGGCCGACAAGGCCACTCGTGCTTGTCCTGGCCACTCGGGAGGCCCCTGTGCTCCTCGAAAACCACAGGTGTTTCTCTGATTTACCGATTTTCAAGAGCCTGGTGTTTCCCGACAGGAGCTGGGACGCCAGCCCCTGGCGGGGGGGGGGGGGGGGGGGGCGTGAGCCCAGGCTCCCTTTCCAAGCCTCTTGGACCACCAGCGCCACTCGGGAACGGCAGCCACAATGCGAGCCGTATAAAGCCACTGGTCCACGCTCTTCAGTCACTGTGACGAGGGCCTCATGCTGGAGAGCCTCCGAGGATCCATCCGACGCGGCCTCGGGGCTGCCCCGGGCGGCCTCCTCCTTGCAGGACTGAGGGGGGCCCAGCTATTGTGGGGCTCACCCAGGGCCAGGGAGGGAGACAGCCTGATGGCCAAGGTCAAGCCCAGCCCTGGCTGCCCCAGAGCAATGGACTATGATGCCAAGTCCAGGCCACTGTCATGTGGGACTCCCGGCTCCAAGGGACAGAGTGCCCCCCCCCCCCCGGTTTCTCCCTAGTGTCTGGGCCCCCACGGGTGCTCAGGCAGCAAGACAACTAGCAGCCAAGCACCAAGGAGCCAGGCAGGGGCTCCAGGTGTCGACCCAGATGCATCACACACGTCTCTGGGCTCTTTCCTCCACCTCCCGACCTCACCGGCACATGGGACCTCACCGGCGGAACCGACCCGAGGACTGAATCCCCCGGAAACACGGCTCCTGTGGCGTCAGGCTCAGAACAGACCCTGCAGGGGACAGGGCCGCAGAGCCCACAGTTGTCAGCAGCTTTCCCAAATCCTCTGTTTGGATCAGACGGGGTGGGGAGGCCTCAGGCTCCGGACTGAATGACCGTGCCCCCCACCTCTTCGCCCATGCTGAAGCCTTAACTCCCAGTGTGGCTGTATTTGGAGAGGAGTCTCTAAGGAAGTAAGGAAGGTTGAAGGAAGTCAGAAGGGTGGGGCCTCGAGCTTATAGGATCGTATAAGGAGAGACGCCGGGGGCACGTGGGTGGCTCAATGGGCTCAGGTCACGATCTCACGGTTTGTGGGTTCGAGCCCCGCGTCGGGCTCTGTGCTGACGGCTCGGAGCCTGGAGCCTGCTTCGGATTCTGGGTCCCCCTCTCTCTCTCTCTCTCTCTCTCTCTCTGCCCCTCCCCCACTCATGCTCTGTCTCTCCCTGTCTCAGCAATAAATAAACATTAAAAAAAAAAATTAAAACACAAAACAGAAGAGGTGCAGGAAAGCTCACTTTCTCTGCACCCACACATCGAGGAGGCCATGTGATGGCTCGGGGAAGGTGGCCGTCTACCAGCCAGGAAGAGAGAGCTCCCCCCAGAAACTGAATCTGCCGGCACCTTGAACTTGGGACTTCCAGCCTCCAGAACTGAAAGAAAATAAATTTCTCTTCCTCAAGCCTCCAGGCTGCGGTGTTTCCCAGCTGACTATGATACCTGGCCCGGGGGAGCAGCTGCGTGTAAGGAATTCAGCCACCGGTTGTGAAGGGCACGACCCTGGGAGACACAGATGCACCCCACCACTTCCTGTGCACCTGCTGTGTGCCCGGCCCGGCCACAGAGCTGAGGCTTTCCAGGGCAGTGAGTCACCTGAAACCCTACCCTGATTTGTCCCTTCTGTGGCAGAACGAGTCAAATCTGTGCTCCCGGAAACCTGGCCGGGTTTGTTCGTGGGACAGGCGAACGACGATCGGAAATCTAAGGCCCTTCGAACCGCGAGCAGACGCCAGCACGTCCTCTGTGGTCTCCCTGAACCTTCCCCGCAGCTCTCCGGGACGGCCCTGGTCCTGCGTCCCCATTTTAGGGACACGGAATCTGAGGCTGGGAGATACAGAACAACACGGCCAGGTCACACAGGTGCAGGCAGCAGGGCCTGGGACACGGGGACTGGTATCCGAACCACGGTTCTCGCGCCAGAGCGGACAGGAAGCTCGGCAAACGAGCCACATCAACAACCCCCCCCCCCACCCCAAAAGCCCCGACGGCTAACTCGCCACGAGCCTCCGCTCATCTCTGAGAAGGAGGGGCGAGGCGGCAGAGACCGGAGTAGGTCACACAAGTGCCACCTTGCCGGTCGCTGGAAGGATCCCTTGCGACGAAGCATTCCTTGCGGCCAGACTGTCTCACAGCCTCGTGGGGAGGATCCAGGAAACAAGGCTGGACACACGGGCAGTGGGCCACGCGTGGACCCCCAGGCTGGGCAGGGCCCGGGACAGGGGGGAGCACAGGTGGGGAGAGTGGCATCCCGGCTGGAGCAGCCCCACCCACGCCCTCAGCCCGTGGGAAAGCGAATGGCCCCTCTCCGCTTCTCTCTGAGGGTCCGGGAGTCTGGGGTGTCTGTGTATCTGTCTCCCATCTATGATCATCTGGGTGCTTGTGTCTCAGAGTATTTGTCTGTGTTTCTGGGTGTTTTCTGTGCGTGTGTGAGAGAGAGAGAGAGAGAGAGAGAGAGAGAAAGAGAAGAGAGAGACTGTCTGGGGTCTAAATCTGCCAAATCTTTCCCTATGACTCTGCACGAGCGCTTCCTCTTTTCAGGTGACAGTCAAAACAAAGTCCCAGCGGGCAGTTACGAGCCTCCCAGACACCAGCCACCTCTTCCGCTCCCTACCCCGTAGGCAAGGCTATTCCAGCCCTTAGTATCGTTGCCTTTTGAAACAGCATCTTCCAGAAGCAGAAACTCCCAACGGCTGGCAAGACCCAGGTTCTAACCAACTGTTCTCGGAAGGAAGGAGAGGCCCACAGAGGCGCCTTTTCTGCATGGAGACGGGGACGCGGCAGAGCCGTGGGAGGCGAGTGGTCCAGCTCTGGATTCAAATCCCGTATGTGTGGCCTCAAGCAGTCATCTGGCCCACCTGCCTTAGATTTTCCCCATCAGAAATAAAGATGGGTCCATAATGTGCAACTTTCCAAGACCGCGGAGACGAAGCGAGCTAGCAGAGGTATACTAAGTTCCCTCAACACTAGCGGATACCCAGCAAGGGAATAGTAACTGGTGGCTATCGTTAGATTAAAAAAAAAAAGTGGGCGGGCGCCTGGGTGGCTCAGTCAGTGGGGCGTCTGACTTCGGCTCAGGTCATGATCTCGCGGGGTTGAGTTCGAGCCCCGCGTCGGGCTCTGTGCTGACAGCTCGGGGCCTGGAGCCTGCTTCGGATTCTGTGTTTTCCCCGGCCCCCTCTCTCTCAGCTCCTGCCCCACTTGTGCTGTCTCTCTCTCTCTCAAAAAAAAAACAACAACAAAAAAAGAAAAAAACATTAAAGAAAAAAGTGGGCAACTCACATGACCCGGCAAGGCATCAGGGCTAAGAAGACGTCGGTGTTCATTTATTAAATGATCTGGAGCGGCTGATACTGAGCACGTAAATTGAATTTGTCTGATAACAGCTGGCGTGGAGACAAGGAGATGACAAACAGCAAGAGAAACCCACATGGAGCCCAAGGTCGGGCTGCAGACACCCAAGGGGGTGGCTGGCTGGGGTCCCGCCCTCGCAAGGCAGAGCTGGGGAAGACGTAGGGGGTCATCCCTCGAGGCCAAAGAGTTTACTTACATGTCCTCCCCTATCCTTGCCTCCCCCGTGGCACACGGATGCCCCCTACCCCGGTCTGTTCTGCACCCAGCAGACAGAGCGATTTTTTTTTTTTAACGTTTATTTATTTTTGAGGCAGAGAGAGACAGAGCATGAACGGGGGAGGGGCAGAGAGAGAGGGAGACACAGAATCGGAAGCAGGCTCCAGGCTCTGAGCCATGAGCCCCAGAGCCCGACGCGGGGCTCGAACTCGCGGACCGCAAGATCGTGACCTGAGCTGAAGTCGGACGCTTAACCGACTGAGCCACCCAGGCGCCCCCGGAACGATTTTTAGAAGCATCAACTGAATCACTGACTCATGCTCCAATTAAAACCCTACGAGGCCGTGCTCACTACACTCCAGCATGCTGGTCTCTTTCCTGTTCCCACCCCAGGACCTTTGCACACGCGGTTTTGCCCTGGGATCTTTGCATGGCTTTCCATGTTACCGCATCAAGGAGGCATCCCAGGTGCCCCGTTCCAAATACCTCTGGATCTGCTGGTGGCCCGCGTCGGCCACGAGGGGCAATGCAGTGTACTGACAGGGGTCCCCATGGGTTTTTCCTGGCTCTGTCTCATTCCGGCTCTCCGTGCCTCTGCCTCTTGATCTTCTGGGGTGAATGACAGCCCCACCTCACTGGCCTGTCTGAGGATCGTAAGGAACCCAGGACGCACGTGGCACGTGGGTAAGTGTTGGCTGCCATGACCGACTAACCTCCTTTAGGGACACGCTTGCCTGTTCGTTGCTGATTTCAAGTCACTAGCAAGGGAGCACCAAGAGAAGGTCCTAGCGGATCTTGTTCTCACGGCATCCCTGGTGGCTAATCCCTGCCTGGCACAGCCCACGACGAGCATCCCAGGCAGGAACGTGTTCACTCTCCCAGGATTCGCACCTCTCCCCGGAGGCCGGAGAAGACACGGGTGTTGACCAAAAACGAAGGGTCTCTCACAAAACTAAATACGTAACTACCGCGTGACCCAGCCGCGCTCCTGGGCTTCGATCCCAGAGAACGGAAAACTCGAGCTCACACGGACCCCCGCGCATGGCTGTTCACAGAAGCCTCCTTTGTGAGAGCCCCGAACTCCAAGGAACCCAGACGCTCGTCGACAGGCGACCCGTTAATCCGACTGTGGCACACCGCACCTTCCAGAACGCTATGCACGAGGAAAAGGCACCAACCGTGGACACACGAACAGCCTGGACGGATCCTCGGAGAATTACCTGGGTGACAAAAGCCAGTCTCAAAAGGCTGCCCTCGCACGCTCCCATTTATAGAACATTTCCAAACTGACAAAATCAGAGAGGTGAACGGATTACAGGTTGCCGCCGGGGGGGGGGGGGGGGGGGGGGGGGAGGGGGGGGGGGGGGGGGGGAGGGGGCGGTTAGCGAAGGCGTGGGTGGGAGGTGGGCGTGGCCACAAGAGGGTGGCATGAGGGGGTCCTCGCGATGGGATCATTTTGTGTCTGGACAGGCACGCAACAGAATTCCACAGAGCCGAACACGTACGTATGCATGCACGTGTGTGTGTACAAATGCACGCTCACCCAAGTGAGTGCCCATCAAGTGGGGGTGTGTGGGTGAGGTCGACGGCTCGTACCAAATGTTGGGTCTGCGGGAGGTGATACTTGTATTCCAGCTACGAAGGCCTCACCACTGGGGGAAGCAAGCTCTGTCTATTTCATCTGTCTGCAAATGCTGCAAACCCACAATTGTATCAAAACAAAAAAGTTTTTTTTTTTAAAAAAGGAAAGATATGGGGGGGGGGGGGGCAACGGCCGCCCCTGGGGGGGGGAAATCCCGCCGCCCCCAACCCCCCCCCGGGGCCGGCACTAGGAGGGTTCTTTCCCGGGGGGGGGGGGGGGGGCGGGTAAGAGCTGAAACAGAAGCCGCCTCCCCCTCTCCCAGCCTCCCTCCCGTCTCCCGCTCCCGGCATCTGCCATGTGGCCGCCGCGGCCAGCCAAATGAAACCGTCTCTCGGCTGTCATCTTTCAACTTGCAGGTCTGGCTCCCAGGTTTGAAGATTCAATTCTAAACACGCCACTTAAAATTTAGAAACGGAGAAAGGAGAAGTTCAGTCACGTCTCAGCACTGGCTGCTAGTGGCTTCCCCCCAGCACGGGGCGAAGAACCTGCAACTTCTTTCCCGAGGGCGGGGGGAGAGCAGCTTGGGTCCCCGCACCGCCCCCCCCCCGACATAAAGTGTCATCCCCGATACAATCAAATGTCCCCAATACGCTGTCTCAGAGGGTCGCTGGATCCCCAAGGTAAAGGACCACCGGGAACGTGTCAAAGTAGAGCCAGTGGGAGGGAGGGAATCCGTCAGGGGTCACCTCAGGCACCGAAGAGGCAGGAGCTGCAGGGACCTTCTGAGGACACGGGCCTCTCTGAAGACACCTGAGTGTCCTCCTTTCAAAGAAGGCTCACCTGTCTTCTCAAGAAACCCGAAACTCAGCTGGAGCTGGTCTGTAAGGAACGCTGGCCCCTCACATCTGAGATGGGTCCACCTCAGCCCCAAACTAGCTCTGCGGAAGCAGCCGTCTGGCCCCACGGGGCTCACGCCGACCAGGGGGGACCGATGCTGGGCCAGCAAACATGCCAACAAGCAGCAACGCGTACCAGCGCTCGGCAGAGACCACGAGAGGGTGGTGACCACAGTGTCCGGGAAGGAGGTGACCACAGTGTCCCTTGGATGGGGCGTCAGGACCGCCTCTCGGAGGTGTGACAGGTGAGGAAAGCTGGGGGGAAGAACGCACCTGGCTGAATGAATGACCAGTGCAAATGCCCTGAGGTGCGAACGTCGGTCACATTCAAGGGCAAGACAGATGGAATGCGGGTAGGAGGAGGGGTCAGCTGCTGGGGCCTGGCGACGGCTGTGGGCGTGTGCCCGGGCAGGGGCGGCACAGAAAATGCGAGTCGGAAAAGGGTTCGGGTGTCACCTTCCGACGTGGTGTTCCCAACAAGGCCACACATCAGAGCTGCCGTGGCACGCAGAGCCCCACGTCCCCCGAATCCAACGGACTGAATCGCCGTCTTTCCGAGGGGGGCCCACGACCTGCAGGCTTCTGGGTTTTTTACGAGCACCCCGCAGCAGACTAACCGGTCTCCGTCAGGCTCTCTCTCCTTCAGTGGGCGAACCATTTGTCCAAACAAACTCCTAGCTGAAGTCCCGGATGCAAAAGCGAATGCGGGAGCCTGAGATTTAGCTGATTATGGTACAAAAGAGAGAGAGGACGAGGGTGGGCAGCTGGCGCCTTGGGTGGTTCAGAGATCCCTGAAGCAACTGGGGTCCCGAATGAACCTAGGAAAAGAACCAGCCCGCTGGACAACGGGTCTCGGGAGCCCCTGGCTCGGGTCACACGCAACATGGATGGACCAGAGAAAAGCCAAAGGCCAGTGCCAGCTTCCCGGTCTTCTGGGGGGCTCTAGCATCGCCCTGGCACCCACACTAGGGCACCTGGCCGGGGTCGGCTCCCCCAGAGGGCTGGCCATCCTCGGCAAGTGGTTCCAGCTGGTGGCGTTGGAGCCTGGCTCACGCCCACCGTTAAGCCCCGCGAACCTGGTCGGACGAGTGGATGGAGTGACTTCTCTGCCCATCAGACACACCAGCGGGGACAGCGTCAGCCGCTGAGGCTTAGCCAGGCTGCGCAGTGCGGTCTATCACTCGAGGCTCCCGACCAGCAGCCGTGGGGAGGCCTGTCATCACCTGCTTTTGACAAAGAGACGCCGGGCCTGCCTACACTCACTCCGCGGCCTCAAGGGCAGGAACTTAGGGTGAAAGCAATGATTCTTACTGGGGACAATTCTGCCCACCAGGGACATCTGGCAGTGCCCACAGACACTGGTGGCTGTCCCCCACTGGAAAGGGGTCCTATTGGCATCTAATGGGTAGAGGGGCCAGGGGCGCTGCTGAACGGCCCCCCCGTGCCCAGGACACCCCACTGAAGAGAACGATCCTGCCCAGATATCCGTGGTGCTGAGGCTGGGAAACCCTGGACTGAGTAGGGCGGCGGGCGAGGCCTCAAGCCCAGTGTCTGGCACACAATACCTGCTCAGTAAACACGGCCAGGCAACAAGAGATCCTAATTAGGTCCCAACACAGAGACAGCAGCCAAGATTTAACTCACACACGATTGGTTCAAAGAATAATAAAACCACCCAGTCCAAAAACTGGATTCGAAAGCACACGATTTGGGGAAAGCCACTTGTCCATTTAACACCGGGGCAGGATATGGCCGGGGGTTGAGGTTGCCTCGGCCCCCCACCCCCGGTCACAGAAACATCCCCTGCGCCAGGCACACAGTAGGCGCTTCATGAAGGCTTACGACAAGAACACGCGTGAGCGAGGGGAACGGCAGCCCTGTGCGCGTGCACAACTCGTTTACGGGCCCCTGTCTGGCGGAAGGAGAAGAAAACCGACCATCGGTGGGGTTCAGGTCAAGGAGAAAGGGGGGGTAAAGGGTTACTATCTGAGAGCCCATTCACCCAAGTACACAGGAGGCCGCAAGCCCGGGACCCCCCAAGGGACCAAGAGCCTGCAGTCTCTGGGACCAGCTGCCATGGTCCTGGAGGGGCCTCCTAATGGCCAAGCTGCGCCCTCTGACCGGCCGGGAAACCCTTCACTGCCAGCTCTCCAGCTAGAAGGCTTTGCACCAGCCCTGGGCCTGGGAGCCCCCACCCGTCCACCCCACCTTCCACCACAGACAGGCCCAGAAAGCGTGCTGCCCACGGCCAGTCACATCCGCCCAGGGGCCAGCGGGCACACGGGCGATGCGTTCGCCTCCAACTTCCCAGTGGGCTCCATCCATCCTTGGTGAACAATCACAGGGCATGATGAGAAACCCGAGCCTCCGGACGTCATTCTGCCCCCAGGATCCACCCCGCCCTCCAAGCCAGCGACCCACCTGAGACCCCGAGGACACCCTGACCCCGGCACGGGCCTCCTTCCTGCCAGGGCAATAAAGGGCCACACGCAAGCTTCCCCGAGCCCCCCAGACCCCACGCTTACAGTGTGCAGGTTACAATGAGGGGGAAACTTGGGGCGCCCGGGGGGAGGGGGCAGCTCAGTCGGTTAAGCCTCCGACTCTTGTTTTTGGCTCAGGTCATGATCTCACGGCTTTGCGGGTTCAAGCCCCGCGTCGGGCTCTGCACGGGCAGCACGGAGCCTGCTTGGGATTCTCTCTTTCTCTCTCTCTGCCCCTCCCCCACTTGCACTGTCTCTCTCAAAATAAATAAAAACAAAAACAAAAACAAAAACAAAGAAGCTACCCAGGGTTTTCCTGAGCTACGGTGGCAACGAGGATACGATCTGCACCAGGGCGGTCCCAGCAACGAGCAGCTTTCCCTTTTTTAAAAAGAAATGTTATTCTCAGGTAACTGTACATCTACAGAAATTGTAAGAAATAGCACAAGAAGATCTCCATATACCCCACACCCCGTTCCCCAGCAGTAGCATCTTGCAAAACTGCATCATCTGTGGCTGTCCCAGAAACTCCCACACTGTTTAGTCTTGTTTTACAGACCAGGGGACGGAAGCCCGGTGGGCACCTGCCCCAGGTCCCCAGCCAGCAGGGCTGTGCCTCTCTCAACCCCCCTCGCCGAGAAATTCTCCACCCCAGAGCTTCCCATGGTTTTCATCCCACCCCTCAAAGCCTCGTGCATGTGTCAGCCCCGCAGAGCCTTCGGAATCAGGACCCCCTGCAAACATCTACCCCCCGCCACCACCACCACCGCATGCTGACGTGACCCCGTTACTCCTCCTCCCTGGCATCACCAGCATCGGAAACCACGTCGTTTCTCTGCTCCCCACTGGGGTCTAAGCATCCCCTTCCGCCCCCAGCTCCTCCGGCGGCTCAAAGGAGCTCCGCCATCTGATGGATGAACAAACAGGTGAGCCTCTTCCCAACACTGGGAGCTGCCCTCTGTCGTGATACAACCTGCCTATCGTGTTTCCACAGCTACATTTAGCGGGAGGCTGCAGCAGCTGTCCGGACAACCCAAGTCATTTCTGGACCCCGCCTCCAAGGCAGGGGACCACCTCCACCATCAATTTGCCGCAGCCTTGGGGCTGGCTGCTCCTCTCTCAGCCTTGGTGTCTGCATCTGTAAAATGGGGGAAATGACTCTCACATTCCCTTGCGAACCAAAGCAAAGTCTTCCCGGAGGGGTGGGGGAGCCAGCTGCTTGCCCGGCTGGTGGGGCGGGGGGGGGGGGCTGCTCCATAACAAATGATGGAAAACAGGGCACCTTAACCAACAGCCCCCACACTCGGAAGACCAGAGGACCCACTGACGAGGCGAAGCACAATCACTCTGGCTGGGACCCCCTGCTCCCTTTCTTTTTAAAATTAAAAAAACCAAAAGCAAAAACAACTCCCTGCAATAGCACCTATTACCCATCGAGGGCCCCGGGCTCACAGCCCCAGTCGCCAGCAGAAACCAACTCATCCTGGAGGAAAGAAAAGTTCAACTGACAAGCTATAAATATTTCTGCTAAATGCTGCTGGGAGTGGGGCTTTCTGCATGAGCGGGCCCCACTGAAAAGGAAGGCGGCTCACCAGATTTGTTTCGAATTATGAAAATAGATGTTGTCTCCCCACATCTGTTTTGCCTGACAAATGAGCACCAGTTCGCCTCCTAAATAAGGCAGCACACCAAGGCTGCCCCAAAACCCCGGCCTCTCCAACTCTTCAGACAGGGAAAACAAATAAGGCCAGGCCTCCCAGATTTGAGCTCCAAAAAGGAGACTTTAAAAATCTCATCTCTCAAGCTGCGGGCTCTTGGGGCGTCTGGGCCACCTACATGCTTCAGCTGGGCTTTCAAAGCTCACGTCTCCCCGCACAAACTGAAGCTGATCTCATTAGGAGGAACGGTATCTTCGGCTGCTCTTTTAAAAGACCAGGAGACATGATCAATTATACAAACGTGAAAACGCAAAAGGGGGGGGGGGCGCCTGGTGGTCGGTTAAGCGTCCGACTTCAGCTCAGGTCATGATCTGGCGGTTCGTGAGCTCGAGCCCCGCGACGGGCTCTGTGCTGACAGCTCAGAGCCCGGAACCTGCTTCGGATTCTGTGTCTCCCTCTCTCTCTGCCCCTCTCCCACTCGCACTCTGTGTCTCTCTTTCCCGATAATAAACATTTAAAGCTTTAAAAAAATTTTTTTAAAATTTAGCCCCCCAAACTCAAGCCAAGAGTATGTTCCTAACATGCTGAAAAAGGCTAATTTTTGGAGGGGAACATCAAGGCCAGTGCCACTCCTCTGCCCCGCTGGCCGGGTGACTGGGTTAATATCATCCTTCTCCTTTAATTACTCCCAGACAGACCCAATCCCAGTGCAGACACGTCTGCCAGCCCGTGGATGTGATCCTGAAAAGCCCATCCTTCTTCTGCCCTGTTCTCGCCCCAGCACCTCGGGGAGGGAGTGGGGCCAGCAGCAGGCATCATGAACCTGGTCATGCTGTTTTGGTCTCTCTCTTTTAAAAAAATTTTTTTTTAACGTTTATTTATTTTTGAGACAGAGAGAGACAGAGCATGAGCAGGAGGGAGAGAGGGAGACACAGAATCCGAAGCGGGCTCCAGGCTCTGAGCCATCAGCCCAGAGCCCGACGCGGGGCTCGAACTCACGCACCGCGAGATCGTGACCTGAACTGAAGTCAGACGCTTAACCGACTGAGCCACCCAGGCGCCCCTGTTTTGGTCTCTCTCTTAAAGAAAGGCCCCTTTTTCTTCATTTTGGACTTTCCTCCTTAAAGATGGACACTGTGGTCCTGGGGGAGTGGAAAGACACCTCAGTGACTGCATTAACTCAAAACAGAGCAAATTCGGCCACCCGACCTCTGTCTTCCAGGGAGAAGGGAATTACAGGTTTTCGGGCTAAAAACCATGAAGAGGTCTGAGTTCTCCCGGCAGCTCATCGTTTCGCCGCCCGCACGAAGCCGGGAATAGTCAAGAGAGCCACACGGGCACAATGGGAGTAGCAGGGTTCGCTCCTGCCTGTGGTTTCTGTTTTGGGAGGAGAAATGAAAGAATCGGGCCAAGAAGCCCAGTGCTTTGGGACGTTATTTTCTCTGTGTCCTATCTCCTACAGATGAAATGCCCAATCCCCAGCCCCCCAGTGCCCCCCCCGCTGCCCCCCCAAGGAAGCAGACCGATAAGCTGGATTTGCTTGGCCTGGCAGAAATGAAATGCAGTTTAGGGATCCCAGGAGACATCCGGTCGGGCCCCCCCTCCCCCCCACCCCCAACCGTCTCCCCACCTTTTGTGCCCCCTACATGTAAAACCCCCGAGGCAGATTGATGCCTGCTGGCTGGAGGGTGGAAATTTATGGCTTTGCAGCCAGGACAATAGTTTTCAGGGGGTCAGTGGGGGCGGGGGGGAGCAAGGCACGTGGTGTCTCTGCCTCTCCATCCTGCAGCGCCCCCTTCTAGTGTCCCTAACATACACCCGGACGGTAACTCAACTCCATTTCCTAAATGCACTGGCTCTGTGGCCGCCTACAGGGGACGGAGTTGAGAAGCCCCCCCACCCCCCACAGCAGTCGGGAGAAAGCCCAAAGTGGCCCACTTTCCTGGTGGATGGCAGGACAATGCCATTTGCAGGTTCAGTTCCTGCAGGGACAGCAATGGTGGCTGCCCCCCCCCCCCCACCAGCGGGCCCTCCGCTCCCACTGCCCGCCCCCTTTCCACCCCTGCAACAATCACCTAGTCGCCATGGCAACGAGGTTAATTAATGCATCTATTTCATAGAAGTAAAACCTCGGACCCATTCAAGGTGCCCTGATATTGTCATCCTTAAAAAAGCCAACCTCTGATGTTTGATGTGTCTATGTGTGCCACGAAAAAAAAAAAAAGGCAAAAGTGATAAGAAGTGGGGAAAGTTTTGGGAAGGGGCGGGGGGGGGGGGGTTTTCCCCCCCCCCGCGGGGGGGGGGGGGGGGAGAAAGCCAGGAATGTCACTTTTCTCTCTCTCTCTCTCTTTTTTTGGTGATGGTATAAAATTAGCACAGTCAAGTAAATGTGTTATAAACACAAACACACTGCCGGGAGGCAAGCGCCTTAATTTTAGGGAGGGAAGAAATGGGAAGGGTCGCAAGAGAACAGTTGGGGGAAGGGGGCGGGCGGGTGGTCAAAATGGTCGGAAAGGGTGGCGGCTGCAACCCTCGAGAGCTGCCCGAACAGGCGAAAAAATTATATAAAACAAGAAAAGCCAGTGTGGGCTCAAGGGGGAGGCCGGGGCAGTCTGGGGCCGAAAACAGTTTATGAGCAAGTGTTTTGAAATCCTGCTTTAAATAAGCCGGTAAATGAATTCAACCTTGTCAGATCTCTCTCCCTCGCGCAGACCAAATACCCCGCTGGTGTGCTGTCTAGACAGATAACAAAGGACTTTTTACAGCGCCCAGAGACGCGCTGACAAAGTAGCCATTTAAAGACGCAATATTGCTTTCTCCGTCTGAAACGATTTGTCAGATGGGCTTAAATGAAAACGCTAAGTTATCGGTCTGATTTGGGGTCTGCCAGTGGCCGGGGCTGGGGGCGGGGGGGTGGGGGGGACGGCAGGGGGACTGGCGGCTCTGGAGAATTCGAAAACGTATCATCTCTGATTGGGCTACGTTCCAGGTCGCTCCAGGCCCGTCCGCGGCTGGCCGGCGAATAATTCTCACTCTTGTTCTCAGAAGCCGAGCGCCAACACGCTCCCGGCGCCTAGTGTGGGCAGTCTCTTGCGCACTTAAAAACAGGGTGGCAATGGGGTTAAAATAAAACGCATTGTGGCGGGGAGGCAGGAACTTGTGCCCCCTGCCTCTGGGGACCCGGAGAACAAATGGGAGGGCAGGAAGTCGGCGTCACCTCCCACTTGGTGTTTTGTGGGACGTTCTTGCCCCAGCTTTTACAAAAGGGCTGCCGCAACACCGGCCATCGCCCCTCCCCGGGAAAGGAGGACAGGACCGGGCCGGCTGGCCTCAGGGTGCATCTCTGGGACACACCCCGTGACCCAGACATAGCCTAAACCAGGGGCTGGGCCTCCATGCAGCCAGGGCAGGGCAGGGCAAAGGGAGCAGAAGCTGTCCCCAAGGGCCGGTGGGCCCGGTGCTACCACCTGGGGCGCCCCGAGAGGGCTGGGTCCCCTAGATGCGGGTCTCTGGTCCCTTCCGTTCAGGACTGCCAGCTTCTGGAGCGAGGCCCGGGGGCCACCAGGAGCCCAACGTGGTGATTCTCTCCACCAGCCTTCGCTGCCTTCTCTGCTGGGGTGCTGGCCAAGCGGCCACTTCCTCCACGTGCCTGTCCCTGCCGGAGGCAGCCTCTACTTCCGAGACTCGCCTGCCCTCCCTCAACCCAGCACCAGGGCAGGCCCTGCTGGCCTCTGCCCCCAGGGGGGGGGCCGCGATGTGGGGGCCACCTCGCTCACATGCTCCAAGCTGAGCCCAGGCCTGGACACACGGCAAACGGTGCAAACAAAACCCTACAGGATGAGGATCCCTACCGAGAAAAGCCGTCTACACCAGAGAAAAGCTGTCTACACCAGTCCACCAGGATTCACTGTGCAGGTGCCATAAATCCTGATGCCTCCCCAGGGGGTTATAGTGACTGAAAACTACTCAAATAAAGGGGGGGGGGATTACAGGCTACATGTCCCCCCTTTTTGGTTTTTGGTCTCCACACGCTCATTTTAATAACTGCTCTTAAAAGGCTGCTCATCTCCACTCCGGTCTGCGGGGCACGGCTGTCTGTGGACGGAACCTCTGGGGTCACCCGGACACGTGGGGTGGAGGTTCGGGAAGACGTCTCCGCTGTGGGGGGACAGGACCCCGGGAGTTAGAACAGCGTCCTCGCTGGTCAAGGGGGTTCGGACGAAGCGGTGGGAAACGGAGGTCCTCACGGTCCCCGAGCTGGACCTTCAGAGGCCAGCCGAGCTGCATGCCATTTACCAGCGGGACCCCCAGCCAGGGACGAGGTGACCCAGTCAGCACTAGAAAGATCCCAGTTCCTCCCTGCACGTGTGAGTCCCTGCCCCCAACACACACCTGCTGTCACTCTCACCTGGTAACCAGGGCGGACGGAATCAGCGACCCCACTCGCCCGGGGCTCCCTCTCCCCAGCCACCCCGCAAGTCGGCCAAGCCGGCACAGGGAATGTTTTTGCCAACTCGTCCCCAGACACAGCCGTGGAGAGTCCTAGGCCTGAAAGGGAATGAGAAAAGGCCTACAGGGCAGGATCGGGGCAAATCCCCACAAAAGCGTCCCGCCCCTCTGGGCACCTTCGCTCCCACCGGGGCCCCCTCCCTGCCCGCCCTTCCCGACCCCGTTCTGCTTTCCCCAGCCTCCTCTCAACCCCGCAAGAGCTTACAAACGGCTCCCGAGAGACTGGAAACAGCTCTCCTTCCTCTCCCTTCCCCGAGGCTGGGCCAGCAGGTGCGGTGGCTTGCGTGGGCGATCGGTGCCACGGGCCACCCCAATTCTGGGGGCTTGTCCCCAGCAGCGCAGAGCTGGGAGAGGAACAAGCCATTCGAAGAGGCAAGCGATGGGCCACCTCACACAGCAGCAAGTGCTGGGCAAGACAAGCCCCGTCTGCGGCTGCCCCCGCCATCAGCCCGCCCTCCGGGGCCTCCGCCGCGCTCCCCACCTGCTCCGGATCCGGAAGGGGCACCTGCGTGTTCCCTCCCCACCCCAAGAGCGATCAACGTCACAGTCGCCATCAGGGGCGAGGGCACCCACTGTGCACGGCGCAGGGAACGCGGATCCGCTCACGAAATCCCCACCCCGGTTCGCCCTGTGGGCAATTACTGTGCCCCCTCATAAGCCCATTTTACAGATGAGGCTCTCAGAGGTGACAGGCCTTGCCAGTCAAGACTGGGTCCGGAAGCAGAGTATCGAGCCAGAGACTGTGTGTCCCTCCTGGGCCAGCGCCAGCTCCCAGCGTGGCCCCGAGCTTTCTGCCACCAGTGGCCACAGGCAGGATGGCTTGGAGGTTCACATCACAGCGAGGTTTCTGTCTGCCTGCCCTTTACGAAGCACCCAGACGGCCCCTAAGTGGGCGGAGGCCGGGAGACGTGGCCTGGCTACAACTCTTCGCACAGTTTCCTGGGCTCGGGCCTGGCTGAGCGCTGCCTCTGGCCCTGGGGTTCCCGCTGGCAGCCCGGCCCAGACCTACTGGCACAGGCTGTGGGGTTTTATTTAGACGATGTCAGCTAAGCAGGCCTGAGGGGGCGTCAGCTTGACTGGGTTTCACAGTGCATTTGTCAGGAGCTGCCTCCATCATTACAAATCGGGGCATGCTTTGCTGGTAGGACTGCTCACTCGACGGGCAGGCGGGGACAACGGGCTGCCTCCTTTGAAACTGTTGTCCCTGCGCCCACTCCCACCCCCCTTCCTCATTCGGGGAAGGTTTCTTCCTGCCTGGGCCCGAATCCCACTCTCTGAGGCCCCTCCCCAACCCCTGACCCCCGCAGAACAAAAGCGAGCATGAGCGTCTAGACCTCCAGTCTGAACGTGAGAAGGGGGCATTGTACGACCGGGACGGAGGCCTGGCCTCCCAGGCGGAAAGGTCGGGGCGCCGGGGCGAAGCGAGGATGGCTCTAGCCGGGCCTGCCTCTCCGGTCCCACGCACTGCCTGTCCCTCCTGGAAAACAGATGTGGCCAGGGCTCCGCGCCGGGAATCCGGGCTGGGTCACTGCCAAGGCTGGATGCGCTGTCTCCAAACGAAAAGTGGGGAATCCCTCGGCCCATCACTAAAGGAACAAATCCACGGGAGGCCCTGGATCCAGGCAGCAAGCATACACAGAAGCCATTTATCAGGATGACCAGTTTAGAAAACTCCCACGTGTAGCCTGGGCGGACGTGACAAGGACAGAGAGACCCCCCGCGGGGACTCGAGGGTCTTCCTGAGTCTGGAAGGCCTTGCTCCAAGCCCGGGGGAGGGGACATGCTCCTGGATACCTGGCCATGGCTGCTGGCTGTGTGGCCCCAGGCCCCTATGCACCCTCTCTGGGTCTCACTCAGGGACCCTTGTCTGTAAAAAAAAAAAAAAAGAAAAAAAAGGCTTGAATCCCATCTGTGGTTTTGCAGACTTATCTTACCAGCAGGAGCCTTTGTTGTGTACGAAAGTCTGGCTTGGGAGCTCGAGGTATTACACAGACACAAACAGCACTACAGAGCAGTGACACGTGGCCCGGGGGAGTGAGGCTGTGCATCCACAGCAGCTGAGGTTGATGGGTCACTTACTATGTGCCGGGCACTGGCAGAGCCTCGCCCAACACTTGTGTCCTTCTCACCTTGGTTCTCAGACAGAAACGGTTGGCATCAGCCCATTTGACAGACAAGGAGCTCGAGACTCTGAGGGGCAGAGAGCCGTGCCAGAGGATGGGCAGGAGGTCCCCACGGGGCCTCCCCGTCCCAAGGAATAGATGCCGGGCAGCTGTGACAGAGCAGACAGCCTGAAGGGGACGTGTGCTTCCCCTTCCCAAAACTGCTGGGGGCGGGGGACGCGGGCGCATCTCCCCCAGCCTTTGCCACCAGCTCTCTGATCAGCCTTCCTTGCAAAGGCCTGGAGCTCGGCCGGCAGGGTACTTTCCGCAAATTGAACCCACCTTCGTGTGATGGGATGACAGCCATTTGGACTTGTGTCTTCGTCATTTACCAAGTCCTTTGAAATTTTGTTAAATAAGGAGCACAAGCCGCCTTTTACCTTCAGAAGCACCGAGCCATTTGCACATTCTCCCCTGCACGGGTGCTGCGCGCTGCCCTGGGCGTCCTCGGGGATCCTCCTTGGAAACAGCAGAAGCCAGAAAAGCAGGCCCACAGGTGAGCCCCGGGATCCCCGGCCAGGAATCCGTCCTAGGAAGCACTCAGGGAACCAAAGTCTCACGGATGCCCGCCTCCGTCCCTGCTGCCCAAGGCTGATTAGGATCCAGGACCCGGGCTCCTGAATCTGCATCTCCTCCTAGAAAATTGCGGAAATGCAGGTCCCCGGCTCACTCCCCAAGTTTCTCGATCAGCACCCCGGCAGGAAAGCTGGGAAGCGTCTCCTTTTCAGAAAATTCCATATCTAAGCGAACCGTGGCACCTGATAAATTAGGATGCGTCCACACCACGGGATCCAGGTTCCCCTCAACTTACAAGGTTGATGGAAAAGCAGGACCAAGAGAGAAAGACGGTCCCGTCGTACCCAGCCCGCCTGTGCCCCTGTCGAGTCGCGTCCTGTAGGACTTCCCACAAGCCGTGCCATACATTCAGTGGTTTTCTTGTTTAGTTTCTGTCGGCCATACTTGAGTTTGTCTTTTTCATGGCTGTATACTTCTAGGACGTTCAGCCCAACCCACGGTAGGTACTCAACAAATGTGTTGAATGAGTTCATGGATGAAGGAGTAAAATGTTGAGGGAAGTGACCCATCCGAAAGGTTGCTAAATGAACACGAAATCACGGGTGATGCACCCCGCCCCAGCCTCTGGTGTGGGGCAAGGGGACCCTCCTTTCCCGGCTCTTCTGCCTCATCAGCACACCCACAAGAGGGGCTGGGCTGGGGTCCCCAAAGCAGGCTCTGAAGGGGGAGGGGCTGTGACTCGTGGCTGAGTCACAAAGGGTCTCTCTCCAGGCAGGTCGTGGCAAGGGTGAAGGAGTTGCCAGGACTTAATGACAGAACACGCTGCCATTTCTGGAGCATTTACAAGGCACTGAGCACTGAGCTAAGCACATATTGTCTCATTTGATCCCCACTGTGATCCTATGAAGTGACTCTTAGGATGCCCATTTTACAGATGAAGAAACAGAGGCTCAGAGTCGGGAAGCAACCCCAGGCACGCTCCCTTAGTGATGGGGGCTGTCTGGCTCCACAGCGGGCGCCCCACTGCCTCCCCCTTCTTGGGGCTGGGTCCTCCGTGTCCGCTCACTCCAGACACACGGGGTCTGGCCTTCTCAAGGACGTCGACAGGCTGCAGGCATCAGGATGTACCCGGGAACTCATGGGGGTGCAGGGGTAGGTAATGGGGCCATCAGGGCCAGAAGCAGGAAACCACGGATGGCCAGGAGAGAAGGGCAGAGGCCCCAACCTCGCCATCCCCAGGGCCAGGTGTCTCTGGACCTGGTCCTCCTCTGCTCAGACCCTTGTTCCTTCCGAGGAACCTGTATCGCCTGGCAGCCAGTGGGGGATGGGCACACCAATGGCCACTCTCGCTCCAGGGCGAACTCCCTGGGGGCAGAGGCTGCCAGATGCAGAAGAGGCAGAAAGGCCTCTCCCGTGCCGGCTGGGGCTGCTGGCCCGGCCCCCACTGGCAAGGTGGCCCATGGAAGTCGGAGTCCACCCGGGGCTCCCGGCCTCGCCTGGACACTCTTCAGGGCGGAGACGAAAGGCAGAGCTCTAGGAGCCCTGAGTTACCATCCTTCCCAGTGACCGAAAGCTGACGGGCAAGGTCAGATCCCTGAGGGGCCATGATTCTTCTCCTTTGGTGGACCCCACTGCCCACACTCGGCTATATTCGTGGGCATGAGAGCCAGACCGCTAGGGCTAGAGTCCTGGCTTTGCTACCCACCAGCCGTACGACCTAAGGCCGGCGCCCTCTAAACCTCAGTGTGCACATCCCTGCAATGGGTCTATTGAAAGGAAATCTCTGGGGGCCGGTAGGGTTCCAAACCACCAGAAGAGTGCTGGGCAATGTTCCCAGGGACACAGTGGGGGTGCCCAGGAGCTGTCACGACCATTTTCCCGGCTGATTCAGTCCCTGCTGTGGGTCAAGGTCTCCGGGAAAGCGGTCAACCCCAAATCTGGCCAGAACTAACCAGGCAAAAATCAGGGCACAAAGAGACAGCACAAAGCCCAGGCAGGCCCCCACCCCTGCATTCCCACCGGTGCGGCCAGGACCTTACACATTCCAACCGAGCTGCAATGCCTCTGTGGGTTGCCCATAAAAATTCCTAGACAGGTAGTCAGGTAGGAGGCCGGGCCCGGGATGAGCAGGGAGAGGGCAAGGAGGCGAGCACCCACGTGCCCTTCTCGGCCCTACCAGTCAGGCCAGTGGGCCGAGGGAGTAGCCATCTGGCCTCTTCCTTCCTTGCAAAGGTCTCTGCGGCAGCCGCCGGCGGTGGGTCCCTCGAGGGACTCAGGCCTCTGAGGAGGCTCAAGTCTGGTTCACTGGGGCCGGGGGGGGGGGGGGGGGGTCTTCGAGGAGCTCCCTCCACCACTGGTCACGCGCAAACGGTTTTGAAAACGGTAGACATAAGCACAAACTCTGCCAGACCCCAAGCCAGAGAACGTCCCCCAAGGCCTCCGTCACGGGGGCTTTCCCAGCAGTGACCAGGTGATGGAGGGGTGACGCGGTGTGGACAGCGTCAGCAGAGGTGCTGGCAGGAGCCCACGCACCCCTGCGGGGCCCCCCAGCTGGACACACCTGGGCCCCTTGCTTCGCTGGTCTCCCAACGCGTCTCCCGCTCCCCAGAGCCAAAAACATGCGTTAGGAGGGCTAGGTGATAAATCACAGATCTACCCCGCAAAGCATGGAACCGTTTCAGGCACCGGAGGGCGATTCGGTTAGGGAGGGTTTTTTTCCATTACAAAAAAAAGAACTTAAGAGATCTTGGTTAAAACACACACACGGATCCGATGACAGGCAGCCCCGCCCCCTGCACACTTTGTGGGGCGCCCCGAGAGTCCAAACGGGCACCGGGTTGGCTTCCCCGGCACGAGCACCATCCCGAGAACAAGGCAGGAGTCCCATCACCTGCCTGACGCTGCTCCGTGTCTGACCCCACCCCCTCCACCCCTAACTCTCTGCCTGTGAACTTGCCCTTTGGGCCCCCTCTGTTCGGGGTTGGGGGGGGCGTAACCCCGTGACCTTGATCTCATTAGAATTGAGTTAACCCTGACCTTCCAACAGCTGGGTGACCTCAGAAGACCAAAGAGCAAGGTGCTTCCATTCTGCAGGAGACCCCGGGAGTCAGCTATTCAGGACCCCCCCCCCCCCCCGAGGAGTCCTTGGCAGGAACCTCTTAGAACGGGCCCCCCAACCAGGCTTCCAGATTTCTGCCATTTCCAGATACCAGTTCAAGGAAGTAAAATTCCTAAATATTTTAATTTTAAAATTTAAATTCTTTTTTTTTTTTTAAGTTTACTTAATGTTAAGAAATAGAGAGAGAGAGGGAGAAACGCAGTGGGGGAGGGACAGAGAGAGGAGGACAAAGGATTCGAAGCGGGCTCTGTGCTGACAGTGCAGGGCCTGCTTGGGGTTCTCTCTCTCCCTCTCTCTCTGCCCCTCCTCCTCTCTCTCTCCCTCTCAAAATAAAATAAACTTTCTAAAAAAATAAAATAAAATTCAAGTTCTTAAATATTCAACTCACTACCTAGCCTGGTCCTCAACAACACTCATGAAATCAGCGATGTGCTTGTTCCATTTTTCCTAACACATTTAACATGCATTAGCCCAAGTACTTAACTACGAAATCTGAAATGCCCATCCCCATGCCTTCGGAAATGTTCGCACAGGCCACCGGTTTGCCGTGGGCCTGTCGAGTTCTCCAAACTCACGAGGCAGGACAGTTGCGACACAGGTGGCTTCAGCGGGATCCAGGGGCAGCTCGGCCAATTAACCCTGGACGAGCGTGCCCTGGGGCAAGTGACTTCTCCTCTACACCTCAGTCAGCCCGTCCTGTCTGAAAAACAGGTCTAGTAACAACGGCTGCCTCTGGGGCTCCCCTAGGGCTCCCCGTGGCCCGGCGCCTGGCACACGGCAGGCATTCAGCGACAATGCGACGGCCAGCAGCGAACCCCACTGCCACTCACAGCCCAAGAAAGCGAGAACACGAACACCCTCATTTTACAGACCAAGTGGGAACCCACGACCGCGATGCAACCCCTGTTCTGAACCGGCCCCTGAATCTGAGGCCACTCTGCGTGTTCTGTCCCCTCTGCAGAGAAGGCTGGCCGGGGGGACCCCAGCGTGCCAGCCCCACACTCCCCAGGGAGGCATGCTCTGCCCGGGGACCCACAGCAGCATTCTGAGGCCCAAGCCATCTGTCAGCCGGCAGGAACGCGGCCTCGGTGCTCCGGCCTGAGTAACCGCCTCCCCCAGACATGATTCATACCTGTCTGGGGTCACCCACATCCTCACTCCCCGCAGAGGAATGCAGGCCAGGTGAGGCGGGCAGGCGGGCTGGCATCGGTGGCTGGCGGGACCGTGCCAGGCTGGGGCAGAGGTGTGGCCTGCAGAGTCTCCAAGGACTCGGCTGTGACCCCGAGTGCCCCCACCCCACCCCGGCTGGGGCTGGACGGACGTCCGGGTCTCATGGACTCATTTATGGGGCCCAGATTCAGGTTACAAAACCTTTTCCCCCTGGAGGCGGCTGGCACTCCACCAGTGAACAAGGATTCCTCTGGGTCCGGCTTGGCCCATTTCCAGTCCTCTTGCCCCAGTCCACACCGCAACTCTGAGATTCCTCCACACAGGGAACACTACTTGCAAATAAAAAGACATCACTACCGACCCATGCTACGCAACGGACCCCAAAGTCGGGAGACGGAGTGAGCAAAGCGGAACAAAGACAGTGAACACATGTACACGGGGGGGGGGGGGGGGACTTCATTTACGCAAAACTCTCCACGAAGAAAGACTGACCCACAGCGACTGCCTGGGGGAGGGGGTGGGGCACAGGCCGGAAAGGGGCAAGGGGCACTTGTCCAGAGACGGAAGGAGCCGCGTCTCAATCCGGACAGGCGTCCCATGCACACATTTGCCACAACTCATCACAGTGTATGCCGTGGCTGTGCACTTTGTGTCTGTAAATTATGCCTCAATAAACATGTCACAGCGGGGAGAACAGGTTCCAGAGGAAGTTGAGCAACTTAAGGGAAGAGAAGGGACAGTGAGCGCACGAGGTCTCATGGGGTCTTCTTTCTTGCGTAGGTTTGATCAAACCCATTTTACAGAGAAGAACACGGACGAGGAGACTGTAGGGGACAGAGCCGAGCACGGGCTCATCGGGCAGGTCAGGGACAAGAAACCTGTCCAGAAAGAACATTCTGCCTTCAAAACCGGGGGCCCGCCAGTGCCCTGTCTCTGCCTGTCTTCTCCACCGCTAGCCCTTGTGCCAAGAAACCTTTTCTTTTTTTTAAAATGTTTATTTATTTTTGAGAGAGGAGGGGGAAGGGGCAGAGAGAGAGAGGGAGACACAGAATCCGAAGCAGGCTCCACGCTCCGAGCTGTCAGCACAGAGCCCGACGGGGAGGGCGGGGCTCGAACTCCTGAACCGTGAGATCATGACCCGAGCCGAGGTCGGACGCTCAACTGACCGAGACCCCCAGGCGCCCCCAGAAACCTTTTCAAAAAGGCGAGTGCCACCTCTGGTGGAGGAGAAGGCCTCCCACGGGTCCCTGAGAGCCCAGAAGGCGAAGGTTGCGGGCGGGTCCCTCCGAGCCCAGGTTCAGGGCCGCATGGGGCCAGCCACGGGGAGCAGAACAAGAGGCCAGGACGCCGAGTGCCCACCCAACCCCAGGCGACGCCCCTGCCCCCGAGTGGAGGCCTCAGGGATCCCTCAGCTGGTCCAAGCACCTGGTCCAGAACACAACCACCAGGTCTGCTCTGTGTCAGGCGTCAAGAACACCCTGCATCCTGCTGCTGACCCCAGGCGGGACCCACGTGAGAGGCAGCGCCGTCCTGGTGCACGGAGTTCCCGTCGGTGGGGGGCATCCTTGCGAGGACAACAGTAACAGAAGCACGCCTCCAATTAGCAGAAGGGCTTTGGGCTGAAAACCGGCCCTGGTTTCCTCCTCCTCCTGGCTGGGCCTCAGCTTCCCTGCGGCCACACCCTGGAACCAGCCAGAGGGTTCTGCATCCCGGCTGCCCGGCCTGGGGTGCACCTGAGGGTCAGGTTCGCGAGCCCCCAGGTGGCCGCAGGAGGGGCGTTCCAAACGTGATGTTCTCTAGGCTCACTCCACGCCGTCTCAGGAGCCCCCGGCCCTGCCCAGCACCCACAGGTCACGGTGACCCTCTCTCCCTTCAGCTGCGGCTCAGCGCTGAACAAATTCCTGCTCTCTTGGGCCTGAGTCCCAGGGACGGCGGCCAGGTGACCCCCCCCCAGGAAGCGACGTGGAGGAGAGGCCTGAACAAGGTGGTGAGAGAATCCTGAGGGCAAAGACAGAGAGGACACACCCTTGGGGTGGGTGACAGGTGGTTCTGACATTTAGGGGATGGTGGGCAAAGGGGATGATGATCGGAGCCCCGATGCCCAAGTTCAAATCCTGTTCTGCTCCTAGCCATCTCCCACCTGTAGCACACAACCTAGCTCCGCCTCCTCAGGGGCAAACCAGGGCTGACACAAGGACAGTAAGGCAGGGCACGAGGAGCAGCCACAACGTCACTGCGGGCAGACTCTCAGAAAACGATCAGATGGACACAGTTGCTGGCACCAGGTGCCCACTCCCTAAGCACTGCCCTGCCTCCCAGCCTCTCCTCTTTCTGGTTCTTCTTCCCAAGCCCCAGCCCTCCTCGCCTGAGTCTATTCTGGGGAAAGGGTCCAGAGCTCATTCTCGCTAGAGTGTAAAGGAATGCTATGATGTCCAAGGGGAGAGAGGCTGTCGAGGCAAAGTGGAGGTGCTTCTGTGACATGTGGGCTCGTGACCCTGATTTTAAAGAGGGACAAATGGAGTGCTGTCGGGGAGCTAAGGAGTAACAGGGACGGGGTCTCGCCAAGCACGAGCCTGGAGACGGACCCAAGCCTGAGAACAGAAGGCAGGGGCTGCAGCAACCCGAGGGCAGTGGCAGCGGGGGTGGGGGTGGGGGGTGCACATTCCTAGAGCTCACAGCAGGGGCTGCCCGGGACTTGTCTTGCACTTCGGAGGGAGCCCTGTAGCCCTTGTCCCTTCCCCCGCCGCACCTCTCTGCACGGACAACTCCCAGCTTCCTTCCACAGAATCATCTACGTCATGGTCGAGCTCTCTCTGAGCCCCGACTGGAGTGGACAGGGGACCACCCTGGGGAAAGTCTGAACCCAGCAGGAGCAGAGGCTGCTGTGGGTTAGCAACGTCACAGGCAGGAAAGGGCAGTGCGGGACCGGCCACCATGCACTCGTCCCTGTCCACACCCTGAAGTCACAAAGCCGCTCAGTGAACATGGGCTGGGTTCTCCCACAGCTCAAGGGTCACAGGAGCTGGGGATTCCCAAACTGGAGAGACAGGCCCTCCTCATTCGGTGATGCAGAGGGCAGGATCCAGCAGAGTGAGTTACGCAGACGGAGAGTCGCCAGAGAAGCGGGGAGGAATATTCCTCAACTACACGATGATGACCCTGCAGGCAGGGCCTGGATTTACATGGACAACTGGAAGCTGGGCTCGTAATTACACCTCTGGGCCACGCAGCAAGCAACTCTAATTAGCCTCTAGATGGGAGGGTAGTGACAATTTTATTTAGGGCCAAAAGTTAAGTAATAAAATTAGGCAAAACAGCAGCTTCACGCACGAGTCCCCCAACTTTGCAGAGTCACGAAAGACTTCACAACTGCAAACATCTAACAACTGCCATTGTTCGAGAAAAGACGGGAGGGTGGGGACTGGCCTCTGACCCTTAAGCCTAGACCTGTATAAACTGTTCCATGGGTGGACCCAGTCGATGGATGTTTTTTTTTTTTTTTTTTAATGGCAACATTCTCTGTATTGGTGCCTTTAAAAGGACGCTCTGCTCCAGGACACCGATGGGGGAGTCCCCGCGTGTCGGCCCGCTGGGGAACAGGGCTCCGTAAACACGGGCGAGATACACCTGAGATACAAACACACTTAGCTGTGCTCCAGCGTTAACGATCACCAGCAGCAAAGGGCCTGTTGGTGTTACTTAATCGGTTCCGTTCGCCGATGTAATCGACACCCTCTCCATCATCTCAATACACCCACCTCTTTCTCCCCTCCCATAAATAGATTAGGAAAAATCGTTTCCTGCGATGGCCGTGACCCCGACGGCTGCCAGGCTCAGCCTGGTATGAATCACTCCAGGCTCCCCGCGACGGCATTCTGAAACGACTGAATGATAACGGGGCGGCACAGACACCAATAAATGAATCATGCCTTCCGCAAGACCAAACCTTTGGCTTTTACAGACACCAATTAGAAAGTAGAAAGAAGAGAACAAAGAAATTACTCAGGGTGTTTGCGCAAAGTTGATCCATAGGTTTACAGAATTATTACCGACTAAATTGTTTTTAGGAAGGCAACGAGGGCCGTGACCGGGTCCCGTACGGCAGCCTATCGACCCGGGAATTTGTAAAACGGGGCGGGGGGCTCCCAGGGACCTCACTTTCCACTTGCTTCTGGCGGGTTATTTAAGACCTTAACGAAATCCTTAACACGCGCAGCCGCGTAAGCGAGGCACAGGAAGTAAGCACGTACAGCCACGGTCTCGGTCAAGATCTTGGTTTTAACTTTTATTTTTTGTTCTGCACGCGTAACAGAGATTCTCTCTTCTGCGGCCAGGATCCTGCAACACGGCGTCGACAGGAACCAAACGCTCACACGATTTCTACACCGACGTCAACCGCAGACAGTTCAGCGCGAAGCTATTTTACCTACTATCAAATGGAGGGTGTAATGAAGGGATAGCGTGCGCGGGGGTCCCGTGCAAGTCCTGGGCCTCCCTGAAAAAGGACGGATCACCCCCCCCCCCCCCCGACACCCACACCCACACCCACAGGGCTCGGGTTCAACCTTGTTGGCCAGGCTTCCCGGACAGCTTCTGGAAAGTACTCAAGCATCCCCCATCAGGGCTGTCAGACCCTTGTGGGCAAAACGACCCGGGGGCAAGGGCAGTTTGCTTTCCCCCAAATGCACTGGAACACTTCTCTCAGCTCCCTGCTTCTCTTGCTTCTGAAGACGGAGCCGGGGAACCCTGACTTCACCTGCCTGGTGGAGCCTGGGGCAAAGCCAGGGGAAGGCTCGGGCTCAGTCCTCAGCAGACCCGTGGGAGGCAGGGCCACCACTGTGGCATCCAGTCAAGGGACCTCAAAAAAGTCTCCCAGCCAGAAAACATTCTGCATATTTTATATCATAAAATAGGTCTCTTTTATATATGTAAAAATACGTGTTTTTATGTAGTAAAGCACACATTTCTGTATTCTTTTTTTCTATATTACATTTCTTTACTTTTGAGAGGCAGAGAAAGACAAAGTGTGAGCGGGGTAGGGGCAGAGAGAGAGGGGGACACGGAATCCGAAGCAGGCTCCAGGCTCCGAGCTGTCGGCACAGAGCCCGACGCGGGGCTCGAACTCACGAACCGCGAGATCGTGACCTGAGCCGAAGTCAGACGCGCCACCGACTGAGCCCCCCAGGCGCCCCCACACTTCTGTGTTCTTAACCACAGGCACTCAAACAAATCCACGGCTGGATAGGTCACTTTTACCGCCTCCCCCAAGCCCAGGGATGGAAACATCATCTCCTGGAGACCTCAGGACCAACAGAGACTCTCCCACATGCGGATGTGACCTGCATGCCAGGAATCGATGACTCCCCACTGGTGACAGTAAAGGCTGGGAGCTGCTCCAGACAGACCCCATCATACGTCAGCAGTTCAGAAGACATCACCGCACGCGGCCAGCAGTCACAGGGGCACGTGAGGAACCCCACAGATCCGTTCATTCGCCATCTGTTTCACTGCGTATCGAGCATCTACTCCGGGCCAAGAGCCTGCAAAAGCTGTATCGGTCCTCACCGGGGTCGGCAAGGCTGCCCCGCCCCCAGCACCACCGAAGTGCACACGAGGGACAGAAGACTTGGGACACCTTCTCCCAACGTACAAGGCAAGGTGGTGAACCCGCACGACCGACCGTTCGAGGTTACTGCCGCGTCCGTCCAGCCTGGGGGAGCCCGACGCCGTGTGCCACGGAGCTCTGGCAGGTGTGGCTGGTGGGCAGGGGAACTTTGAGAGCCGGCTCCTAGAGGCCAGAAGCAAACGTTATCCGGCATCCAGATCCCATAATTAAAGCTCTTTTCTGCAAGTAGACCTATTTCCCAAACCCCCTGACACAACGCTCGCTGACGTTAGTTACAATCCACCGGAAGGCGAAGAAAGAAACTCAGACTCGACGTTTCCCGAGGCTTCATCCCAAGATACTGCTGCAGGCACCGACTCTCAGCCAAGTGACCCACCGGAGAACAAACACGTGTTAGAATTTGCTGGAACACCAGGAAGATCCCCCGACCCCCGATACCTCCACAGGTGGCACAGGAAGCACCCAACTCTTTTCGTCGAGCTGTCACCTCACCTGGAACCAGAGCGAACGCAAGCCACACTGGGGGGTGACGACAGGTGGGAGAGCGGCCCCCAAACGCTCCAGGCCTGAAGCAGGGGACTTCTCCTGGGGCAGGGGGTCCCCCGCCCCATTTTACAAATCCCCAGGGATTTTTGTCTTTCTGATACTCTAAGCCCGGGGGCGACCTCCCGGGACAACTGGGGCAGAAGCAGGGGAAGCGGGTGTGCAATGGATCGCTGCACCCGCCCCTCGGTGCGACTTTGACCTTGACAGAGCGACGGGAGCCAGGAGGCCAAGGCACAGTCCCTGCCCCAAACAGCGGAAACCTCCTTGCCGCATTCCAAATAATACCGAGCCGGCGCCTTTCATACTCAGCAACCGTCTTACCAACCTACGAAGTAGGTGCTACTCTTCCCTGCATCTTGCGAAGATGCCCGTCGAGGCTCAGGACCGACTGTGCGCTCGCCCCGATGGTTTTCAGAATCTTTATCTTGACTGCGTCCTGTCCAGTTGGGACTCAGCTTCCAGTCCGCCCACCTGCCCTTCCCACGCTCACTCCCCTCCCTCATACACATACGGGGTTTCTACAGGCTCGGGAGATACACTGGGCAAAACAGGCAGGGTCCCCAACCCTTCAGTGGCGACCAGAAACAACGCAGGGGACAACCGATTACACACCACCCAACCCAACACGACGGGTGTGACAGGGGAGGCCCCCCAGGGTGCTCGGAGCCCAAACAGGGCGTCTGGGATCCTGGGGGAGCCTTCCTGAGGGGGGCTTCGAGAGTGCCCCCCCCGCCCCCCGTTTTCGTTTCTGGAAATAAACTCCCTTTCTGTCTGCTCCCTAGACTGGCAGCTCCCGGAGGGCAGGGTTTTGTCTGTGCTGTCCTGACATCTGCAGCGCCTGGGACAGCACGGTGTGACCGAGGCCCCCAAAGGGGGCTGCGTGTGCCCCACCTGCCCCCGTCAGGCCTGCATTTTCATAACCTACCCAGCAGGCTGGAATTCAGGGGAGGGTTAACAGAGAGGGTCCCTCCAGGAACAGCCCTGGGCCCCTCAGCGATCTCCTGTCTCCTGCCCCAACATCGGACGGGCTGTACTGGGGACGCAGAGACGCCAGCCCCTCGGGCAGCCTGATAAGGGACACACCTGGATGGTGGACACCTGGCCGACGGACGACAGCCCATGTGCCGCCAGAGTGGGAGAACAGACCCGACGGGGCACCCGAGATTGGTTAGCGTTCCTGCCTCGTGAACGGTCCCACGTGGGCTTGCGGTCCTGCGAAAACATCTAAGCCACCGCTGCCGTGTCGACCCTTGCAAAGACGACGCTGGGGCTCAGGGAGTCGGCGTGGTGTCGAGGGGGGTGGAGGGGTGAAATCGGGATCAAGGCGCTCAGGTCTGAATCACCACAGCATCAGTTCCTGGCTCTGGGACCTGTGGCAAGTGCCTTACCCTCTCTGAACCCATTTTCGAAGCTGCGAAAGTGGGGACAGCAATGGCTCTGCCATGGAGCGGCTTCTAAGACGGAGAAACACGCGTCACTAGCACCCGGCACATGAGAAGTGCCCCACATACAACTAAGAGACGGAGTGCAAGCAAAAAGCCAATAGTCACCCTGGAAACAGAAGGCACGGCCGTTCTGTGGCTCTCTCGCAAAGCCTGGGGACGCCCCAACCCTTCCCGGGCCCGTCCGGGGGCCACTGAAGGCCCCGCTCTCGATAGCAAGTCCTTCTGGGACTCTTCTCCGCTTGGTGACAGACGTTTCCACCAGCACCTGACAAGGCCCTGACGACACCCAGAGACGTCTGCCGTGTCACCCGAAGGGAAAGGGAGACTGACTGTCACGACTTCACGGAGGGGCGCCGCTCACCTGGGAGGGGGCAGGCACGGGTCACGTGTACTTGCTGGGAGAAGTCAAGCAGAGGACGTGTCCCCACCCCACCCCACCCCACCTGCCGTGCGGGGAGGGGGGCGGGAAAAGATCAGGCTCCTATCTTGATGGCTCACGGCCTGTCTACCCTCACTTGTTAAAAACTGCAGTTAATTTTCAAAAAGGAAAAGAGGAGCCCCAAGCCATCCCTAGTTCCCGGGGTCGTCTTCTGCACTGGACCTGGCGGGGCAACTGGATGTCACGGTGTTGTTGACCCCACGGCCCCACGCAGCCCCTCCCCCTTCCGAAGCTGCCAGTAGATCTCAGGAACCCACGGGGGTCCCTAGGAGACGGTGGGGGGCTTCCTTCTGGGGGCGCAGGTCTGCTGGGGGTTTCCCAGCCAGCTCTGCAGCGGGCCTGGCAGGGACAAGCAAAGTGAAACATTCAAGCACCTCCACCTTCAGGGTCACGGCCCCCCCCCGCCCTGCGCCCGTTGACCCCAACATCCCAGCGAGTGCCAGCACCCCAGCCCCCAGGAGGGAGAAGGCCTCCTCATCAGGCAGTGACCGCCAGGGGACAGGGCAGAGCGGGTAGCTGAAGACTGACTCCCCCCTCAGTTACCGCCAACCCGCATGAACAGCGAGCCGTGCAGGCACCGGACCCCACTCCCCGACGGTAACCTCGCAGGCGTCACAACGCCCCAGCACGCAGGACCCGTTGTTCTTCCCGCGTTCCAGACGGGCCAAAGGACGGCCAGTCGGTTCTGGAGCAGCGCTGAGTGAGGCCCGTCCCTCTGGCCCCCGTCGCACCCTCAGCCCCACTGCACCCCGCGGGGAGAGCGGGCCTGTGAGCAGGTTCGGTGGGGCCCTCGAGGTGAGAGAAAAAAAGAACCACCAGGCGTTTTACATCAAATTCCAGCGTCTGCTTCCCCGAAACGGAAAGGCGGGGCTGCCCCCTGGGCGGGACTCACACCCCCAGGGCTTTGCAGCCCCCTCCCCGCCGGACAAACCTGGGTTTCCCAGCCCGCCAGGCGCTTCACCAGCCTCGGGAAGCCATGCTCACTGCTGCCAGGCACCGAGAGGAGCGGGCATGCCGGCCCACGGGGCCCCCACACGTGCCCCTAAGCGTGCCCTGGCACGCGCACGCACACACACGTGCATGCACGTGTGCACACGACACCTTTCAGAAGGCACAAAACGGGCCCTCGGCTTTGACGGCCTCCTCGGCGCGTCCACGGCCGGCAGGAGGAGAGCCTCCCGAGTTCCCCGTGAAAGACATCCTTGTCTCTGCGCAGGATCCCAGACCCCGAGTTGCCTGCGAGCTCAGTCTCCGGATGACAAAGTCCGATGAGGAGCAAGGCCTCGCGCACCCTCTGCTGCGGACCCCACCGCGAGGCACCTCCTCTAGGAGACTTTCTTCCACTTGAACAACTCACCAAACCGGAACCAGACGCGGCCTGGCCCTGGGCCAGGACACGGAGACAGCAGGTGTCCGGGCTGAGCACCCCCTGATGTCCTAAAAAAGCTGCCGCCGCCCCATCCTCCCCAACAGCCTCCTCTCCTGGGCAGCTGCACACACCCATCCACTCCCCTTCTCTCTCCAAGGCAGAGAGCATAAATTTGCACAACTCAGAGGGCACGCTACGCAGGCGAGCACACCTGCCCTCATTTTCCTTACGTGCCCAGAAGGGGAAACCATTCCCAATCCGGAGAGAGGCCGCGGCTGGGCCTGTGTGTGCACGCGTGTGTGCACGCACAAGGCTGTGGGTGCACCGGATATGCACGGACACGTGCGTGCGGGTCTGCGTGCATGCATCCCGGACCAATGACGTACTCTGTGCCTTCACGGTCACGAAGCCCAGCCCTGACCTGGGGTCACACTGGCCGGCACGGCTGGCTTGCCCCAGAGCTCCGGGGAGCCGCGGCCAACCGTCTGCCCTGACATCCAGTCTCAACTCAACCCCTGTGCACCTCAGCCTAAACCCGGGACAGTCAGAAAACACGTGGGGTAAAAGTCCCTGCTGAGGCGGCCCGCGGGGTAGCTGGCACGAAGTCGGCCACAGGCGGAACCGAGTCCGGAAACCCAAGCTTGCACGATGCCAGAGTCTCTCCTCCTAAAGAAAGCAAATCCGAGACGAAAACCGGGAACTCCAGCAGAGCCCCCATCCCAAGTGCGAGGCACACAACAGGTGCTCAGTAAAGGCCAAGGGAATGACTGGCGGGCGCCAACTCCGAGCAAGACCATCGGCCTCCCCAGGGGGCCGCTCGCCGAAGGAGACCGAGGTTCCGTTTCTGGCAACTCACGTCTACCCTCCCGCCCCACCCCCCCCCAAGCCCCTCGGAGAAACTAATAATTGATTAAAATGGCAGGTGCCCAGCTAGGGCAATGGGCCCCCCTGCCCCACCCCCCCCGGGGAAAAAGAGGTGGCCGTCGACTTGTTGTTGGGGTTTCACGGGGGGGGGGGGGGGGGGGGTGGAATCCTACTCCAATGGGCATCTAGTGGGCAGAGGCCAAGGGTGCTGCTCAATACCCAGCACACAACGCACCCTCCCCCTCCGCCACACCAAGGCAGTCCTAGTGCCCAGACCCAGAGTGAGATACCCTGGATCTGAGACATCACTACACCAGGTGGCCGGCGACTTCTTTCTCCAAGTCTCCAGTCTGAGGGATATCTGTTGGGAACTGGCTGGAGAAGAGGAACCAGAGGCTCAGTGACGTTGGTGGTGTTAGGGAACAAAGCTGCCACCATAGTGACTGGCAGGGGTCCAGGGTGGGTCCGGGGCAGGGCCCTCCAGACACGCTGTCCTGGCACCAACAGCTGCATGGCACAAGTCAGTCTGTGCAGGCATCCGTCTGCCCCCCAAAAGCCGCAGCAGAAGCTGGAAGAGAAAGGCAGGGGCTAATTTCTACGAGACACAGACCTGTAAAGAGGCCAACAAGAATGTCAAGAAACACGCGTGCAGCGAGGAATCCTTTCCTGAAAAGTCGCCCAGCCAACTCCCTACTGTCGGCTCTGGGGGCTGTCACCTGAGCTGGCTGTTTTTAACCCCAAGACCCCTGGCTTTTTTTTTTTTTTTTTTTTTTTTTTAAAGAATAGCGTATTCTTCTGTGGGGTGTCTTGGGAAGAGTGCATTCCCATCAGAAAGCATCCCTCACCTCCTGACTCTCAGGGTGGATGGGGGACCCCAGAGTATGGTGGCAGTATCTTATGAAAGTCGAGACCATCCCAGAGACCTGGCTTCCCCAGACACAGCCCGGTTCCCACCCTCCCAGGTGCAACGGGGATGCTGCTGATTTCTTCCAGCCCCCAAGTTCAAGGTAGACCCACCGTGGGGCCCAAGTTCCAAGTTCCAAAGACGGTGTGTGTGTGCTTCCGGGGTCTGGGTCTGGGGACCCGGGGCAAAGCTTTTTCACTGCCACCTTCCCTCATCTATAAAGCCCGAGCTGGCCAACGCTCCACCCAGCTCTGAAATCTAGGGCAACAGACCCCCACAGCAGCGACCCAGCACTATCAGAGGGGAGGGGAGCCAGTGCTGACCCTGAAGCCTCCAGCCAGGCTTTGGAAGGCAGAGGCCCCATCTTAAAACATGGTGGAATTCCAAATTTCAACCATCAGGATCTCATTTTTCAGATGAGGAAACTCGAGTGGCTTGAGGAAGCTACCAAGAACAATTTCCTCTCCTCTACAAAGAAGTCACCGGACGCCCCTTTGCAGCCCAGCTCCAAATGCATCTTTAACGTCCTACTTGCAAACCATCTTGAACTCCTGTCCTGTGAAATGTGGCCTTCCTTCCACCTTTGAATTTTTCCTCCCCATCTTCTTGTATGAAGAACCTCCAGGCCTTGAGAGCTTCCTCCCGAGACCCTTTGGGTGGGGGAGGGGGGGAGATCTGATAAGCACTTACAACAAACTGTTATACTATACGTGCATTTTAAAGATCACTTCCTTTCCTGCCCTGGGCTTTCTTCCAGTAAGTAGGGGGCCGTGTGGAGAACACGGTGACTCATGTCCCATCCTGGGGCCAGCTGGAGCAGGCCAGGGTTCCAGGGGCTCCCCTCGAGGGTCCCGTTCAGAAGCCCCACCGTGGGAAGCGCACAGGTCGAAGGCGATGGGATTGAACAACACCTCGGTGTCAGCCAGAATATCATCAGGGCTGAACAGCCCAAGAAGGGGCAGGAGTAAGAATGGATGTTTTCAAAAGTCCTCCACACAAAGGACAAGAGCGAAACGCCTGTGCCCAGGCCTCATAATGATAAGTTAGACACAACAGCGCGGACCCCTCCGTGGGGAGTCCACTAAGGCGGCTCTCCAGAAGAGAGGGAGAAATGAGGCACTGAGGGTACTTAAGCAGCAATCCATTCAGCACTGGCGAGGCTCTCTCCAAACATGTGCGAACATATTTTAATAATATCCCCGTGCATTTCATTAGCCTCCTGAGTTCACAAAGGGCCTTTGGGAAACAATCTGGTTTAATGCAACTCAGTTCCGCAAACGCTGGCTCTGGCAGGTTCTCCAGGCACCTCGCTGGCCTGGCGCGTTGGGGCACCTGGGGGGGGGGGGGTGGGGCCCCCTGGGGGGGGGGGGGGGAAAAAAGGCTTTCAATTCCGGGGCGGGGGGGGGGGGGGGGGAGTCATGGGTGGAAGGACCCACCACCACAACTGGCCAGCTTGCCCCAGCAGGGCCGGTCACGGGCTATTTTTACCTCTTGTGCCTCACTGTACAGGCTCAGGGGCCACAACTGTGGCAGCCGCCTGCGGAAACTGGCTTATGAGTCACCCGGTGACTGCCCTGCTCTGTGGTGTCTGCCTCTCCAGGTCCCAGCTGGAAGGAGGCTGGCCCTTGCTGAGAAGCGCAGTGTGCTCCCTTCGCCTGGGGTGCTGAGAGGCGAGGGCGGAGACACGGGAAGCCCGGAGGGGCAAGAGGTCCCCCCCAGAGGATGGGCTGGGGGACGGGGCACCAGTTAGAAGGCAGACCCCAGGGAGCGGCAGTCCATTCCCCACCCAACCCGACCCCCACCTGAGTGGGCTACGCACGGGCAATCTGAGGCTTATTTGTCTGAACTTCTGGACGTGTGGGGCGAGCTGGTACCAATCTTCGAACACCCCCTCCCCACCCTCGTCTCCATCCTCCTTTCAGGGCAAGGCAGTCCCAAACACAGACAGCCCCAAACTTTGACTCATTTGTAACCACGGTCCCAGCCAGGCTGAGCCAAGCTGTCCAGACAGAGGCTATTTATAGGTGCGTCGGGGACACAGACACTCACACAATGAGACACACACTCCAGATCCACCTTCGGCCAGACCCACCAGCGCCGAGCCCTGGATTCAGACACCTGGACACAAGCGGTCCCCCGAGCCCCCGGACAGATGCACGCACGCAAAAGACGCACCCAGAGCCGGACGCAGGCAGAGACACAGGAAGACTTCATATTCCCGGGACAGACTGCAACGCAGACACACAGACACGGAGACGCGCCAGACACAGACACACAGACACGCACACAGACGCAAGGAGACCCACTCACACAGACCGAGACGTGAGCGCCGCGCACACTCCAGACACACACCCGGGGCCCCAGACACCCCGCAGGCCAGACAGTGTCTCACACGCCCGCCACCCCCCCTTCCCCCGGCCAAAGTTGATAAAGAGCCGGCCTCATTGCTCCATCGAGACTGCCCCTGAGGGAAATAAAATGGAAACTTCGCGGATCCGACCGCCCCAGCCCTCCCGCGCCGGGCGCCCCGCCGCCCTCCGCGCCGCTCGACCCCGGGTCCGAGTCCCAGCGGGCGGGGCGCGGGCAGCGGGGGCCGTGCCAGGCTCGCCGCGCCGCGGGACAAAGCCGGGCCGGCCGCCAGCTGCCGCGAGCCAGGAGGGCGCGCCCGGGGCGCAGGGCGCACGGCCCGAGGGGGCGCGCACGGCCCGGGCCCCCGCCCGCAGCTGCGCGGGGACTCGGGGTCCGAGCCCGACGGGGCCCCAAGGGAGGGGGGCGCGGGGTCACTCACTGATCTCCATGCTCTGGAACAAAGAGCGTTTGCAGTTGCACGTGCAGGAGACATTGGGCTGCCCGGCGGCGAGGGCGGCGGTGCTGTTGACCCCCATCAAGCGGTGCATGGCGACGCCCCCGGCGCTGCGCGGGGCGCAGGGGGCACGGGGGCGGCCGGGGGGGGTTCCGGCCGGCGCCCGGCGCTCGGGCCCCGCATGCAGGAGGCGCGCGGCGGGGAAGGCGCACCCCGGCTCGCCGGGCTCGGGGCGCCGCCAAGTTCCCGGGGCGCCGCGGGACTCAGTGCGCGGGGCCGCGCTCCTCTGGGCCCCCCGGCCGCCCCTCGGCAGCCCCGGGGGCGTCGGCAGTGCCCGCGGGTGGCGTCCGGGAAATGGGCCGGCAGCCGGGGCGCGCGCTGCCGCCTGAGCTGAGCCTCTGCTGCTGGCTTCCCGCAGCCGAGCGCCTCCGCCGCCGCCGCCGCCGCCGCCGCCTCCTCCTCATTCAAGTCCAAGGAGATCGGGTTTCGCTCCGAGACCGCGGTCGGAGGCAGGCAGACGGTCTGACGTCAGCGCTAGACGGGGCTGCCGGTTCCCACCGCGCGGGGGCCGGGGAGGGGGCGCGCGCTGCGCCAATCCCCGCCGAGGTTCCCCCGCACCCCCCTCCCCGGGCCGCGGGGCGGGGTGACAGGGAAGGGGGCGGGCTCTTAAAGGGCCAGAGCCAGGCGGCCCGCGTAGACCCGGGACCGGCGGGGCGGAGGAGGGGCGTAGCGTCCCCGCCCCTACCGGGGTCAGTTTGGAACACCCGCGCGGCACACACTCCGTCCCGGGCTCACCCCAACCCCCCCCCCCCCCCCCCCCCCCCGCCGCCGCGGTCTGGGGCCCCCCGGGGCCGGCCCCCCCCCCCCCCCCCCCCCCCGGCCCCGCCCGTTGCGGCTGCGTTCTGGGCCCCCGGGGTTCTTGACCCGGGTTTGGGGGAAGCCTGCCCCCCACCCCCCGCCGCCACAGAGAGGTCCCTGAGACTTCGGGTAGGAGAATTGGAGAAGATGGGGGGAGTCCTCCCGATGGCTCCCTACCTGATTCGCAGGAAACTCCCCGCCTCCAGGTCTGCGGCCTCACGGGGCCTCTATCCCCCTGCGCCCCCTGCGCACTTTAACCCGACCCCAAGGAGGTCGACTGGGTAAGACTGGAATTCGCTTAGACACGCCCCGGACAGCCCGGAGAAACGCCCGGGAGCCCTTGTCATGTAAATACGTGTCGGGGACTTGTGTAATGTCCCAGCCCGCAGGGCCCGGGGCGAATCCACTCCCATTGTCTGCTGCCCGAGGGGCCGCTGGCTGGGGGGGGGGGGGCGCCTCCGGAGTTCAAAGGTGGGCGAGGAAGTGCGGGGATGTACTTTTATTTCATTAAGTTTTAATTACACGAGGGCTGCAAGAACACATTCTCCTGGTTAAAAAGATATTAAAATATTACGTCAGAGGCCCTCTCCCTGGCACGTCTCCAAACTCCACAATTTGGTGTGCCCTCTCCTAGACCGCTGCCTAAGTCTCTGGTTTACGTGCGCTTATGGAGCGCCTACCTTGTGCCAGAAACTTACCAAATATTAACTCAACCTGATACCTATTCCCCCGGGCAGAAATGTTTATCCCCATTTTCCAGACGTGGGAACTGGCCTGGCCTGGGGAGTTGGTTGCTTAGGGCTATACGAAGGAGGACACAAGTCTCTTACACAAGCCAGGTCCCTGGGGTAGCTGCACCCCCGCCCCCCCCCCCATATTTTTCTCCTTCTTTACATTTCTACGTATCCCTTCAATTGCTGGAGTTTAGGCATGAGCAGAGGCTCCTTTTGTATTGGGCGAGGGTAGGAGAGGTGTTTAAAAATTATTATTTCCTTTTAATAGATGGTAACCCGCCCAGAGACTTGCAGAACTTTGAGAAAGCCAGCCCGGGGAGTGGGTGACATCTCTCCGGGCAGCTGGTCACAGTGATGTCTCTTGTTCTCTTAAGAGGGCAGGCAGAAAACTTTGTGGAAGACCCCAGCTCAGGGGTGATTGGGGGTTTCGGGGTTTATGGAGGAGTCCAAGGGTGTCCAGCACAGAAGGAGTTTCAAAGGCACTGACCATCATTTGGGAAGAGAAGCTGACTCTCGGAGCTGTGCCCAACCCTGGGGACAGGGAGGTGGGCAGTGCTCAGGGCCTGTATGGCGGGCGCCCCGGCAATGGGCTGGACAGTCTCAGCCCCGACCTTGAGGCAGGATGGACTTCGCCAGCAGATCTGGGGTCGGGGGACGTCTTCCTCCAATTCATCATCTTTGTTTTCATTGGACTTTTTTTTTTTTTAACCATTAGCACAGAGCCTGACGTGGGGCTTGAACCCACGAACCGTGAGATCATGACCTGAGCCGAAGTCGGGTGCTCAACCAACTGAGGCACCCAGGTGCCCCATTGTTATAATTTGGCTTCTGCAGCTTGGAGGAAAAGCTGGAGGGTCCTGATCATTGCTTGGGGGACCCTAAAAATGGAGGCTGGGCTTGGGGATAACCATGGGTCCCACTCATCTCCTGGGCCAAAAAAGACCACTGTCATAGCCTCCCCTTTCAGCTATTCCTTGTTTCACTCTATCCACAAACTCTCAGGAGCTCCAGCCCCAGGTGCTGGGGATTCAGGACACCAGGAACCACCCTGTCCTCTAAGTCTCTTGCAGAGGCTCTGGGCTGTCTGGCAGTGAGAAATCAGGGCGCTCTGATTGTCTTGGAAATGAAGCAGTATTTACACAATTGAGGCTGAACCACCAGCAGGCAAAAAATAACCAGTGAATTCAATTAATTAAAAACAAAGGCAACAACTTACCCACAAGGTTGACCTCTGGTTGATCTTCCTGGGACAACGGCCGTGGCCACATTTATTGAGCGCCTACAGTGTGACATGGCTGTTCTAATGGTGGCACCTGGGAGGGACTGTTTAGTGGTCTGTGCTCTGGTTCCAAAAGTGGGGCATCAGGCATGGTGGTCACAACCGCCATCTCCAAAGATGAGTGGGACACGTGACCTTGGCAAGCACCTTCACCACTACTGCCTCAGTTTCCTCCAAAATGGCGTCGTGAATGATGTCGTTGTCCGGGATGATAGGGTTAGGGTTAGGGTTAGGGTCTTCCTGTTTACAAAGGAAAGGATTGTCAATTGGGAAGGCTTCACCCCATGACGGGGTCCTCGGCTAAGGTGGGTATTAGGAAAGGACAGAATTCCTTTGGAAGAAGCATAAACTTGAGAAGCCACACGCATGGGAAGCTTTGTGTGTGCCTGGGGCTGCCAGATAAATGTGAATTTCGGATAAACCACAAATAACGTTTAGTATAAGTATATCCTGTTCAATATTTGGGATATACTTATACTAAAAATTCGTGTGTTGCTTATCTGAAATTCAAATTTGACTGGACGTCCTGTGTTTTTATTTGCTAAATCTGGTTGCCCTGTGCGTGCCCGGCACTGTGGCCCTGGGAATTCGGTGAGGAGGAGGACAGTGCCCACTGCCAGACCAGGCACAGGAAGAAGAATTCAAAGCTCACTGATTCTGTCCAGGGTCATGCTGCAGGGCCAAGGTGTGAATGGTGCAGCGTGGGAGCACTCACCCTATGGGGAGTGTGGGTGCTGGAGGGTGGACCAAATCTGCTGGACAAGAGTCTGTGGGAGGGAAGCCATAAATCAGGGGGAAAAATTTCATTCATTCATTCAGCAAATATTGCGTTCCAATTCAGTGCCAGGCTCTTTGTTGGGTACCAGGCACAGGGCAAGAAACAAAACAAAATCCCCACCCTCGGGGCACTTGTGTGGCTCAGTCAGTTAAGCGTCTGATTCTTGGTTCTCCTCTCAGATGTAATCTCTGGGTTTGTGAGATTGGGCCCTGCATCAGGCTCTGTGCTGACAGGGCAGAGCCCACTTGGGATTCTCTCTCTCTCTCCCTCTCCGCCTGTCTCTCCACACCCCCCCATCCCCCTACCCCTGCCTCTCAAAATAAATAAACTTCAAAAAAAAAGTCTCCACCCTCATGCGACATGGGGGGGGGGTCACATGGGATAGGACTGGAGAGGCTACAGACTCACAGACAAATTCATAGTTAAACTAGGTCCCTTCAGATATGGTGATGATGAGTTAGAGGCCAGGTTGGTGGTCAGGGAAGCCCACCCTGAGGAGGTGGCATTTCATTCAATTCACAGTTACTGGGAATCTTCCTAGAGCCAGGTACAAACAAACCCTTTCCCTCCTGGGGCTCCTTTTCTTGCAGGCGAAACAGACGACAAATGGAGAAACACAGAAGTCCGGGTGTTGGTTTCAGAGAGGCACTGACTGCAAAGCTGGAAAGAATACAAAGGGCCTTGGGGCGCCTGGGGGGCTCAGTCGGCAGACTTCGGCTCAGGTCACCATCTTGTGGTCCGTGGCTTCGAGCCCCGCATCAGGCTCTGTGCTGACAGCTCGGAGCCTGGAGCCTGCTTCGGATTTTGTGTCTCCCTCTCTCTAGCCTTCCCCCGTTTGCGCTCTGTCTCTCTCTGTCTTTCAAAAATGAATAAATGTTTAAAAAAAAAAAAAAAAAAAAAGGAATACAAAGGGCCTTGGTCTGGATGCAGCTGGAGCCCAAGAAGTGGCCTCTCTGGGCAGGTGGGACAGCGAGACGGGAGTCCCAGGCCAGGAGCAGCCAGTGCCCAGCCCGGTTACGGGGCGTAGGATTGTGAAATGGGTGTATGTCCTCGGGTGACCGGCGGGGGGGGGGGGTCCTCTCACAGAAGGGCCCCAAGCTTAGGTTAATGCTCTCCTGTCACCGTCTTGAAGTTCTTAATAATGAATAATTTTGGAACCAGGGGGCCCTGCCGCTTGGGGGCCAGGCCTGCCCTGGCAGCCAGTCGGGAAGCCTGGGAGAAGCCTGTGTGGGTTTTGGTGGGGCCGAGGGTGGCTGGCCGTGTCCTGTGTCCCCTGGGCATTGTGCAAAGTGCCCTGCTGAGTCAGCGCGGGGCCTGCTCTGGCTGTGGGCAGTGGGGACAAGGCAGATCCCAGCCTCCTCGGGTCCAGCCCTGCCCCTCACCTCCTCAGAAGCAGCTCAGTGCAGCCCCCGAGTGATTGAACAACCAACCCCACCTCTTGACTAACCGCCTTGGGAAACTCCTTCCAGCTGGAGCCACTTCTCCCCCAAATCCTGTGTGTGGAGTAATCAGCCTTCCAATATTCCCAGTTTAGTGTCTTTGGACCTCGTGTTTTCCTGCCTCGGGGGGTCTTGTTTTGTTTCCAAACACTAATCAGGGCTCATGTTTTTTGGACACAGCCTGGGAACCGGGCCCTGCCCTAGACACTTCGTCGCCATGCCACAAATACGTGTGGGGATCCACAGTGAGTTCCCTGGGTCCCTACAACAGCCCCAGGAGGTCTGAGCTAATATTATTATTTCCATTTGACAGATGGGGGCACGGAGGCGTGGGAACCCGCAGGTGAGGTGGGGCAGGGTGTGGATACAGCTCCTTGGGCCCCGGAGCCCAAGTCTAAGCCTCAGCAGAAGAGGCTTTCCGCTCCTCTCCTCCAGCCTGAGCCCCCTTCCCACCTCTGCCTGGGCTCTTCCCTGCCACGTGGCCTTCGCCAATGGGCTTTGGGCTCTTCCCTGGGCTTCCTGGAGGCTCCCCTGGGCTCCTCCTGCCCTCGGAAGCCGAGGAGCAGCTGACTTTTGTGGGGAGCAGGGGGCAGGAGTTAGCGGAGGTGGGGGGAGGGGAAGACCGAACTCAGAGGGACACCTGCTGCCAGAACCCGGCATGGGTGGCCTTGGCAGGCGGCCTCCCCTCGCTGAGCCTGCCCCCCCCCACCCCTCAGTGAGGGGTGGACCCAGAATTTCACAGTGAGGGGTGGTGTGCGTGTCAGGTCCTCAGCCCAGGGACGAGTGGCAGCGGCCCCATGTGGTGGCACATTCGTGGCCTGTCTCCACGTGACGATTCTGGAGAACCGGTTGGGTCTACACCCCTGGCGGGTGAGTGACGAGGGTCTGGCAGGCAGCGGGCACTTGGCAAGTCTCGGTGGGGGAAGTGGCACCCACACATCGCAACCCACAAGTCGCCCTCGGGGCTGCCTCTGTTACTTACCTGCCGACAACTGTCTCTTCCCCGCTCGCCCGCCCCCCCCCCCCCACACCTGCACCTCTCAGGTGGATGGATGCCCATCCTGGACAAGCCTCTAGCTAAGTATCCGGAAGCCAGAAGCCTGGGCCAGCTCCCGCCAAGGAGAACAACTCCTTGCCTGGAACCAGAAGTCCCAGCCATAAGGATGCACTGGGGGTGGGACGGGGTAGACTGTGTGCTGTGGGTTGTGGGTTCGTGTGTGGGGCACATACCCGTGCTGGGGGGAGGGCAGGTATGCGCGGGCTGTGTGTTTTGTTGGTCGTGTCGTGTGTGCTTAGGTGTTGATGCAGGAGCTTAGCTCCGGGACCCATGTCGCGTGGTTGAGCTCTCCCGCGGCAAGCCGAAGACGGCTGGCTGAACTGGCCGTAGAAGCACCCCCCCACCAGGGCGGACGTCTCTTTTCTCCCATCCACTTTCGTCTTTCCGGGTTCTAGGAGAACTGGGTCGCACAGAGAAGACAGGGCTTTGGGACCCAGGCAGGGAGAAGAAGGGTGGGCAGAAGGAAAGGACAGAAGGAAACACTAGAGCCAAATCCTGGCTTCTGGCAGATGGGTAAACTGAGGCCCGGGCCAGGACCAGACTTGGCCAAGTCAAGCTGCCTGTAAAATGCCCAGGGGAGCCGGGATCTTGCTCTTGACTCCAGGCTCAGGTCCAGGGTCTCTGGGTACCGTCCATAACTTAATATGCAGGCCTTTCTCTCACAGGCTGAGAGGAGATTCAACGCGTTCAGACGTATTCAACTCGCGTCGGAAACGCGCTTCCAGAAAGGACTGTGCGTCGTTCCAGCCGTTTTTACTGGCCAGACACACCCGAGAAGAAGTGTTCTGTGTCTCTGTTCTCGTGAAGGATAAACTGTGCTGTTGTCAGGAGTGATTAATAATGTAAAACAGTGATTCTTGGTGGCATAAAAGGCGTTCGGGGCCAGGCTGGGCTGCCGCACTCTGCCGCTGATTTTGAGGGGGCGATGGAAGGGGGCTGGATGTGCGGCTGCCACCAGGCTAGTCACAGGGAGGGTGGGAGGGCTGAGTGCCTGGCTGGCGGCTGGGCGGACGACTGGCCTCGCACCTGCTTCACCCAGACTGTTCTATGTGACAGCCAGGCACCAGGCCCCGGGAGCCCATGGTGACCGGACAGGCTGGGCCCTGTCATCACAGAGGTTGCCCTCTGGGGAAGCTTCCTTACTCTTTGATCCAGTCCCCAAACACTGAATTCTGCAGGCCCCAAACTGAGGCCGGACAAGTGCACCCTTCCATTTCTACTGCCATGATCTTGATGGGGAAAGTTCATTACTGACCCCCGGCCTCAGTTACCTCCTCCTTAAAATGGAGACCACCGGGCCACCTGGGTGGCTCAGTCAGTTGAGCGTCCGATTTTAGGTTGTGATCTCACGGTTGGTGGGTTCGAGCCCCACATCTGGCTCTCTGCTGTCAGTGTGGGTGGAGCCTGCTTTGGATCCACTGTCCCCCTGTCTCTCCGCCCCTCCCCTGTCGGTTCTCTCTCTCTGTCTCTCTCAAAAGTAAAATAAACAGGGGTACCTGGGGGGCTCAGTCGGTTAAGCTCCCGACTTCGGCTCGGGTTATGATCTCACAGTTTGTGGGTTCGAGCCCTCCGTCGGGCTCGGTGCTGACAGCTCGGAGCCTGGAGCCTGCTTGGGATTCTGTGTCTCCCTCTCTCTCTGACCCTCCCCCACTCGCACTCTGTCTCTCTCACTCTCAAAAATAAATAAACATTAAAAAAATAAACATGCAAATGAATAAATAAATACATAAATAAATAACTAAAATGGAGATCACAAAGGTCCTTACTCAGAGAGCTGTTGGGGAGATTAAATGGGAAACGTACAGGAAGGCACTTGGCATAGGACATGGGCAGGAATAAGCTGTTGAGAAGTGTATTATCATCGCGTGCTCCATGCTCCGGGAATTTCCAGTCTCCTATGAAATATAAAGGAGCCCCAGAATCCCCTTCTTCCCTTTGGAGAAGTTACCCCCAGCGAAATTTCTCATGACTTGTAGTTGCTTTATTCAGCGTCCCTCACCCCAGCTGGACGGTGCCCTGGGTGTCCTCAGTGTCTGGTTCTGTGAACAGATGCTCAGATGTCCCCGGGGCCTCTAGGACAAGCACCGTTGGAATCCAGGGGAATGGGGCATCGTGTGGCCCCAGCTGTCCCCACACGGGAGTGGCCCCCAGAAAACACCCTGGAGCAGCCCCCCTCCCCCCACCTAGAGTTGGAGATATGGTCCCTCCTCTCTGCACAAGGAGCCCTGTGCTCATAGAGGGGCCTGGGGACATGCGTCCAGGAGCTGGCTCCAAAGGCGATGAAATAAATGATACCGCATTTTCGAGAGGGGCGTGGGGTACCCCTGTCCCAACCTGTGCTGTGTTATCCACAGCTCCTAGCAGCAGTTGGCACATATAACACGCATCCACAGAATGAATGAATGCAAAACACTTTTGCGACGTGTATTAGGTCCTGAAGATACGGGTATCGTCAGCCCGTAGTTCCAAATTAACAACATGTTTTAAAGAAATCATCGGAGAACTGATTATTAAGGACAAGAATATTGCTGCCCCCTTCATTGTTCATAACACAAGCAACTAAATTAAGAAAATAAAAGGGGGGGGGATTAGTGAAATAAGATAAAGAAGGTCAAAGAAAAAGCATTAGTTAAAAACAATGTTTTCGGAGATTATTTGATGGTGATTTGAAACGTGTTTTATAAAATAAATTTAAAAACAGGCTGCAGAACTGGATCGCAATTTTACACAAATAAAATTAGGCTCTTAGGAAAAAGGCTGGAATGATACACGCCAAAATGTTAGTGGTGAGCTTTGGGGAACGGATTAAATGAAATTTACATTATTCTTACACCGTTTGCTGTATTTTCTACAACGAACGTTAATTTAAAAGACAAAAAAAGTTTTTCAGGGCTTCCTCAAAGCGCCTCTGAAGGAGCACGCGCGTCTTCCGCCCGCGGCTCCTTTAACTCCGAGTCAAGACGCGAGGGGGCGGGCGCCAGACAAGGTTGGCGGCTGGGGCAGCCCAAAGTGACACAGCGGACGGGCCAATCCGAAGTTCGGATTCCGGGAGCTGTCATCCGATTGGACACGAGTGCGGGCGGCCTCGCCCAATGGCGGAGGAGGGGCAGGAGCCGGGCTGCCGCGTGGGTTTTAAATCCACGTGGTGGGCGGAGGGCGGGGCTGGTGGGCGGAGGGCGGGGCCCAGGGACTCGGGTCTCGTGCCCCCGGGAGTGAGCGCCAGTGCCATCGTCCACGCCTCCCGGGCCCCCCAAGCCCGGGTCCTCAGCCTCGCCCCGCGCCTGCTGTGTCGGCAGGTACCTTGTAGGATGTTGAGCAGGTGCAGTGGCATGCATCCCTGCGACAGACGTTTACTGAGCATCTACTCAGTGCCAGGCCGATGGCGTAGGCTAGAACCCACGAGAGGCACGCTGTTGAGTCCCACGCTTCTCTCCGTGTAACCACGAAGCAAGGCGGCTTCACCTTACTTCCCCCCTGCCCTGCTCCATCATAGCTCCTACTCTGTCTCCTCTGCAAGGACGTGAGCTCCACAGGGGAAGAGATGACTGGGCAGGTACCCTGTGCTCGTGGAGGGCACCATGATTTCTGTTCAATATGTACTTGTTGAATAATTATTTCAAAGACCAATTCTTAGCACGGTGGTTGAATCTGATAGATGGTAACCGTTTATGTGATAAAGAATGTCAGTTAAGGGGCGCCTGGGTGGCTCAGTCGTTAAGCGTCTGACTCTTGATTTCACCTTAGGTCGTGATCTCACAGTTCAGGAGATCAAGCCCTGGGTTGGGTCCCACGCTGACAGCATGGAGGCTGCTTGGAATTCTCTCTCGCCCTCTCTCTCTCTCTCTCTTTCTTCACTGCCCCCCTCCATGTGTGCTCGCTCACTCTCTCTCTCTCTCAAAAAAATGACAGTTAATAACGAGTAGATGAGTAGATCCCTATTATGTGCAAGGTGTTCTGGGATCTTACCCATATTACCTAACTGAATATTCACAAAATTACATGTCTTATCTAACTTAATATTTACAAAATGGCAAGTCTTCTCTAATTGAATATTCACACACACACACACACACACACACACACACACAAGTTCTTCCTTACGTCTCGCTGAGATGGGCCTGCTTAGAACTTTCGTAACATCACGTGCCTGGCACCAGAAACGTGCTTCTCTTTGCATAGAATGGTCCTTCAGGAATTGAGGAGGCTGTTAAACATCACGGCTTCTCATTCAAGACCTGCAACAGAATTTGTGCAGCCCCGAGCAAGCCACAAATGTAGGCCCCTCGTTCAAAAGTTATTTATCGTGTCCAGGTAACGACAGAGCTCGGAGCTCCTTTTGAGGCCAGAGTCCCATGTGACCAACACAGGTCTCACCCCCTGAAGGGGGCCCTGCTCCTACTGGTGGTGCACAGGCCTGCCGTGTCCTCCAGAACCGCACATGGCTGGGTGGGGTCAGCCTGGGGCAGGATGGTGCAAGAGAGTTTCCAAGAAAAGGCACCTGCAGGTGTCTGTACCTCTGCAACTCACCTGGGGAGTCCTGGTTCATGGACCTGTACCTGCGGTAGCTATCACCTCTATCCCGGCTTTACCTTTTGCTTGTTACTGTGACAGAGCATCTCTCTCTAGGGTAAAGTGCGTAAATCCCAAAGTAGTAAAGCCTCGGTTTGCGAGCATGATTCGTTCCGGAAACACGCTTGTAATCCAAAGCACTGGTATATCAAGGCGAAGTTCCCCGTGAGAAATCACGGAAACGCAGGTGAGAAGTTCCACAACCCGAAAATAGCCGTATGAAAATGATCCCAGTACCGTAACATACAACATGATAAAGGAAATACAAAATATGAAGAAAAAGAAATTAACCTGCACTTCCCTTTGAAAGCCTTCGTGGCTGGTGTCAGGGAGACAGGAGAGAGGAGGGTTGTCGTGCAGGACGGCTTTCAACGATCGCTAACGGAATCACTGCCGGCTGCTGGCTCAGCGGAACCTTTTTCTTCTCGTGCAGCTTTAACGAGGAGCCTATCCGGTGACCTAGAGAGGAACCGTTGGCTCAGTTGTGATCATGTGACATTCAGTCTCACGTGCTACTAGTTGGTTAAGCGTCTGACTTCAGCTCAGGTGATGATCTCAAGGTTCTTGAGTTCGAGCCCCGCGTCGGGCTCGGTGCTGACAGCTCAGAGCCCAGAGCCTGCTTCCGATTCTGGGTCTCCCTCTCTCTCTGCCTCTCCCCTGCTCGTGCTCTGTCTCTCTGTCTCTCTCTCTCTCCCTCTCTCAAAAATAAATACACATGAAAACATGTTTGCTCATCTTGCAGAACACTCGTGGAACAAGTTACTCGCAATCCGAGGCTTTACTGTATATAGCTGGATGACTTTTACACGGTATACACCTAAGTATACCACCCAGACTGAGATAGAGAACACGTCTCTCGCTCTAGAAAGTTCCCTCCTGTTCCTTCCCTGTTACTACCTACCCCACCCTGTCGCAGAGATAACCACCCTTCTGGCTTCTTCCATTGTGGATTTGCTTTGCCTGTCCCTTAAGTTCACATCAACAGGATCATACAGTCTGGGCTCTTTTCAGTCTGACTTTTTCCCAGACTTTTGTGAAGTCTGGGAGACGCATCCTTCTTGGTGTAACAATGGTTTGTGTCTTTTCATTGCCCGGGAGCATTCATGACACCCCGGGATTTAGCCATCCTCCTGCCCATTCTCTTGACTCTCTTGTTAATTGTGTTTTTTCCCAGCTGCTGGCTGTTTCAGATGGGGCTGTCATGGGCGTCCTGGGGCTTGTCTCTGCGTGAGCACTCACGGGCTCACTGGCAGGAGTGGGAATATGGGGCCAGAGGTTTGGCTTGGGCAGACATCGCCAGGCAGTATTCTGAGGGGGTCGTACCAGTGTAAACCCCCATCCACAGCCATCTGAGACTTGCTGGTGTTTCCCCCCCCTCCCCAACACCTGATGTTTCCCGGGTCACCCTTGACCTCCGGAACTGGCCCAAGGAAGCTGAGCGCCGAGACTCACACTTGCTGTCCCTTACTGACCACTGGAGAGACTTTCTCGGACCCTGGACCTTCACCCACCGGCCCAGAGCTCCTTCCTCCTCCCCCCTGGGGTCACTCGCAGATTTCACAAGCATGGGGCTTCACGTGAGTGCTCCCTGAAAACCCTAAACAGGACAGACCCAAGGCAGGCAGAGTCCCGGGGCCTCCTCTTGGACAATTCCCTCTCGGAAGGGGCCTCTGGTCTGTCACTCGTCTCTTCTCCCAAAGAGAGTATCACGGGCCTTGCATTTCCACACCTTGAACAGGAAGCCGTCTGACCTTTTTAAAGTCCCACAATCTATTCAAAAACAAATTTTAGGGGAGCAAAAGGGGCAGAATGGTTGTTTGGGTGAATTTTACACGGTGATTGTAGGTTGCGTCCAATAGTAACGCACAACCCTTACAGCCCCGTCCCTCTGGGAGGCCCTGTGCTCTGGGCTTTCTGCCTGGAGCGTCTCAATATAAACTTCCAACAGCCTGAGGTGTCTCATCGCCCCATTTTACAGATCAGGAAACTGGGGCTTGGGGGTTCTAATGGGCTTGAGGCCCCACGGCTGATGGAGGATGGATTTGAACCCGGGTCCATTTGTCCCCGGGGCCTCAGTTGTTGGGCCTTCTTCCCATACTGCTCCAGAAAAGACCTTCCCAGATGCGGGCAGGATTCTGATGGACCCCACTGGCTGTGTCTTGCCTGATCTGGAGAACACCGCAAATTTAAAAACATGAGTTGCTTATTTAATAATGAGGACGTTTCGGGGTGCCTGGGTGGCTCAGTCGGTTAAGCGTCTGACCCTGTTTTCACCTCAGGTCATGATCTAGGGGTTGGTGCATTCGAGCCCCACATGGGGCTCCACACTGACAGGGGGAGCCTGCTTGGGATTCTCTCTCTCCTTCTCTCTCTGCCCTTCCCCAACTCATTCTCTCTCAAAATAAATAAAGTTGAAAAAAAAAAGGAGGATTTTTCACATTAACAGATCTTCATTTCCGGCTTTTCCTGGTAAATCAAAAGATCACACCACAGCAGGAGGGAGCTGGGTAGGTGTGGTCGCCTTTAGGAGAGGACGCAGGCTTGAGTTTGCCTCAGGTTCCCCACTCCTTTCGCTGACTTTGTTTGCCCGTCATGATGCCCGTCTTGAAGGCACTGACGTGGCCTGCAACGGGGGGGGGGGGGGGGTGTCTCCTGATGGGAAGCGAACGCAACGTTTATTCCGCGAAACTTTGCTGCCTCCCAGGACTCACCCCTTCCCTTTCTGGGCCCCTGGGGTAGGGCCTGTCATGGGACTGTTCTAGAATGTTGCTGGAGAGAGTCCAGGATTGCCATGTGATTGAGGAAGCCAGTCTGGAAATCATTCGTTTTGTTCTCTGCTTGCAAGGTGTAATTCAGCTAGGGGTCTTGAGTTGGGAAGTTACCTGGGTTATCCAGGTAGGCCCGATGCAGCCACACGTGTCCCGTCAGACAGGCAGAGGGAGAGCTGACACAGAGAAGGCCCTGTGACTCCAGAGGCGGAGACTGGAGTGATTCGGGCCAAGCCAGGGAGCCATCACAGCCACCGAAGCTGGGAGGGGCAACAACGTGTTCCCCCGGAGCCTCAGGAAGGAGGGTGGTCTCGCGACACTGTGGTTTCGGCCTTGGGGTCCTGGTCTCAGGCTCCTGGCCTCCAGAACTGTGAGGGAAGGCTTGTCTCAAGCCGCCAAGGTTGTGAGGATGTGTGGAAGGTTTGGAACTCTCTTTGTCTGATGTCTGGCCTGCATGGCCGGCCCGAATCTCAGCAACCACCGTGAGCAACGGGGCGGGGAGAATTTGCAAAATCGAGCCCAAGACGTCTGCTTCTCATCTCTGGGGCAGCTCAAAATCAGAGAGATTTCGGAGGCCAGAAGTCCAGCATCGGGACGTCAGCAGGGCTGGGTCCTTCTGGGGCCCCAGGCCTCTCTCCTGCTTCTGGGGTGGCCAGAAATCCTTGGGCGTCCCTTGGCTTATAGACGCCCCATCCGATCTCCACCTCTGTCCTCATTGGCCTCCTTATAAGGACACCAGTGCTTGGATGCGCACATAAATCCTGAGTGACCTCATCTTAACTAACGACATCTGAGAAAGACCCTATTTCCAAATACGGTCACATCCTGAGGTTACGGGCGGGCCTGAGTTTGGGGGGCGTGCTCTTAAACCCGGGACCTTCCTGTTCCCCGAAGTTAACGGTCTTCGGTTTCTGAAACAGGGACGGTGGGGAGACACGTTTCGTTCGGGGCTCAATTTCCCAGAAACGTTACCGAATCCATGGCGTGTTGATTGCCTCTTAGAATCGAGGAAACACTCTGTAAGTTTTCTTCCAAGAAGCGAGCCAGGGCAGCCACAGCGTCTACCAGGACTTTACTCCTCATTCCCTCGTCCTACTGGCTCGTTCAGTGTTCGGGCCGCAGCTGATTTGGTTGTGAGCTGCACAGATGCGGTCCCTGACCTCCTGAGGCACAGAGCCCGGGGATCGCAAGGGACGCCCGAGCCCCCCTGCTTCTCTGCTCATCCCTCTGAGCGCAGAAGTTGTCAGGGAAACAGACGAACACACACGTACGCACTCCAGGCTGAGCTGCAAATCTCACACCTGCCTCCTTGCCCAAAGCCTGACTGGGCAGCTGGAAACTCCAAACCTGTTCACCCAGGACAAGAAGATCACCTCTCGCCCACTGAAAAGCAAACCGGGGTTGCCTCGGGTTGAATCTCTGAGACGGACGAGGCCTCCTGTCAGCCAAACGCCCCCAGGTGAACCGGGTGAAGAGTCACCCGGGAGAGGCCGGTACAATTTTTTTTTTTTTTAATTTTTTTCAACGTTTTTTATTTATTTTTGGGACAGAGAGAGACAGAGCATGAACGGGGGAGGGGCAGAGAGAGAGGGAGACACAGAATCGGAAACAGGCTCCAGGCTCCGAGGCATCAGCCCAGAGCCTGACGCGGGGCTCGAACTCACGGACCGCGAGATCGTGACCTGGCTGAAGTCGGACGCTTAACCGACTGCGCCACCCAGGCGCCCCAGGCCGGTACAATTTTTAACCACCCCCCCCCCAACTGCTTTTGACTAAAGCCCACACCCCTGCATGGGCTGCCGGTACCCCACCTGCCACCCGGCCCACCTGATTTCTTCCTGCTTCTCCTCCTCTGTATCCAAAGCGGCACGGCCTGGGACATGACCAGCCCACCCCAGGGCCTTTGCTCTTGCTGCCCCCTCTGCCTGGAATGGTCTTCGGACAGCCAACCAGTTATCATTCAGGGCTCAGCACAAATGTCACCTTCCCTTGGTAGAATCCCCTCCCCCCCCCCCACCGTGAGAAGGGGGGGGCGGGGACCTGTCTGGCTGGTCTGCCCTAGAAGCCCTGCTTCCGGCCCAGCACAGAGAAGGCGCAGGGGAGCTGATGGGTGAAGGTGTCAGCGACAGAGGCCTCCTCCCCAAGGAGAGAAACTGGCTTTCTGCTGGCATGGGTCACCGTGTCCCCAGTTCGGAGCGCTATTTACTTTGGCCTTCTCTGAAGCTGTCTCAGGGTTCAGAGTGCCTGGGGAAGCCTGTGTGGGGAGACAGCAAACAGGTGTCGGAGGTCAGGAGGGCCACGTAGGCCTCTCTGGCTGGAACCAGCCTCTCCCGGTGGTGCAGGGAGGCTCCAGGGTCTGCGAAGATCCAGTCGGCCGCCAAACTGCTTTCCTGGTTCACTATCTGCAGCCTTTTCTCTGGTCCCCCAGGGCAGAGGGACTGGGCCTCCTTCATTTCCTGGAGGGTCTGGGTCTGGGCACTTTTGGGAAAAGTCTTAATTGGCTGTTGTCGAAGGGGGTCAACACCTCCGTGTTCATGACCAAGGGTGGCCTGTCACTCTGACCTGTGGGTCCTGAAATCACTTGGTCAAAGACATGGGAGGGAGGGAGGAAGGGAAGGGGGCCGACGGCATCATGGGAAGAGAGCAGGGTCTGTGGTCGGCCCTGGGCCTACAGCAATCGCAGTGAACTCAGCCTGGTTCCCGAGCTGAGCGCTTTTCTGAGGTCTTTCCCTGAATTATTTCACAGGATCCCAGAATCCCAGGACCTCATTGTCGTCCCCACTTTACAGACGTGGCATCTGACGCCCCGGGAGGGTGGGTCGTAGGCCCAGTTGGTACAGGCAGGATTCGAATCCAGGCTGTGGCATTTTGAAAACAGATGCTCTTGGGGCACCTGGATGGCTCAGTTGAGCGTCTGACTCTTGATAGAGGCTCAGGTCGTCATCCCAGGGTCGTGGGATCGAGCCCCACATCAGGCTCCACCCTGAGCATGAAGCCTGCTTGGGTTTCTCTCTCTCCCTCTCTCTCTCTGCCCCTTGACTGCTTGTGCTCTCTCTCTCTCTCAAAATACATAAATAAACTTAAAAAATTGATGTTGAATCTGAATTTATTTATTTTTTAAATGTTTATTTTATTTTTGAGAGAGAGAGATAGAGAGAGTGCACGAGCACGAGTGGGGGAGGGGCAGAGAGGGGGGACAGAGGATCTGAAGCGAGCTCCGCACTGACAGCAGCCAGCCCGACGCAGGGCCCGAACTCACGAACCTTGAGATCACGACCTGAGCCAAAGTCAGACGCTCAACTGACTGAGCCACCTGGGTGCCCCTGAATCTGAATTAGAAAAAAAAGAAAAAAAGAAAAAAAACAGATGCTCTCCCCCTTTAACAGAAGGACCTGGGGGCGCCTGGGTGGCTCAGTCGGTTAAGCGTCCGACTTCAGCTCAGGTCACAATCTCGCGGTCCGTGGGTTCCAGCCCCGCGTCGGGCTCTGGGCTGACGGCTCAGAGCCTGGAGCCTGCTTCCGATTCTGTGTCTCCCTCTCTCTCTGCCCCTCCCCCGTTCATGCTCTGTCTCTCTCTGTCTCAAAAAATAAACAAACGTTAAAAAAAAAAAAAAAAAAGAAGGACCTGGATTTGGAATCAGAAGACGGGACTGCGGCGGGGGGTGGGATAAGGATCACGGCAACAACAGCGACGGCAGCAGTAATAGTAACACGGGTGCTAGGAATCACCCCAGCCACGGTAAGGGCCACTTGCGAGCCCGTCTCGAGAGCTGCGTGCACCCTGTCTCGTCCCATCGCACACCGGGGAGGGGCCGCGGTGTCAGCGACGCGTTCGTCCGCTCACTGAAGGGCTCTGGGCGGCAGTCATCGCTCCATTTTGCAGATGAGGGAACCGAGGTCCCACTCGGGGCCGGCGCTGCCTCAGGCCTGGGATGACTCGGGCGTCGGGCCGCTGTGAAATCGGGCCCGCCGGGAGGGGGCCTGACCCTCTGGCACAGAGAAGTCTCTTTTCAACTTTGCTGCCCTGAACGAGTGCTTCCTGGTACGACGTGACTTGCAAGAACGTGAGAAGGAGGGCGGCCCACGAACTCTGCACGGGTGGGAGGAGCCGTTGGCCAAGGTCACGTCGCCCGCGCCCCTAGAGCGCGAGCCCGGGTCCGGGCCAGCGAGTGCCCGCGGTCTGCCGCCCGTCGCCCCAGAATCAAAGGGGGGGGGGGTCACCCCACTTGTCTCCACCTTCCTCAGCCTCACCAGCTGTGCGGGATCCGCAAGGGTTCCCCCTGGGGCGGGGGGGGGGTTATTGAGAAGCCAGATGAGGCGAGCTGGAAACATCCCTCTCCTGGCTTCACGCGAGGGCAATCCCAGGACCCACGTGTCGCAGGGGCTTCGGAACGCGGGACCCCGATCCAGAGAAGAGGAGTTGAGAGAGAAGGAGAAGCGAGTACGTTTGTCCAGAAGGAACGGCCGTGGGGTGGAAGGCTGGCCACAACGGCAACAACACGATGCCCCAAAAAGTACCGGTGGGGATGCAGCTTGTTAGCGAAACGTCCCAACGTGAAAATAAATGAGACTATGAAGGAGCTCGAAAAAGAAAGGAAAAAAAGGGGAGGGGGCGCCTGGGGGGGGGGCTCGGTCGGTTAAGCATCCGACCTCGGCTCAGGTCATATCTCACGGTTCGTGACCTCGAGCCCCACGTTGGGCTCTGTGCTGACAGCTCGGAGCCCGGAGCCTGTTCGGATTCTGCGCCTCCCTCTCTCTCTGCCCCTCCCCTGCTTGCTCTCTGTCTCTCTCTGTCTCAAAAATAATAAACATTAAAAAATAATAATAATAAAAAAAAGAAATGTAAGCATGAGGGAGCTCAGACGCCTGGGTGGCTTAGTCGCTGGAGCGTCGGACTCTCGATTTCGGCTCAGGTTGTGATCTCACGGTTTGTGGGATCGAGCCCCACGTCGGGCTCTGCGCCGGCCGTGCGGAGCCTGCTTGGGATTCCCTCTCTGTCTCTCTCGCTCTCTCTGCCCCTCCCCCACCTCAAAAACAAATAAACTTAAAAATAAAAAGAATACGAGGGGACTCTGTGATGGGCTCCGGAAAACCCGTCTGGGCTGGGTGAAGGGACGGCTGCAGGAGGAGGGGGGCAAGTCCAGCCCCAAGGTGGGGGGCAGCGTGCAGGCTTCCCGGGCTCGATCGCACTTCACTTGTTTTGAAACGGGATCCTTTCGGCTCCCTCGGCGGGGCTGGTTTCCAGAGAGCAGGGGACCCACCCGGATGAGGTCCTTATTTATAAGGTCTCCTGCTGCGACCCCAGAATGCGGCACAGTGCCTGGTGGATAGTAGATGCTCAATGAAATAAAGTTAAATTAAAACGGAACGTGGTTCTTCCAGACCAGGAGTGCCAATCCACAGCCCGTGGCCAAGTCCAGCCCAACACCTACGTATGAAAGGCCTGGGAGCTGAGAGCGGTCATTTACGTTTTTAAGTTTTGGAAAAAGACGAAAGGGAGAATACCATAGGACGCACGACAGCTAGATGAAATGCAAGTTCTGGGTGCATAAATAAAGTTGTATCCGAACGCACACATGCTCATTGTTCACACATCGTCTATGGTGGCTTGCCCGCCGCAGCAGAGGTGAATAGTTGCGAGAGACCTTATGGCCCAACCAACCAAAAATATTTCCTCTCTGGCCCTTTCAGACCAAGTTTGCCGACCCCCAGCCCGGTCTAGACAATGGATCTCAGTCTTGACCGCACCCTGGAGTCCCCTGGGGAGCCTTAAAACTCCGCATGCCCAGGGTCTAGCCGTGGCTTCCTACTGATCCAGAGTGCCCGCCGGGCACGGGTGTGAGGGCGCCTGTTTGCACGCACAGCACGCTGGCCACCTGTGCCGTCCCCTCTAGCCACGCTGGAAGCAGCCGCCAGGTGCTGGGCTGGCTCCGTGCCTGCTGGGGACCCGGCACCCTGTACCGCTCTGCGGGGTGGGGGTGGGGGTGGGGGGCGTCCTCCCTTTCGCCGGACAGAGAAGGCGACCTCTCGGAGGCTCGGGGACGTTTCAAAAGGCACTTGAAACGGCCGGGGGGGGGGGGGGCCGGGGTTACTCTGAGCGCCAGAATTTGAACTCAGACCCACCGCACTGTGTTGCGACCGGAGGCAGCCAAGCCCTCGTCTGTCCCCGGAGCCCCAGCGAGAGCTACCAGCCGCGGCGGCAACGTCCTGCGGCTTCTTTCTCGAAAATCTTTTATTTTTGGCCTGAGCCAGCTAATGCTCGGCCAACGTATCCAAGGAAACCGGGATGCTTGGAGCAAGCTGTACCCACTCTCCCTGCTAAAACCATCAGACGGCTAATTCGGGCTTCTCCAGTTATTTATTTATTTTTAGACCCCCGTGTATCGTTTTACACCCTCTCCCCACAAACGCGACCATCAGACACACGTGTCCCAGGCACATGACGATGAGCCCGTTCTTTTCGGGGGCGGTTGGCTCTGTGCTCCTCGTTTGTGAGCCTTCCCCAGTGAGGCGTGAGCTGGCCTAGGTCTCCAGCCCACGTCCGGCTTCTTCGGGGTCGGTCTAGAACCTCAAGGCCCGAGGTGTGGCCCCAGGTCAAGATTTCTGAGCGTTCTCCCTGTCGTCACTCGGGGCCGGGGAACTCTCTGTCCAGCGGGCGCTGTCGTGATGCCGGGGGTGACGTCTCCTAGTTGTGACGAGCCCCGCGGCCTCCACACACGACCTCCTACGTGTCTGCTCTGGGTGGGGGCGCCTGGTGCAGTACGGGACCCCCCGTTAACAGTTGGGCTTCAGGTACACGGTGCCTTATTTTTGGCGTGCGCCCGTCCGTTCCATATTTGGGACATACTTACATTAAAAAGTGACTTGTTCGGGGGCCCCCGGAAGGCTCAGTCTGTTCAGTGTCCGACTCTCGATTCGGGCTCGCGTCGTGATCTCGAGGTTCGTGAGATCTAACCCCACGTCAGACTCTGCGCTGACAGTCTTTCTGCCTCTACCCCCCCCCCCGCCTCAAAATAAATAAATGAACATTTTTCAAAAGCTATTTGTTGACATTGAACGGGGTGTCCTGCATTTTCATCTTGTAACTCTGCCGACCCTAACGAGGGGGCAACAATCACTCCGTGTCGGAAATCCCTGCCCCGGAGCCAGTGTTCTTAACCTCCCCCCCCCCCCCGGCCTCAGTTTCTTCACCTAAAATGCGCGCAGTATTAATACAGACCTTGTCAGCGTGTTCCGGGCACTAGAGGAGCAGAGGCAGGTGGGTGTCCCCAGCCAGCGTCAGGCGCTGTTCCCTAGGAGACATTGTGGGGGCCTGAGTTATAGAAGCCTCCCTACTTTCTCCCGTTCTCTGCCCGGGGTCGCCCGTGGGTGACCGTTTAACCAAGGACCCACGCGCGTCGAGGTTCACGGTATGATCATGCCTGACCTTCGGACACACCTTGGCGACCGTCCTCACCGTCGTGACACTGAACACCTCCCTTGCCTGCTAGAAGGTTCCCCGGGCCCCCTGGTCACCTGCCTCCCGCCCCCGCCCCCGAGGCAGCCACTCCTCTGCCTCTGTCACTATAGATTACTTTGCATTTTCTAGAGTTCTGTATAAATGGAATCATACAGTACGGGCTTTTTTTTGCTCCGGCTTTTTTTCGCTCGACATAATTATTTTGAGATTTGTGCGCGTCGTTGTGTGTAGCAACAGCTCATTGCTTCTTATTTCTGGGCAGCATTCTTCCGCAGGACTATGCCCCAGCGCGCTTAGCCACGCACCTGTTCATAAATCTACCTCTTCGGTGTTTTGTGTGTTTTTCAAACCGTGCGATTATTTATCGAGGTATAACACACATGTGCAGAAAAGCGCGCAAATCAGACGTGACCTGGTGAGGGAATTTTCCCGAAGTGACCACAGCGTCACCCTGATGGAAAAACAGGACGTGACCAGCACCTCGGACCCCCCCGCCCGCCCCCCCCCCGCCCCTTCGGGTCACTCCCTCCCATTCGGCGACAGCCCCCCACCCTGTTTTTTCTAACCCGCAGATCCAGCTGGTGGTTCTGGAACTTTGCCACACACCCTGTTTGTGCGTCCAGCCTCTTCCCTCGATGCTACGATTGTAACGTTCCTCTCTGTTCTTGTGAACGTCCGCAATTTGTTCCCTTACTGCTGGGGAGTAGTCCCTGGTGGGAACACGCCATGGTTTGGTTACCCGGCCTCCTGTTGAGGAATATTCGGGCTGTTTCCAGTATTTGGCCACTAGGAACCACGCTTCTGTGAACATTTGTGCAGGTTCGGAATCCTTTCCTCAATTCCTGTATCTAGTCCTCCTTCCCTCCCTTCCTTCCTTCCTTCCCCCTTCCTCCCACCTTTCCTTCCTTCCTTCCTTCCTTCCTTCCTTCTTTCCTCCTCCTTCCTTTCTTCCTTCCTTCCTTCCTTCCTTCCTTCCTTCCTTCCTTCCTTCTTTCCCCTTCCTTCCTTCCTTCCTTCCTTCCTTCCTTCCTTCCTTCCTTCCTTCTTTCCTCCTCCTTCCTTTCTTCCTTCCTTCCTTCTTTCCTCTTCCTTCCTTCCTTCCTTCCTTCCTTCCTTCCTTCCCCTTCCTTCCTTCCTTCCTTCCTCTTCCTTCCTTCCTTCCTTTCTTCCTTCCTTCCTTCTTTCCGCTTCCTTCCTTCCTTCCTTCCTTCCCCTTCCTTCCTTCCTTCCTCCTTCTTTCCTTCCCCTTTCCTTCCTTCCCCCCTTCCTCCCCCCCTCCTTCCTTTCTCCCTCCCTCCCTCCCTCCCTCCCTCCCTCCCTCCCTCCCTCATCTTCTTGCTTGTCCCCAACTAGGCCATAAGCCCTTTGAGGGATAAAACTGTATCTCACTCACCTTTGTAACTTGGTGCCAGGAACCATAGAGTCTCCAGCCCCAACCAAGCTGTTGGGAAGGGGCGGCTTGCTTCCATGAGGACAGAAGAGCATCAAGTCTGAAGAGCCCCCACTGTCCTTTGCGGGGAATCCCGGAGGCACGTCCTAGGTATATGCTGGCCCAGGAGAGCCAAAACGCGGGGACACTTCAATTCAGGGACAGGTATGTGGTGCTGGAGATCTGGGGTTACAAAAGAGGCACTCGGGGTTTGGTTCCCATCTTTACTAAGCTGGCCTTATAGGACTGTTTCCAGGGTGTCCCCAGGGTTTGCTGTCCAGGCTTTTCCAGCAGAAGGTAAGGATATGCTCAGCTGTCTGCTCTGTATCTTTTCCATGCCGTCCAGCAGGAGGGTTGCCGGATGAAATAAAGGGTGCCTGGCTGAATCTGAATTTCAGGTACACAGTGGAGAACGTATTAGCATAAGTATGTCCCAAACATTGCAGAGGACACGCTTCTACTACAACATTCTTCATGGTTTAACTGAAATCCAAATATGACTGGGGATCCTGGATTTTTCATTTATGATATCTAGCAATCCTATTTAGCAGAGCTGCGTTGGATGAATGAATGAATGAATGAATGAATCTCTTGTAGTTGTCTATTGTCGTCCGACAAGTGACCAGAAATTTCGCAGCTGAAAACAACACACATTCAGTATCTCACAGTTTCTGTGGGGCAGGGGTCCAGGCGTGACTCAGCTGGCCTCTCTGCTCCTACGTCACAGCTGGCTGAGATCAAAGCATGGGCTGGGACTGCGGTCTCATCCGAAATCAGGGTGTGGGGCTGGGAAAGCATGGGCTTCCAAGGTCCCTCGGGCTGCTGATGGGACCGATTCCCTCGGGGCTCTGAGACTTTCGGCCATTTATTTCTTCAAAGACAGTGGGGAGAACAAGCGTCCAGAGCAAGTGGGCCAGCAGCACGGGGTCTTACACCAGCACGTGAGCAGGGGAGTGATGGCCGTCAGCGCCGCCATATCCACAAGGAATCGCGGGAGTGACAGCCCATCCCTTTGACGTCCCTAGAGGATTGGCTGGCTAAGTCATGAGGTCTCCGGCCCTCAGAACAAGTGCAGCCACGATCAGGAAGGGTTGGATGGAGATCTGAGACTCCAGCGCGGTGCCCGTGACTTATCGTGAGGCGCTTTAGAAAGCAAGTTGTACATTTTTTCAAAATGAAAATAGCCAAATCGTTTTTTTACTTCTCCACTCGCCCCCAATTATAAAAGCAATACATGCTCATGGGAAAAAAATAGAGAAAACAGAAAATTATAAGGAGACGGAGAGTGGAAAGAATCCAGAATCTTACTGCCCAGAAACACTACTTTTAACATTTTGATGCCTTTTCTTCTAGCCTCATTTCTATGCATATTTGCACACATGGGGATATATATACACACACACACACACATATATATGTATATATAAAATACACACACACGCATATTTCAATATATTGAAGCAAAAATAGATCACACTGAGAATGCTGCTTCGTGGCTGCTTTTCTCCACGTAGCTGTCGCACTTCCCGTGCTAATGAATATAGATCTCTCCCCGTCTTTCCTGGTGGCAGAGCATCCATGCTGGCTGCGTTATTCCTTATTTGAGCAATCCCCCCGTGGATGGACACTTAGGTTGCTCCCAGGTTTCATCGCTCATATGTGATGCTGCGGAGAACACCCCTGCGCGTTGCCCGGTGTGTAACCATCTGATTCTTGCCTTGGGATAGGCGCCCACGGGAGCACCTGTTGCCTCAAAGGGTGGACCCAAGAGGCAGCGCCCCGTGGGGGTTAGGAGGCGAGGGTGTGAGGGCGAATCCAGGCCCTTGCCTCGCCAACTGTCGTATCTGGGGCATGTTTCTTAACCTCTCTGTGCCTCAGTCTGCCCATCTATAAAATGGGAATCACACCGGACGGTGCCTCCTGGGGCTACTGGGCGGAGTCCTGAGCTGGGAAGAGGATGGTGGTAACACAGCAACGGCTGACTCTTTGTGGGCCCTGCGCAGGGCATTGCGCGAACCTTACAGACTCAGCCGATGCTCGGACAGGCCCGGGGCCTGGGCACTGTCACCCCGTTTAGGGTGGAGGAAGGTGAAATACGGGGGCAGAGAAGAGAGCCACTCTGGTGGGAGGAGCTGGGTTCGAATCCTGGCTCCGCCCCCTCACAGACTGATCGAGGCCGTCGTGAGTGGGGGAGGGTGGGGGGGAGGAGAGAGTAAACGGGCAGACGTCACGTGACATCAGACCTTAGCGGATCCCGATCCGGGTCCTCCTGGGGAGGCCGAAAGAGGCTCCGAAAGGGGTAGGAGCCCAAAAGGGGCTTTGGGTTTGCAGGTCTGGGAGGATCTGCCCGAGGATGAGACCCCTGAGCGGAGGCCAGAGAAGCAAGGTGACGAGGCTCCTTGGGAAAGGAGCTGAGTGCAGGGAGAGCATCCGGCCCGTGAGGGGCCCGAGCCGGGCCAGACCTAAGTGAGTTCGAGAAGGAGGAAGCACACTATCACCACTTTGCGTCTGACGACCCCGAGGCCCCAAGACGTCAGCAGCTTGTCCAAGTTCATGGCGCTGGGTTTCCAATCCACATGGTCTTATACCCAAGGCTATGCCCTGACTGAAGGACGTGGGCCTTCGCTCTGCCTTCCGAATATTCAAGAGATGCCGTTGTCCTGATTTGTATGGGAAGGGTCCTGCTGTTTACGCTTTGACAACCACTTAAAAATTAAAATAAATTATACGGAGATATGACTACAGGTGCGGGCCATGACTCAGTGTATTCTGCCATCCACTTGCTAAACCTCTGTCCCCTAACCTGGCAGTGTAGACGACACGGACCGTGGAGGATGGTTAGAGTCGGGTCACAGCGGACACAGGTGGGGGCTGTGTCCATCAGTCCGGGGCCGAGCTCCCGCTCGTGAAACTCTCCTCACTCCCCTCCACCTTGCTCGGTGAACTTGAGGAGGTTACGTGTCTAGAATCGTTTCTGCCTTTGCCCAGAAAATAACCGAGTGGGAGCAACCGATCCCTCGACGTGCCTTTCCATCTTCTCTTTGCACCAGGGTATGCCTCGTGCATTCAGAGCACGACTTGGAAACATTCAAGGGGCACCTCCCCCACCATCGGGCAATCCCAATGGGAGGAATGCATCCGCTGGCCCAGGGGCCCAGGGACCTGGGTGTGAGACCTACAAGCATCATCTGCAAAGTCAAATTTGGGAAACCACCAAATGCCCGGCAAGAGGGACCTGAATGAGTAACAGTTAGCTGCTCGGGGATGCCGGGGAGCTCTTCACAGGGTGGGGCTGGAGTAGTGCTCTGGCCCTCCGTGGCCCAAGGCTTGCTTTTGTCAATAAAGTTTTATTGGAACACAGCCATTTGTTTACATATTGTCTATGGCTGCTTTCCAGCTGCAATGGCAGGGTGGAGTAGGTTCGACAGAGACCAGATGGCCCACAAAGCCTAAAATATTTATTATTTGACCCTTTCCAGAAAAAGTTTGCTCCATCAGTAAACCCTGAGGTAGAAGGCTCTCCATGACTTCCCGCCTCATGAAAAAGCACCGAAAGCAGGGAGGAGATGTGGGACGTATAAAATAGGATGGTTGCAGTTTTGTAAAGGACAATGAAAACCAAAGTTGGGGAGACATGCCTGCAGATGTATTTTCTGGGTGCACCAAACTCTGCAAGGATACACCCCAACCTGCTAAAAATCTTACCTGGAATTTAAGAGGTAATAGACTTTATCGAGCATCAACTAGGTGCTAAGCACTGTGCTGAGTACGCACAGGATTCTCTCCCTTAATTTTACAAGACTATCAAGGGAGGTGCTAGGCTGATGCCCTTTTTACAAGTGAGACAATGAAGGCACAGAGAAGTGAAGTCACTTGCCCAAGGTCACACAGCTTTCCAGGAGCAGAGCAGGGACTTGGGCATGGGGAGAGAGGCAACACTTTTTACTCGACAAGCGTCTCTGTTGTTGGACAAGCATGAAAAAGAAACGGGTCTTGATTTGCACAATTCGATTCGGGCGGGTGCCCTATTGTTCTCAGGCCCCTCCCCTACCTCCCAGCATGTTTGTTCTTCCAAGCCGGGCGCTCGGTGGGGGGGATTTTTCAGGAAGGTCTCCAGCAGGATCCCAGACGTGCCCTAGTGATGGGTGAATGTGTGGGAGGCAGCAGGATGGGGAGCAGAGTCTGAGCCCCCAGGTAGGAGGAGCACCCCCTTTAAATTCGGGGCCTGCCAAGCTGAGCACACGTGTCTGCGGGGGAAGCTGGGAGCTCACCTGTTTTGCCCAGATTTTGCAAGGCACGGCATTTCACGAGTGTTATCAAATGGTGACATTTTGGAGCGCAAGTCACAGGATTGTTGTTAATACTGATTTAATGGTGCTAAAATGATTAAGCATGGCAGGCTTTTAAACAATGAGGTTCATAAAAGTTGTTAATAACCTCTTAAGTGCCTCAGTAATATTCCCGCCTATCATAAACACCCCAATTAGGCCTCTCCGCTTCTCTCTACCCAAGGAGGTGGCTGGAAGGTTAGAAGGAACGTTCCGGAGCTGGGAGGAGGTGTGTCCAGTTTGGGAAAATCAAATAGCAGGGCTGGGGAGATGTGCACGTGCATTCGAGAGGAGGGCCCGCTTCAGGCTTTTCAGAAAGAGGAACCTGGTCTAGGAACCGCCAAGAATGCGGTGGAGGGGGTGCGGGTGGGGTCCGGGCGACCGAGAGGCAGGTGCGTCTGGCGGGCTGCTCTCGGCCGCCAAACCCACACAGCGGGGATGCGGCCTCGCGGCTCAGCATCCGGGTTGCAACAATGTCGCCGGATCGCATGGACGGCTTGGCTCCTCCTCCTGAACCGGCGCAGAATGCTCACACCCGCGCCCCCGGCCCAGAGGTTGAGGATTTCCAGACGGCGGGAGCGTAGCCTTGAACTGAATAACTGCGAGATCACGACCTGAATCGAAATCGGACACCCGACCCCCTGAGCCACCCAGGCGCTCCCCGTGTCCGTTTCTTTCTGTGTGTCGGTTTTCTCAGTTACCAAGCGGTCGTCGTAGCATGAGGCTGGCGGCCTTGTTCTCGAGTCCCTGATGTGTGACGCACCGGGCACGGCCCAGGGGCCAGGAGTCTGTCGGATTGGAATTACCGCCTGGCCGCATGCCAGCTGGGTGACCTCAGCAAATCTCGAGCCACTCCTAGCTCAGGGTGCAGAGGGCGTCTACTACCTGCCCCGTTTCCTGGGGAAAGGTTAGGGCACAGGATGTAGTCAGTGCTCAGTCAAGGTCAGCTAGGTTGTTTGTGCGTCTGGGTTTTCTTCTCTTCTCGCCCGGCCCGTTGAGTGAATGCCTCCGATTCCCCATCTGAAAATGGAGGTAATGAACGTGTTCTCCTAATGTGGCAGTGTTATCATCCTTGGGAGATGTCATCCTCCTTCTTGCATTTTCAGCTTCTAGAACAATCCCCAGTCCACAGGAGGTATACTTAAAAAGCGTTCGTTAAATAACTTAATGAATGGGGGCGTCTGGCTGGCTCGGTCGGTTGAGCACCCAACTCTTGATTTCGGCTCAGGTCATGGTCCCCGGGTTGTGGGACCGAGCTGGGCGTTGGGCTCCATGCTGAGCGTGCAATCTGTTTGGATTCTCTCTCTCCCTCAGCCCCTCCCCCTGCCCCTAGTGCTCTCTGTCCCTCTATCTCTCTCTAAAAAAAAAAAAAATCAGGGGCGCCGGGGTGGCTCGGTCAGTTAAGCGTCCGACTTCGGCTCAGGTCACAATCGCGCAGTTTGTGGGTTCGAGCCCCATGTCGGGCTCTGTGCTGACGGCTCAGAGCCTGGAGCCTGCTTCTGATTCTGTGTCTCCTTCTCTCTCTGCCCCTCCGCCTCTCACGCTCTGTCTGTCTCTCTCTCAAAAATAAATTAACATTAAGAAGAAGAAAGAGGAGGAGGAAGAGGAGGAGAAGACGGGGCACCTAGGTGGCTCAGTCGGTTAAGTGTCTGACTTCGGCTGAGATCATGATCTCACAGTTGGTGAGTTCATTCGAGCCCCCCAGCTGGGATCTGTGCTGACCGCTCGGAGCCTGGAGCCTGCTTCGGATTCTGTGTCTCCTTCTCTCTCTGCCCCTCCCCTGCTCACGCTCTGTCTCTCTCTGTCTCTCCAAAATAGGTTACAAATAAAAGTTAAAAAACATAAAATAAAAAAAAGAAACATCATGAAATAACTTAATGAATGAGGGTATGAACACGTGAATGAATGCCCATGAGCCTGGGGGCATTTTGCTGTTGCTTGTGGTTTGCAGCTACAGTTGGAGCCCTGCCTGGGCGAGGCCGGAGGGGGCAAAGGCCCCTGATGGTCTCTATTCCGTGAAGTCCTTTCTGGCCAATGGGCAAAGCCCAGAGCCTCTCAGGTTCTTCCCCGGGTGCACCCTTCCTAGGGCTGGGCTCCGGGTAGACCAGCAGGCCTGTCCACTCCTGCTTCTCACCAAGCTCTGAGCGTGGGGTTCCGGGGGGGGGGGGGTGCTGCAGCATGGCCTGAGAGTGACCCCGGCACTGAGCCCTGCTACACCCCTTCCCTCCATCCAGCCCTGTTTACTCCTGATGCATTTCCATCTCCAGATGGGACTCATCTGAGCGAGTTTGGCACTTTTATGTCATTGAAGGGAAAGGATAAAAAGGCGATACTTCCCCCCGCCCCCTGGCCCCGCAGGCCTATGAGGATGGCGTCAGACGACCGCCCTCAGCAGGGGCCCAGCATACAGTCAGAGGGAGGAGGTCCCAGAAGGGAACAGGGGTTCTCGCCACACCTGCTTCCCAAGGAAGGAGAACAAGCCTGAAAACGTGGGAAACACACGGTGTCCCAGCTTTGCACACGCTTGAACTTCACCGTCACGGCTTTTGCCCTGACTGGTACCCCTCACACCGTCACTCAGCTGCTTTGTTTAAAGCAACTTACTTAAACACGTTTATATGGTCGGGCGCCTGGGGGGCTCAGTCGGTTACGCGCCCAACTCTTGATCTCAGCTCAGGTCATGATCTCGTGGTTCGTGAGTTCGAGCCCCACGTCGGGCTCCGTGCTGACAGTGTAGAGCCTGCTTGGGATTCTCTCTCTCTCTCTCTCTCTCTCTCCCCCCCGCCCCTCCCCTGCTCAAGAGTTCTCTCTCTCTCTCTTTCAAAATAAATAAACTTAAAACAATTTTCTAGGGGCGTCTGGGTGGCTCAGTCGGTTGGGCGTCTGACTTCGGCTCAGGTCACGATCTCACGGTTCATGGGTTCGAGCCCCGCGTCGGGCTCTGTGCTGACAGCGTGGAGCCTGGAGCCTGGTTCAGATTCTGTCTCCGTCTCTCTGCCCCTCCCCAGCTTGTTCGCTCTCTCTCTCTCTCTCAAATACAAAAAAAAAAAATTTTATATAGCATTAAAAAAACCCGCTTTTTATTATGGAGAATTTTAACCAAAGTAGCTTGAATAATATAATGCAATGTATCTATCCCATATATAATGTAAAAGATATTATACTATAATACATATAATTATTTAAATATATGAAACTGTGTAATATATATCATTTAATGTATCATTGTCTGTAACATATGATAGAATATATAAAATTATATCTAAAACATGCCTAGAATTAAATTAAAATTATTTAGAGTATAATGCACTGTAATAGAATAGCCATCAGGCAGCTTCAGAAAATTTCAACTCCTGGCCAGTCTTGTTTCCTCTGTATCTCTACTCGCTGCCCCCAAGTCCAGATTATTTTGATGTGAGTCCCAGACACCATGTCATTTCATCCATAAATATTTCAGTATTTGTCTCTAAAGTGTTCGACTCACTTTTAAAACCGAGTTTATCTCAAAAGTGAACTCTACCTCGCTCGGTTAAAAGGAAGATCTGGGTCACTTTCCTTAAAGAAGGGAAAATAAACACAAAGAGAACAAACCAGGGCTTCGAGGCGGGTGCTGGTCGGCTCCCTCGACTCCAAGGGGGGCAGCGAGTGCCGGGGGGCGTTAAGGACGAGCCGGTGCCCAGCGTGGACTTTCTCCGTGGCAGATCTCACTGGAAAGGCTGAAAGAGGACACAAAGGAAGATCCCTCTCCGTGCATCTGGTTCTTTGCTGCTGGATCCAAAGACCCCTCATAACCTCACACCTGCCCGGACGCCCGCCCCGGGCGACACCGGCCACGCCTAGACGGCACTGCCTTCACCAGGGACAAGCAGACATGGGACTGTCCTCAAGGAGGCGCTGCTGCGGAGATTGGCCTGGGCCGTGCGGGAGGGCCACCTGCGTCCTGACCCGGGTGGGCACCTCCCCGAGCGCGTGACCTGGGATGTGGAGGAAACTCCCAGGCCTCGGTTTCCTCATCAGCAGAACGGGGGCAAGAACAGCTTACACCACACATGGCTTCGTGAGGCTCAGGTGAGAGGTTTTAGGTAAAGTACCCACAGCAGCGACGGACCGAGTGAAACCTCTGTGATTTTGTTGCTGTCGGTGTTCCTGATTCTGTCATTATTAGCGGCTGAGTACGACGGCCACCCCAATCGCCTCCTCAGTATCCCCCTGATCGGTCAGGCTCGGGCTTCCTCTTCTCCCTCCCCTTCCCCGGGGAGGTGGGCAGAACCTCACCCTTCACCTCCCCCCCCCCCCCCCCCCCCCGCATTCGGTCCCGATTTCCTGAAACTTTGTGCCACATCTGGGGCGCTCCTGCACCCCTCCCCCCCAGCCCAGTCTGCAGGTCCGTGAGTCACCCTACGGTCTCCCTGCTGGGAAGAGCGAACCAGCCCAGAAAAAAAAAAAAAAAATGCAGACTCCCATGGGCGTCCCCAGCCGCCTTCTCCTGACATGAGCAGCGCCTCCCCACCCCCATCCTTGCCAGACAGTTGGGCAGACTGCCAGCTCTGCGATTCACACCCGGGAGGGCAGCAGACAGCCCCCGCCGGGCGCCCGGTGCGTGCACTGCTTTTCTCTCCCCTCTCCTCACTGGGTTGTTTTGCTCTGGGCTGCAAATTCATTTTTAGATCCCGGCCTCCGCCCTCCCCCATCTCCCGCTTCTATTCTTAGAAAGCAAACTGGGATGTGCTTGGGCCTCGCGGTGGAATCAGACAAGTTTGCCCACGTGCTCCGGCTGCCTGAGACACGGAATTAATTAAAAGGCGGCTCGGAGCCGCAGGTTCATCGGCCGGAAACGCAGCTGGCTGGGCCCGACTCTAGGGGGCTGGGGGGGGGGGGGTGGTGGCTGCTCTGGTCACCTGGGTCCCCCGCCCCGCGCTCGGCAGGGCGCTGCTCCGGGGACGGGGCCGCCCTGCCTGGATGGGCTGGGCCGGCTGTGCGTGTTGGTTACACGTACGAACTGTCCCAGCATGTCGGGCTCCCGAGAGATCTGAATTAGGTAAATACATTTGAAAGGGTTTCAGGGGTGGATCGCCTTCAGGAAGCCTCGCAGCTGAACCGTACTTTGCGAGAAGAAGCTGACCTTCCTCAGAGGCAGCCCTGCGGCGAGGGAGGGAGGGGGGGGACAGGCGGAGAGATGCAACGAGGGAAGGACGTGGGGGTGACGGGGGCAGGTGGGGGTGCGCGGAGAATGAGCACACGGAAGGACAGCCCGGCGGGAGGGTAAGGGTCTGTGCGGGCTCAAGATCCCGGCCGTGCCGCTTTCCGGCTGTGTGGCCTTGGACAAGTCACTTAACCTCTCTGTGCCTCCATTTTCTTGTCTGTAGAGCTGGAACATTGATCTTAGTAGTAAGTTCAGGTGAATAACACGTGCCAGCAGCCCTTGGCACAAAGTAGTGATTAGGGATTCGTCTGAATTTATTGTTACGAAGGAAGCAGATGCCCAGAGCAGGGAAAAGAGGGGAAAGTAAGGCCAGAGTCCGATGCAGGCAAATGGCTCCTTCAGTTCATCCCGGCCCGGCGGTTGTCAGTGGTGTTGACGGCGGAAGGAGAGGCGGGTGCGGCCGGGTGGGCAGAGAAGCAGGTGACACTAAGCAGAGAGGTCCCCTCTAGGGCCCTCCTCCGTGACGCAAGGGGAGACATCCTCTGAGAGCTCAGATGCCTCCTTCTCCAGGAAGCCTTCCCTGACTGCCAGCAACTTCAGCTGCCCGCTTCTAGCTTCATGCCGCCCCAGGCTCCCCCTTCGCACACATCACGCTGTACGATGATGCCTCTTGTTTGATATGTTTTCTTACCCCCAAAACATTTCCATAAGCGTTTTGCAAAGATTCTCCTTATAAAAATTTTTTTTAAAAAAATTCAGAAGCCTGGTGGGGGGGCGGGGGGTTGCCGGTAAAAAAAACTTCCCCACAGCTCGGCGTGTGTCCTTCCGGGACCTGCAGGAGGGTGGCTGTGTGTTTATCATTCTGTTTTGTCTCTCAAGGGGATTGCGCGTTAAGCAAAACGGGAGCTTGGAAACAATGTCTTGGCATCTTTCCACAGCTGTGCTCATCTAATTATTCTCTCACGTTTAATTTTTATAGATGTTTTCCTTGAGCCTACGACACAGACACACGGGAGAGAAAAGGTGTGCACAGGGATGGAAAGTGCTCCTGAAGCGCCTTGTCCTCCCCACCGTGTCCCCAGCCCCTCTCCCGCTGCTCCCCCTCGCGCGTCCCAGTGGAGACTGTCTACACGCAGAGGCATGGGCTGGATCCCCAGCCTCTTTTCTTTGCACATCCGGGGCGGCACAAGCTGCACCCGCTGCTCTGCCCTCTCCCGCCCTCCCTGAGGCCCGCACCTCGGACGACCCCGCCTCGTCACCGCACAGCGGCCTCCCGGCCCCTGCCCCTTGCGTGCTATTCTGTTGCGTAGACGGGCCACGGGCTATTTGGCGCCCTGGGGATGGGTGTGGAGATGTCCACGCACATCCCTACGTTCTCTGCCCTCAGGTGGGAGCCCTGGGCTGCGGGGTGTGGGTGTGGGTGTGGGTGTGGGTCGGGGGCTGCTGCCCCGAGAGGAGAGGCGGGTGGGGGGACAGGAGGAGGAGACGGGAGCGTTGTCAGGTGGGGATGGCCGGGTATCTGACAGAGGGCGGGCTCCGGGATGAAGAGGCGACCCCGGGAGACAGATGGCTGGGGCGGCCGCCTCCCTTCTGTAAGTACTTTTTAATTGAGGTCTGACAAACCCCGAGTAAACTTAATTAATTCTGTTTGTACAGCTTGATGAAGTTTTACGTGTGTGTCCAGCATGGAAGCTTCTCCCGGACCCCAGAGGACCCTCACGCCCATTCCCAGGCAGGGACCCCTCCCCAGGTAACCACAGTTCCGACCGAGTCCCCATCGGTCAGTTTCTGCCTGTTCTTGAACCGCATACGCACGGAGCCACACGCTCTCTGGGTCCTTTTCTGTGTCTCGCTTTTCTCCCGCGCGTTTTGGGGACTGATCCCTGCGTCTGCAAGGGGCCTTGCTCCCCCTGCCCCACCTCCCTCCCGCCCTCCCGCCTTCTCTCCATGGTTCTCAGCCACGGGGGATGCCTCCCCAGGGGTCGTGGGGCAACACCCAGAGGCATTTCGGATCGGCACAACTGGGATCCAGCGGGGGAGAGGCCGGGATGCTGCCAGCCCCCGGTGGTGCCCAGGACGCCCCGGCACAGAAGGATCCGGCTCAGGCCCAGAAGCTCTGCGCCCGCCGCGGCGGTTCATGGCACGAGCAGACGGCAGTGTGTTGGCCCCTCCGGCCGTCGACGGGCACGTGGGCTGTGCCCAGCGGCTCCCCGTGGTGCCCCCGCGAGGACTCCGTGCGCGGCTCTCGGTGCATCCGCGTGCCATTCTCTCGGGCGCATTCCCGGGACGGGCCAGAGCCTGAGCCCTTCTGTTACGGGCGAGAGCCCCCCACGGTGTAAATCTCGGCGGGTTCCACGTCTCCCTTCAAGCTCTGCAGACCAGATCCTCCCTTTCCCGTAGCTTCCCTTGCCGCTAGGTTGTGGTTACGTAAACCTTGTGACGTCGCTCCGGGTAGAGCCCGATATCCGCCCCAGCTTACAGATGGCAAGACCGAGGCTCGGCGGGCGGGGTTAGGCTGTCTCCTCGGGGTCTCATGCCGGTGGCGGAAGGTGGGCCCGGGACCGTCTGGCTCGAAGCTTGTGCTCAGAGACGCGAGGACCGGAGGCCTCTTGCGAGCCTCTCCTTCGGGGCTCTCGGGGGCTGACCTGCACCTGTGTCCCCAACGCCAACACAGGTATTGGAGGACTCAGGGTGTTTCTGGTCTTAGGTCACCTCCACAGCCATGAACTTTGGTCTTGGCTGTGGTCAAGGTCAGTGGAATGGCTTTGGTCTCTCACCGTCCGTTACATGGGAAAAGGTTGAGGGTCGCCGAGGGCCCCCTGGACTGTAGGTCTTTGAGGTCAGGCCCCGAGTCTGTCTTCTTCAGTGATGAATATCGTGGCGTCTTGGCACAGGGGGTTGCTTAATGAACCTTCGTTAAACGAAGGGAAGAGATCATTTAGCGGCATGCACGGAAGTACCAACGCTAAACACGACTTCACTCAAAAAAGAGACTTGGTATCTGACGTAACGGGCAGCCCAGAGGGAGGGCTTCAGGCATGTTGCGATCAAGGCTCTGCTTCCATTATGCTGCAAGGCTCTTGGCTTTGCCCTCCTCCACGTGTTGGCTTCGTTCTCAGGCTCCCCTCATACACAGGATGCCGCCGGGGGGACCAGTTCCTGGCGAGGGAGATGCGATGACTGCGACTGGCTTAGCCAGGCCAATGGCTGGGTCAGCTTTCCCCAAGAACAGAGGTGCCCGGGAATGGTCGATACCTGAACAAAATTAAGATTCAGTTGGGAAAGAGGAAAAGGGCAGGGGTAACTTGTAGGCAGCCAGTAACGTGCACCACACGACTCTTCAGGTTAAATGTCTCATGAACATGTAAGAACTCGGGGCGCCCGGCTGGCTCAGTCGGTTGAGCGTCCGACTTTGGCTCAGGCCACCGGCTCACGGTTCGTGAGTTCGAGCCCCGCACCAGGCTCTCCGCTTCACCGTGGAGCCTGCTTTGGATCCTCTGTCTCCTTCTCTCTCTGCCCCTCACCTGCTCGATCTCTCTCAAAAATAAATAAACATAAAAAAAAAAAAACCAGGTAAGAACAAAACCAACATGCACTCGTTCAACCGGCTGAAGGCCTGCATTAGTTATCTAATGCTGTCCAACGACAAAGGTCCCCCAAGGTCAGTGGCTCGAAACCACAGACGTTTACCGTCTCACAGTTTGGGTGGGGGGTCCCCCGTGAGGCTGCAGTCGGGACGTGGGCCGGGGCTGCACCATCTGAAGGCTTGTCCGGGCTGGAAGGTCAAAGGGGCTCACACAACAGAGGGAAGCATGGGGCCTCAGTTCCGCGTCGTGAGGACCTCACCCCAGGACCGTTGGAGACGTGGCGGCATCTGATCCGAGCCTGAGTGATCCAAGAGAAAGAACAAGGAGATGCCCCAGAGACTGTGGCCTTTCCCCATGCTGGGAGCAAGCCGCCAAGGCCAGCCTGGCCGGAGGAGAGCAGGGCGGCTCTGCGTGTCGGCGGGATGAGTCGGTGACGTTTGTTTAGCCGCCACGGACGGACGCTTCTCCTCGGATCCTTCCATGGAGGCGTCTGCGTGACCGACCTGCACCCGCCCGGTGCCCACACACCCACGCGAGGCCAGGACTGTCTCCGGCCCGAGGGGTTTTCTGCTGCAGATTCGGTTAGAGAGCAGATTCCAAGCCCCCTCCCGTGGGGCTCCTCTTGGGGACTCTCTTGGGCAAGTGTGCCAAGAGGCCAGCTCTCCCGTACTCTGTAACTTTTCTTGCAGGAAAGTTCTGGGGAAATTCTGTAAGCAAGCACCACCCCAGGCCCGGTGGTTTGCACACTGACCCTCCCACCCTGCCCTGAGGGGGCATCGTCACGGTCACCGAAGGGACTGGGACACAGGTGAAAGGGCCACCCAGCGTCACTGGGCGGTGTGATGCCCAGCGCCTGTCCTCTCCCCGACATCGCTTCCTCCACGGGGAAGGTGTCTGTTTCGGGGGGAATGTTCTAGAAGATCTGAATCTGTGCGTTTAAAGTAGCATTGTTGTGTTCTGGACTTCGGGGGCCTCTCGGGGGGGGGGGCAGGTGGCCGCACGTGAACCACGCTTTTATGGAGCAGCGTGGGTGGCAGCTACCATCCGTGAAGTGCTTACGCTGTGCCAGGGGGGCGGCTGTCTCGCCTGTGCCGTCTCATCCAGTGCCCGCACCGGGGGTTTGCTGAGGCGGGGCTTGCGAGAACCGCCTGCCAGACGGGAAGCATCTGAGTCTCCGAGACACGCCGGTTACCCGCAGACGCTGAGTGGTCGCCTCCGATCCTGGCCCCCTGTGAGCTCCCACCTGCTGTCCCGGAAACAGCCTGGTGACCGCGGAGACCCCAGCACGCCCTCCCTCATCCTGAGGCCGCGGCCCCGTGCCCGCTGATGGCACCTGCCGACGCAGACTCGGGCCGGCGGGGAGAGTGGCCGCTCTCAGCACGAGGACGCGGGCGCAGTCAGCTCTCGGGAATGAGAAAGAGGCCGCCTTCCCAAACCACATGTGTGTCAATAGTGTGACTGACAGGCCAGCGGGGGAGCTTATACATCTTTCCTTCTGGGTTTGCATTTATCGCCCGTGATCCTTTTCGTCTGGCCGGAAGGCAGGGGTTCCAAGCTCACACGCAGAGGCAGGCTCGCTGTGGCTGGACCGATCTTCCGGAACGCCCTCTGCTCTCTGGATGGGGCCGGAGGGAGCATGGCCGCGTGCGTGCAGAAGCCGGGCTGTCCTGTGCCTTCATCCGCCCTCCGTAGAGGCCGGTGACCGCCGCCCCCAGCCCCCAGGCCTGCCGCCTTTCCTGAGCGCTGGGCGAACACCGCCCCATGGATCCTTCTGATAATGAAAATGCTCTTTCTTCTCTGACCGCAGCTACCACCACGAAAGGCTACCGAGCGCCCGCAACAGGGCAACTGGGGGTCTGAGTTTTCCGTTTTACGTAACATTGAGTAATCTACATGTAAATGTGCACGGCTGCAGGGGGCAAGGGGCTACCGCGTTGGAGAGTGATGTTCTAGACTTTCAGTTTCACCTTGCTTGCCGTGGCCCAGGGGCGAAGGTACACGTGGCGGGATTTGTTAGGAAAGCGCTCCCGGGAGCAGCTCGGTGGACAGTGGGGGCAGCGGGCAGGGCAGAGGAGCCCAGCGGGTAGTGAAGCCCGCAGGGGAGGGCCAGCCCCGCCTGATCCGCGGGAGGCTGGAGTGTAAGTGGTGCTTCTGAGCTTGTCCCGGGGCCTGGACAGTGACCCACACCCACGAGAGCCAGGGTGGGCCGCTTCATGCCCCGAACCAAAGGCCACCTGGGGTGGAGGTCAGAGCACAGGCTTCACAAGAAAGAAGCTAGGGGTGTCCTGGGCTTTCCTGGTTAGAATGAAGGCCCACGGACCCTCTGCAGAAGAACTGCAGGTTAGACCCCCGGCAGGTGGACGTGGGTGACCCCAAAGTGCCACCAGGCAGAATCGGGCTGAATCTGTGC